>NC_090437.1:361654370-361957400 GCF_031143425.1 Pleurodeles waltl | reverse complement strand
CCAAGCGGAGGGATAATGTCTTCGTTCTATTTCCATTTTTACACAATAACCTCTCCTCATCCAGACACGCACCCCCATGTCTTCCGTCGCCATTCATCATCGTCTTCGATGCTCCCTCTCGCTTCTCCGGGGTACCCAAGAAGGATGATCCATAGGCAGTGCTTACATTACTGTGTGCTGTAAAATCTTTACAGGTGATAAGTATGGAAATATATTCCATTACTGCTGATAACAAGAAGAAACCTAGCAGAAAGATGCAACATGTTTTTACGTGGGTTCCTTAATGTAAAAAGGCAGATTGCCCACAAGTGCTGCATGCTGAGAGTGGAAATGTAAGTGCCTCGTGAAGCAGCAGATGGGAGGACATGCTGTGCGAGTGAGTGTCGGAGGCAGTGGGAACAGAAGGGGTGCATCTGGTTGATTTCTGTAATGAAGCCTTGTAATCCCCTTGGCGGGTATTTACTTGTAAAACATTGTCAAACACACAGTCAGGAGGCAGGATTTGCATAGATCCTTCTGTCCGGGTTTGCAACAATTTCAAAGCCATCATTTCTAGACTCAATTTGACAACGAATGTTTTACTAATCTACTGTTTTTACAGCGCTACTATTTATTGTGTGTGCATGAAGTGTGTGAGTGAATGAATGAGGAATGATTGACTTGGAAAGTGTATGCCATGCCTGCATCTCAGTGTTTAATTTGAATAAAATAAATACATAAGTGAGTGGAGGAGCTCAACGCTTCTCTTGGGAGCCCAGCACCAATGCTGCCAAATGCCAGGTTGCTTGAATATCAAGCCTAGCTGCTTGTGATTGCATCTCATGCCTCTTCCTTTCCCAACTCTATGCGTCCTGTGCTTTTATCTTTCACTAGCAGGTTATTTTCATCCATACTTTCTCCCTTTGTTTCTGTTTTCCTATAATTCTCTTACTATTCATTGTTTATCATCCACTGTGCTACTCTAGACAGAAACTAGCCTCATGTTACTTTTTATCATCATCACACCATATGATAGCCCAGCCGGTAGATTTCGGGGATCACAAGTCTCTCTCTTTGAACTTATGTACTGGATTCTATTATGTCTTTGTTGAAATGATGCAATACATTGACATATTCAAGCTGTTTTTCATTACCATCACCAGTCGGGTGAAATTTTCTGCCACATTCATTGACAGACCCACAACAATTTGCATCCCCCTCATTTGCCTGATGGATTGTGTAAACTACCGTAGATGTGTTATTTTTGAGTAAGCACATTTCTGACATCGTAAAATTGTATCGAAGCTCCCCAGATAGGATAGTGCAGTAAACCACTTCCACCATCTTTGAAGTACGCCACTGGCTAGAGGTTGCAGCGTGTATGCACATGCCAAGGTGGGCCATCTTTTTTATCTATCACAGGCCTTTGCCGCACGATTACTAGCAGTATCCCATTTGGCGGGAAAGAGAGACTCGGAAGAAGTGAAGGTACGCTTTCTTCACATGTCCTTTTGTTTCCATACCCAGATTGCATCCAAGAGTACACAATGCTAATTTTCCTGGCATTCTTTGATTCCAGTGATAAAAGAGCCACATCAACATTCGTTTTAGTGCTTTTCCAGGCGTCTGGAGAGATTTTTCTTTAAGACTGTTTTCCCTTTTCATTAGTTTCGTGGGGTATTTCTACTGAAAGGTGTTTTATTTTATTTTTCACACTTGCAGGAGCAACTCTATCTGGGTGCTCCCTTTATTTGAAATTTGCAAGACATCCCCAGGGACATTGAAGTTACCCACTTTTGGGGCACATTCGGTGAGTTGCTCTTGGAAAATGGTTATTTCATAACTTAGGGCCTGATTTATACTTTTTTAGCGCCATATTTGCATCATTTCTTGACGCAAAAGTGGTACAAATGTACAAAATATAATTGAATGTTGTAAATTTGTGCCACTTTTGCGTAAAAAAATGACGCAAATGTGGGGCTAGAAAAGTATAAATCAGGCCTTTAGTGTCTCTAACCTGTTGTTTTTATAACACAGGTTACAATTAGGTTTGACTGAAGGAAGCTTATATATTGCTCTTACGTATTATCAGGTGAGACACTGCAGTCAAGGTACTGCACAACTGATACAACTTTTCAAGGATTCAAGGTCTGATAACTTATCATATATGCATTTTGATATACATAGCCTGCTCCCCGCCTAATCCTGATGAAGACCTGCTCAGATGCATAAAACAGCCATGCAACTTTAGAGGGTCGAAACGTTGACAAAATGTTATCCGTCTGTATTGAATTTCCATGGTTTGTGCTCATATAGACAAAATAAACCTACTTAGCAATAAAAAGAGACTAGATAAATTGCTACATTAGACAGGCTTATGTTCAAGCACATTCCCTTGATTTGTGTTTTTGATTTGTAGTATGTGTCTTTGCCTGTGTTTGTTTTTTTCTACTGTAAGAATACTCAAGCATCTTTGCACTGTTTGGAGCACCAGTGTTTACTGATACTTATTTATGTTTGCCATATGCTATTGCATAAGTATGACAGACATATGTGTTTTTGACCCTTCACTTTGGGCTTTTTCGTGCATAAAAGGAATTAATTTGCTGATTGTTTGAATGACAAGAACTGATTATCTGACAGAACCATTTAGTTAGGTACCAGTAGAATGTCCAGCCTTTTTTCGAGTAATTTAAATTTTTTGCTTACAGATATTTGTTAGTTTTATATTTTTTGCTCGTCTGTGGTCTTTTTCAGTGTTACTTTCCCCTGGTTTAAGTTAGGCATTCAAAAGCAGAGTGCAGCACAGACTTAGGGCCTGATTACAACTTTGGAGGAGGTGTTAATCCGTCCCAAATGTGACGGATATATCACCAGCTGTATTACGAGTTCAATAGGATATAATGGACTCGTAATACGGCTGGTGGTATATCCGTCACATTTGGGACGGATTAACACCTTCCTCCAAAGTTGTAATCAGGCCCTTAATGTTTTAATCACCACATAGCTTCTTGGCTTCCTCAGGGGTATCAAGTGTTACGAAAATTATACAATTGAATGCAGACTGAGCCTGGAACTAGAAATCTGCTAACTGTATTTACATCAGCTGGGTTCCTACATTAGCCAATAATATTGACTTTCCCAGGCATTGGTCCACAGATGGTGGAGCACTGGCTAGATGGTATACAGAAACAACATACTTTGGGCCTAATTTAGGGTTTGCCAGATGGATTATGTTTCATTGCCATGGCAAAGTATTTTACTCACACATGCAAACGGCACTCCGCCTGCCAAATTTAAAGTTGTCTTCGAGCCCAGCGGACATCTCTTGCATTTCCAGGAACTGCTGTCATGGTGTTTCCCATAAATGCACTGAATGTTTGAAGCACAGCTCAGTGAATTTGACAGAGCCTAACTTCAAGCTTTAAACGTTTCTTTTATTTTCAAAAACAAAGTCCCAAAGCAGGATGTGCTTTCAAAAAATACAATGATCCCCTCAACATGGAAGTTTTCTCCCATGAAGTGGGGGTCATTTTAACATTGTCACTGCCCCTTATAGCATGATTTTACCTGGTAAGAATTGACAATGAAAACTTGCCATTTGTCTGCCCATTCTAAATAGGGCGGGCAGACCAATGGTAAAACGTCTATTGAACATCACTCTGTTGGCCCTTTGGCAGTGTATGCTGGTGATGGAGGCGGAGTAGTCTCTGCCGCTGATATACTGAAGGCCTGCCTGACTCTTAATGAGTCGGACGGACCTTCAGTTTGATGGAGAGGGTACTCCGTCCTCATGGTGGAGAGGTACTCTGTCACTATTTCAACTAAGTACCCTCTCAGCCAAACTCTAAATTGGGCCTTTGGTCTTATCACTTCTCTTACCCAGTCTCCATTGTGTCACATTCACTCTTGGGAGATAAACCAGACAAGGCATTTCTAGATTACCTTGATAACCAAGTTTAATGAACACATTTTGAGTAATTAGATTACCACACATTTTTTCCAATTTGAGTCCGTTCACCATTTTGTGGTTTTTGTTTCTTCATTAATGCATTAAAACCACATTGTTAGAAATGGGGTCTTTGGTTGGCAGTCAGGTTACCCCCTGTCCAAGCAAGGACCCTCACTCTAGTCAGGTTAAGTCACACACAATCCAAATTATCCTGTGCCCACCCTCTGGTAGCTTGGCACTGAGCAGGCAGCCTTAACTTAGAAGGCAACGTGTAAAGTATTTGTGCAATAAATCAAGCAATAACACAGTACAGCACCACAAACATACACCACACAGTGTTTAGAAAAATATATAATATTTATCTGATAAGATGCAGGTCTAAACGATTAAAATGCAATAAGTACATGTTGAGATATTACTGAAAAAGTGATATAAAGTGTTTTTAGTCTTTTAAAAGCAATAAATGTCTCTTTCAAGCACAAAGTACCTGGTTCGCATTCAAAATCTCTGCAAAGAACCACAGAGGAGGAGATGCGTGGAACACAAGGAGATGTGCAGCGATTTCTAGGGCCGCACACGGAGATGCATCATTTAGTTTTTACGCAGGGACGGCTCTGCGTCAATTTCCGGTGCTCGGTCGTGCATCCTCTTTGGGTTGCAGGCTTTATGTACGCCCCAGGGATGATTCGTGGATTTCCGGCACTGATAGGACAAAGTCATAGGGGCTCCGTCGATCCAGTGGGCGTTGTGTGGAAATTTCTACCGCATGGCAGGCGCTGCGTCGATTCCTCTCTGGAAGTCGGTCTGCGTTCATCCGGCTCGGCTGTGCGTCAATCCAGTGGGCCGTGCGTTGAATTTCCAGTCGCTACGCTGGTGCTGCGTTGATCTTCTTGTTGCGAAGTTGGGCTGCGTCATTCCGGATCGGCGTGCAGTCAATTTTTCACCACAATGCAGGCTGTGCATCGATTTTCGCCGCACAAGGAGTCCTTCTTGTAGAGATTAAGTCTTTTTGGTCCTGAGACTTCAGGGAACAGGAGGCAAACTCTATCCAAGCTTGGAGAGCACTTCTCACCACAGCCAGAGAGCAGCAAGGCAGCAGGGCAACAGCAAGGCAGCAGTCCTTCACAGAAAGCAGTCAGGTGAGTCCTTTGGGCAGCCAGGCAGTTCTTTTTGGCAGGATGCAGGTTCTGGTTCAGGTTCTCTTCTCCAAGAAGTGTCTTGATGAAGTAGAGTGTCTATCTCAGAAGTGTCTGACTTGGTAGGGGCAGAGGCCATTTAAATACCCAAATGTGCCTTTGAAGTAGGGGAGAATTCAAAGAGTGGCTTAGAAGTGCACAAGGTCCCCTTTCAGTTCAATCCTGTCTGCCAAGGACCTAGTAGGGACATGTAAGCATCAGGCCCTCCACCCTCCCAGCCCAGGAAGACCCATTCAAAATGCAGATGCATGCAAGTGAGGCTGAATATCCTGTGTTTGGGGTGTGTCTGAGTGAATGCACAAGAGAGCTGCAACTGAACCCAGCCAGACGTGGATTGTAAGGCACAGAAGGATTTAAGTGCAGAGAAATGCTCGCTTTCTAAAAGTGGCATTTCTAAAATAGTAATATGAAATCCAACTTCACCAGTAAGCAGGATTTTGTATCACAATTCATCCGGGCCATACTAAACATGATCTTCCTACTCCTTTCAGATCAGCAGCTACCACTCAAGCAGTATATAAGGGTAGCCCCAATGTTAGCCTATGAAAGCAGCAGGCCTCACAGCAGTGTAAAAACGAATTCAGGCGTTTTACACTACCAGGACATGTAAAGTTCACAGGTACATCCCCTGCCTTTTGCCTACATAGCACCCTGCCCTGTGGGTTACCTAGGGCATACCTTAGGGGTGTCTTATATGTAGAAAAAAGGGGGATTTAGGCTTGGCAAGTACGTTTAAATGCCATGTCGAATTGGCAGTGAAACTGCACACATAGGCCTTCAAATGGCAGACCTGAGACAAGGTTAAGGAGCTACTTAAGTGGGTGGCACAATCAGTGCTGCATGTCCACTAATAGCATTTAATCTACAGGCCCTGGGCACATATGGTGCACTTTATTAGGGACTTATAAGTAAATTAAATAATCCATTTGGATATGATCCGATGTTATTATGTTTAAAAAACAGTGGCTGAGGCATTCTCAGTTGCTACAAAAAAGAATACCCCCACTATACAGAAGAGAACAGGGTTTCAAAAGCCACACCACAAATATATAATTCCACTCCAAACTAAAAAAAAAGATTTGGCCTAGGTATCTTGCCTTAATGTCTATAAATTAGATGTGCTGTATATTACAAATAATAGTACTGTAGTTTTATAGAAACATAGTAATAGTTATTTTCCAAAAACATAATCAAATGCTAAAACAATTAGTGAATTGGCCATCGTTCTGTGAGGAGGAGTCTTTTAGAGTTGCAGAAGCCTCACTACACCCAACAACAATGATGTTTGCAACTTCTTCCATAGGAAAAAGTGTGTACCCGAGTAAGGGGAGAGGCAGAACACTGTTGCTGAAATTGGAGTTTGATCACCATTTTTATTTGAAGGAACTGACTGGCCTAACTATGAACACAAAATACTTGATCTCCTTTGTACTTCTTGCTGAATCAATTGCAAACTGCCTATGCTTCCTTCGTGGAAAGGATGAAGTGTGAAGTGCACTGGCAATATGTCCAAAATACACTGCCACGATGACTGAACATTCACATTTTGTATGTATTCTGTGCTTACTTTTTGCAACATCACACGGCTGAAGAAGGATCTGTTCTTCCAATTCTCCAATGTGTGCGTGTGTTCTAAGGGATGTGCATAAAAAAAGTGAAATTTGAAACCAGACAGGACCCGCTCAATGGTGTCAGGTATGTATGCATACAAAAATGTGTGACTCTGACCCCTAACAAAGTCACAACCATGGGTGTATCCACGCTGGAACATCCTAGTGCAAAAGAATCTATCGACTTGAGACAACAAACCTCTCTACATAACTGAACTTACAGAAAGGGGAGTCCAGTCACCACAAGGTATGTTTCGTCCTCCATTTCCTTGCTCACTGTGTGCCTCTTGCCACTTCAGATTTAATACACAACTCAAATCCACCTCTGTCAAACAGCAGGAAGGGGGTTTGTTGAGAGGGTGGCCAGGAGCTTAGCAGGGACCATAAATCATGAATCATCATATTCAAGTGGAAACTTTAAAAACCAAAGGGTCCTGAGATGCTGTTGCCAGGTATAGCACTCTGTGGAGCAGGAAAGGGTGATCAGGATCATAAAGCTCTAATTACGTCTTGGACATAAAATCCTTTTCATGTTGAAGAAGAAAGACATTGAGATAATGTAATTGTCTCCCTTGCACACCCTTTTATTGTACTCTGCTGGCTGCCAAAAGATGTTCTGAGTCATAGGACCAATGACGAGATGAAGTTGGAGACAGGAACAAGAGACAAATATTTCTGAAATGTGATTAGCAGGCAATCAGATTCAAGCTGTCACCATTACAGATAGATAGGACCTGCTGGCTGGAATATTATAAAGTATGCAATATTACTGAAGATTGACGTTAAATGGAAACAAAAAAAACAAGGAAAGTGGACATTACAAAAAAAGTGTGTGCTTCCTTCTGTGTAGTCCTATTGAGAAAGATGCTTTCGGAGGGATGCTCAGATGCATCAATTAACTGAAAAACAGCTAATTATTTAAAGCTGTCCTAACAAGTGACCGAGGCCCTCATTTTGAGTTTGGTGGGCGGCGGTGGTGGCAAAATCTTTAGGATGGAAAACTGTCACTCCAGCTTTCTGCCAGCTGGCCCTATTATGAGTTTCCGGCTGGCCCAGCAGGAAACGGACCAAAACATTGAAGTTGGCTTGTAATGAAGCCTCTGGCAATGTTGTGGTGTGTCTGGTGCAACAGCACCCATCGCGCTTTTCACTGCCTGTAGTTCAGACAGTGAAAAGCACGACAGGGTCCCCATGGGGCCCCCAGCTCCCCATTTCCACCAGCATTTGCATGGTGGTGGAAGCACCATGCAAAAACTGGTGGAGAAGGGACTCATAATCCCCAGGGCTGTGCTGCTTGCATGGAATTGAGACCGCCGGCACCACCAGGCTGCCGACGGTCATAATGTGGAGGCCAGACCACTACTTTGGCGGTGGTCCGACTGCCACCCTGAGTCTGACAGTCCCACGACTGCCAGACTCGTAATAAGGGCCCAAGTCTTCTCACTCGGGGAAAACTACACCCAAGGAAAAGAGATAAACCATTACAGGGTTATCTGATCACTGTTCCAAACAGGGTAATGACTTTTTTGAAAATAAAATCATGAATTAAATTGGCTCAGAAATCACTGCAGGCAGTAATTACCTTCACTCTGAAGAACATTTAAGGATAGCTCAAATACGTGTTAGCAACTTTAGTAACTCCTCTTAAGAAAAAAAAATCAATTGGCCTTTTGACCCTCATTGTAAACACTAGCATTGAGATCAAAAGCAACTGCAGTGCTTACGTTTTAAAAAGCCTTTGGGAACTTAACTGCCACAAAATTAGTTCTTTGCTAAACCAAGGGTCTGCCAGAGACCACGCTGGGTAATTTTAATTTATCAGATTAGATGTACAAGTAAATTGCAAACAGAAACAGTTATCTACCTAATCTGTGCTACAAAGATTACTGTCCTGGCAAGTCTATTAGAGTGCTTGCCAGGATGCTTTAGTGGTGCTAATTATGCAGTGTTTCCCTTGATGCTCCTCTGGCTGCTGATTCCAGATAAAAGGCGATGTGAGACTGATTTTAACATTGTTGGGTTCGCCCCTTTAACATTAATCTGCCGTAGATTTACCGTGTTCCTTACACACTTTATAACATCTCGCAATCATCTGCAATTAAGACGCTAAACAGGTCCACTTTTAAACGCGGTGGTAGCCCCTCGCCATGTTTTATTAATACATGAACGCACTATAACATTTGTGAACCGGAGAGTGTGGGTTACTCTGTTGTTTTCCAAGTATAAGTCGCACTTAACGATTTGAACTAAGTAATGTCTTTCAGTTTTAATCAGTTACTACAATGTTAGGCGGGGATATCACCAGCAATATTGGAAAATTGCTGTCAATATAAAACGCCTCCACATGACTAATGAAATAACAACCACGGTAGCAAGTGGCTACTGTATGAAGGTAATACTAACAGCTAAAAATATCTTAACCACAGCAGGAATTCCCATTCAAAGAGAAGCTACAAATATGTTTTGGAACAGGTGCCCATTTTGGAAGTCCCGAGGCTGTCACAATGTGTGCTTGCGTTGCCCTGCAGTTATTTAAGCTGCCTGCCACCATAATGGTCCAGAGATGTGTAATGCTGTCTTGTTGCTAGACCCACTGAATTACGTACTGTGCTGGACAGCACTTGTAGGAACTTCTTCCAGGGTAATGGCGAGTTAGCAGTAGCTCCAGAGCAACAAGCTGAAGACCTCTGGTTTAGAATATTAACAGTACTTAAAGAAGAAAATGGTTTTTCAGGTCTCATAATACCAGTAAAAATTGTTTGAGCTATGGTAAATTGTGTATTTTAAAAAATACACCTCAAACATTGGTAGAAAATCGTGCAAGCTCAGCAGCCCATGGCCTCACCCACAGAGGCTGCGCACACAGGATCTGTCAGGCCGCTGTGGCCGCCATTTTGTCCAGGCACCCTTCGCCAAGTCCTGTGTTCAACATGCAGTGCGCATGGACTTCGACTGTACACAATGGGGGCTAGTCACAAGCATGGCAAAGGTCATGCTAGTGTGCACAAGCCCTGCTTTGTGGTCCACAAACCCCTGGCAGAATCTATTTTGTTTACATTTTAGTCCTTGGAGTGTTTCTCTGTAGCCCTCAACCTCAGTCAAGAGACTGGGGATGCTCCCTCTGCCACTTTACAGCTCCTACTTGTTTTTCAGGCTGTGGGAACCAAGCCTCCCATGCCGTACATGTGGCTGGAACATAATTTATTGTTGTAGCCAGCAAATCAGATTTCTGGATGGGGTGATTGATGGAAAAAGTCCCTTAGTCAATCGGATTACATTATTTATTTAAATTTAGCCTGCAGATGGTATGGGTACAGAGGTTCCCAGACCATCTGCAGAGATAGTGTTAGAAATTGGGTTTTTGGTTGGCAGTCAGGTTACCCCCTGTCCAAGCAAGAACCCTCACTCTAGTCAGGGTAAGTCCTTTGTGTCAGGGCAGGCCCTCCCAGCCCAGGAAGACCCATTCAAAATGCAGATGTATGCAAGTGAGGCTGAGTACCCTGTGTTTGGGGTGTGTCTGAGTGAATGCACAAGGAGCTGTCAACTAAACCTAGCCAGACGTGGATTGTAAGGCACAGACAGATTTAAGTGCAGAGAAATGCTCACTTTCAAAAAGTGGCATTTCTAAAATAGTAATATTAAATCCAACTTCACCAGTCAGCAGGATTTTGTATTACTATTCTGGCCATACTAAATATGACCTTCCTACTCCTTTCAGATCAGCAGCTACCACTTCCGCAATGTATGAGGGCAGCCCCAATGTTAGCCTATGAAGGGAGTAGGCCTCACAATAGTGTAAAAACGAATCTAGGAGTTTTACACTACCAGGACACATAAACTACACAGGCACATGTCCTGCCTTTTACCCACACAGCACCCTGCTCTAGGGGTTACCTAGGGCACACATTAGGGGTGACTTATATGTAGCAAAAGGGGAGTTTTAGGCTTGGCAAGTACTTTTAAATGCCAAGTCGAAGTGGCAGTGAAACTGCACACACAGGCCTTGTAATGACAGGCCTGAGACAAGGTTAAGGGGCTACTTAGGTGGGTGGCACAACCAATGCTGCAGGCCCACTAGTAGAATTTAATCTGCAGGCCCTAGGCACATATAGTGCACTCTACTAGGGTTTTACAAGCAAATCAAATAGCCAATCATGGATAAACCAATCAACAGAACAAATTACACAGAGAGCATATGCACTTTAGCACTGGTTAGCAGTGGTAAAGTGCCAAGAGTTCAAAAGCCAACAACAGCAGGTCAGAAAAAATAGGAGGAAGGAGGCAAAAAGTTTGGGGATGACCCTGTAAAAAGGCCAGGTCCAACAGGTATCTCTAGGTTTTACCCCTTTCACTCCCACCCTGATACTTTTTAATTGCTAATTTTTCAAAATCAGTTGAACAGATTATTTCAAGACATGCAAGGCACTTTATTGAGAAAAGATCTACTTTCACTGATTTTCTATTCAGTAATTGTTTTTTTTTCTAGGTAGTGAATCATTTTTCTGCACTGATTCCCATACGTTTTTGCCCAGTATGTCATCCTCCTACCAGTTCCATCTAGATTTCAGAGATCCTTTAAGATGTCTTTGGACCAGTCACCTATATCGAAATAGCTATTATAGTTTCATTTTCAAAAAAAAAACCACAATGAACACAAAAGAAACAAATACTATTTTTAGGTCTTGTCTGCAACAGTGCATGCATTCTCACATACAAGGGGTACTATTTACAATAAAGGGCTTTAGAGCCTCCACCCATTGATTACTATTTGGTGGCTTCATTGTCGCTCTTCTTTGCTGCCCCCTAATTGGCCAGCACATGCCAGGCATCATTTCCTGTTCTTTCCAGAAATTATGAACCAAGCGCAGATTGATTAATCTTACATAGTGTTGGTGCGCTGATCGTGCTGTGATTGAGGTACGTGTTTCAGGACACCTCCTTTGTTTCCAGTTCTTGTGATGCTTTCTCCACTCATTCTGCTTTCAAACACATTTGTACATTGTTCATCTACACCTGCATCTTTTGGCTTACTGACACAACAAACACAAAATTACGTTTTAAGTGGGTTGGGTTAATCCATTATAATATATCAATGCCACACTAACAACAGATTTACATCTTCATGATTCTTGCCGTGCACACCTATTTTTTGCCTTTCAGTCATTCATCCCTTTTATGAATCATAGCTTTGATTTTGAGTTTGATTCCTTAATTAACTTGCACCTATAAAGCTACTACTCTACACCACTCTACTCTACACTACTCCACACATCTCTGCACTGGGCCATTCTACTCTACTCCACTTCACACCACTCTGAAGCACTATACTCTGCACCACTCTACTCTGCACTATGCCACTCCACTCTGCTCTACTCCACTGCAGTCTACTCTACACCACTCTATGCCATTCCACTCTGTGCCACTCCACTCTATGCCATTCTTTTTTAGGCCACTTCACTCTGCTCTATGCCTCTCTACTCTGTCACTCCACTGTAAAACACTCTATGCCTCTCCAAGCCACCCTATCTTGCCACTCTTTGTCACTCCACTCTATGCTACTCTACTCTACACCACTCTACTCTTTGCCTTTGGAAATCTACTCTACTCCACTCAATAGTATGCAACTCTAGGCAACTCCACACCATTCTACACCACTATTTGCCACTCCAATTTACACCACTCCACTGCACTCCACACACTCTATGCCACTCTACTCTAGGCCACTCCACATCCCTCTATGCCACTCCCTCCACTCTACGCTAGTATATGCCACTCTATTCTAAGACACTCAACTCTACTCAGTGCCACTCTTTCTACAACACTCCACTCCAGTCTATGCTACTCTATGACACTTAACTCCACTCTGTTCCCCTCTCCTTTATGTCACTCTACACAATGGCATTAACTTTTAGCCATGCTAAGGAGTAGCACACTGCTGTACAAAGCCATTGGCAAAGTCAATTGCTCTAGCATGAGAGAGAGCTATTGGCTTTGCCAGTTCTTGTTTGTGGCTGTCGCATTTTCCTAGCTAATAAAGCAGCAGAGTACACAAACATGGGCAAGGTCATTGTATTCTTTGCAGAGGCTCTGTTATACTTTACCTTTTAACGAGGTTAATTCTTCATTTGATCTGTTAAAAAATCTTGGGCTATGTGA
This sequence comes from Pleurodeles waltl, assembly GCF_031143425.1. Classification (NCBI taxonomy): domain Eukaryota; kingdom Metazoa; phylum Chordata; class Amphibia; order Caudata; family Salamandridae; genus Pleurodeles; species Pleurodeles waltl. The sequence goes on along the minus strand of NC_090437.1, from coordinate 361,944,507 downwards.
GTACATGTAGAGCAGACAAGAACATCTGAAACGGAAAATCCTGGACTTATACGGAAACATAATTGCAAGACTAGGCCACTACACAATTTTACCTGAAAGCCAGACTTTATGCAATTTATAGACATGTAGCGAGCTCAGGCTGTTGGGGTTCTGCTGACTTTGCAACCATTTTTTGCCGTAGTGTTTTAAACTGATATTACAGTGTTACTTGCTGATGAATAATGCATTTAACAACGGAAATATCATTTTCTCGCCAGCACTTTGTCATGTGTAACTAAATTGAATAAACAAGTGGATTTTGCACTGTAGTGGGAGATGTGTTTGACAATTTCGTTCAGTATTTTCCATCACATCCATTACTCTTGCTTTGCCTTTCTGCAGAAAATCCTATTTCCTGTAAGAGAAGCTATGTGTAGTCTTTTTAACTGCATTTCTTCACCAATAATGGCTTCCTGGACTTGCAATCTTGAAACCTACTTTATTGGACATTGAACTGATCAAACTCTGCATCTGCTGCGCGGATTTCATTACTAAGTGCTGTGGAAGAGAGGGACCAAGCTAACAAAGGCATGCTTGATTTTCTGTGCTGCAGACAAAATAAAAATTTGCCTGGCAATATCCAGGACTTTTTTCAGTAATTTGAGTCCAAATTAGGTATAGCATAAAGGTGCTTTATGGAAGCGTTGATACTAATTCTACCTTTGCCTCTACTCTGTGGCTATGCTCATAATGTTATCGCCATGAAATTGCAGCATGTTTCGGTGAATTAACGGAAAACATGATTGGGGCTTTGGTTACAGGCCAAGGCAAAATTGAATTTATGTCGGCATAATATCTTGGAATCTCCAGTATTCATGTTATGCTCGTTCAGTGAAATGCCTGTGATTACGGCACTGTTCCATGTCGCATATTTGAGTTTTTTGAGTCTTAATTCCTTCTTGGGAGAACAGGAACAATGGAAAGGTACAGAACGTGAGTGGCAATTGCGTGCATCACGCACAACTGTGCATCATTTTTTTTTATCAATGAATTCCCCATCACATCTAAAATGGACACAATTATGAATTTCATACTAAGCAATAACGCAAAATGTTAGACCGGCATTTCCCGTAATAACAAATAATTTCGCATATTTTGGGGGGCATTTCGTGTAAATTCTGCAAAGGAAAATATATGAAATTTGCGAAGGCCACCAATGGAACTTTCCTACACCGGTAACGGAATCATAATGAAAGTGTAAGGGTGCACCTGTGCAGCAGGTGCGCACGTGTTTTTTTTTTTTTTTTGTTCCCTGGAGTCTCCTCAGTCTGTTTGGTTTAGGTGACAGTGTGAGGTAAGTCTTAATCACCAGGGAACGCCCACGCTGCATATTTGTGGCCTCATGAATGTTGCTTGTGCTGGTGGAGACCTTTGTGTATCTCCCCACAACCCTAGACAAAAGGGAGTTATCCTTCGGGGTCCCATGAGCCTACGGGATGGTGACAGCTGTTTCTTAGTTTTGTGGTGCTTAGATGCACCCAGGCGAGATGCCCACTGTCCACCCCATATAAACTGAAGTCCAGAATTTTAAGCACATCAGGGGCCCTTCAGGATAATGTGTTTTTTTAAACGTTGTTCAAAGTTACGCTGAACAGGTTGAGATATTTACACACTGCTAAATCCCTATTACCTAGGGTTGGGGTACATAACCACTTCTAGTAAATTCCCCCTAATCTGAATTCCCAACTTGAAAACAAGACATGATATGAAAAAAAGTTCATTTAGTACACTAAAGTCCACCTTTTGCCTTTTTTCAGGGCATTTCCGTCTGCTAAGTTTTTGCAGGTTTGACCTGTCGAAACTATCAGGGGAAAACTGTGTAATAATCATCACATAACTTAAAATTCCAATTCCTGTGCAAACGTTTCTACCTGTAATTACAAACTCTTGGAAACATAGACTTACAGCTAGAAAAAGTTAAATAGATAAGGCACTTTAGACAAGGTTCCACATTGCAATTACCAAACACACTAAAGCGATTTCAGTGATCACTTCTAACAAACGACCACAGTGGCACACCTGTCAACAAATTAGTCTAGAATTTCATAGACGATGTATTAGGCCTTACATGTTTTATAGCCTATCCTCCAATACGTTGCAATTTAAAAAAACAATAACATGTAAAAAGTCTTTGAGGCTCTGCTCCTGTGCTGACAACACTGGGCGCTTGATAACAAGTTTAGGACAAAAATTCCAATCCTAGTGCAATCAGACATGTGCACAGAGACCTGATTTACAGGTTCTGTGCTAATTATCATGACCCTGCAGTTTTCCCCTGACAAATGTATGAGGGGAAGGGCCATAAAAAAGGCGAAGGATGAGGAATCCTCTGTGTTAAATATCAATTCTACATGGTTTGCCTTTTTTTTCCAAGTTGAAAACTCATAATTGGAGGTATTTACTCATACTCACATTAGTTCAGGGTCATATGGTTGTTCTTGGCAACAGTTTTCATTGTGGTACCCTACTTTGGTTAACATCTGTGCACAGCTTTGGCAGAAGTGCATAAGGGTATCATAAAATAATTAAATTGGGATTTACCATTTTAAGATCGATGTCAACGTAGATCCTGGAAGGCTACATCCACAACATAATTTTAAAATAGCCACTTGCTATCTAAATTCATTGCATGAAAATTTATCGCAAGAGGGTGTTTGGAAATCCGGAATGGATGCAAGCCTCCTGTGTCTAATATGAGCACCCTGTTGTACTCCAGTTCTATCATTGTAAACAGTGTTTTAGAAAAGACATATCAAACTACAAATTGTTAGTAAAGTGAGAGTGTGATAGGACTGAAAGGAAGTACAGTTAGTTTAGCTTAGTACAGTGTGGCCTGCACGTCACAAGTTTGAATTCTGACATGTGTGACTCAGTATTTCATTAGCTGAAGTTACTATATTGCGGACCATCAAGGTGCATAATAATACCACCTGTTATGGTAAGCTTCCATTGATCATACTGATAAAGAAACCGAGAGTACGGAATGTTGTCTAGACTGGGCTACTGCATACAGGGACCATGAGTGTCTTTTTAAAAGCTCCCAAATTGTGTCTATTTTTAGATTTTTGGGCTTTTCAAGAAGAAGATTCCATGTTTTGAGAGCCTGGAAAAAAAGCCTCTTGCTTAGATGTGTTCCTCACCCCAGAACCTAGGGTTGCACCTAAATCCCTGCGTCCGGCTTCTAGATTCTGGATGCTTCATCTGCTTGGACCCCATCATTAGAATACCCTGCCTCATGACATTTGTGCCTGCTACAAACGTTTTGGCTTTAAACCAGTCTATGGGGCCATCTCATGAAACCGAAGGAAGAATACATATGATGCATATCACATTCTCAACATATCTAGTCCATCTTGAAGGTATGCCATGAAACTAGTGTTTTTGTTTCTTTGTTTTACTGACCATCTCTTTTGCAAATCAAAATCTATATACAAATGGTTCAATCAGCTTCTCCATGCCTTATTTCCTAACAAAACTACAGCTGATGCTATTTACTAAATCTGCCCTTACGCTCAACATTTCTGTAGGAAATGTCAGAGTGCTCATGTCAAATAATTCAAGTAAAGAAGATGTAAACAAAAGCATATGATATTCTGAGCTCTGAGTCACGATGCCCATGTTTTGCAATTTTTGATTCAAAGTATTATGTTCCAGACCTGCCAACTTGTAAATTAATTTTACCTTGTGAGTAAGGGGTGGGGCCTTGGAGGGGGCAGAGCTTTGTGCTGAGACCTACCTAAGAGGCACTCTGCCCTCCACCAAGCCCAACGTCCCCCCCAAAAAAAAACAAAGTATCACTGAGGCTGTCACTTATATCCTGAGATGTTTTCACACCGTTTAATGGACTTTGGCTGCTTACTGCCTCCAAAGACAAGCAGAAAAGACACTTTGGGGGTCATTCTGACCTTGGCGGTCCATGACCGCCATGGCGGAGTGCGGCGGAAGCACCGCCAACAGGCTGGCGGTGCTTCCTGGGCGATTCTGACAGCGGCGGTAAAGCCGCGGTCAGAAAAGGGGAGCCGGCGGTTTCCCGCCGGTTTCCCTCTGGCCCAGGGAATCCGCCATGGCGGCGCTGCTTGCAGCACCGCCATGGGGATTCCGAGCGCCTTCCCGCCAGCCTGTTTGTGGCGGTGTCCACCGCCGGAACCATGATGGCGGGAAAGGCTGCCGTGGGGCCCCTGGGGGCCCCTGCACTGCCCATGCCACTGGCATGGGCAGTGCAGGGGCCCCCTAACAGGGCCCCACAAAGATTTTCACTGTCTGCTGTGCAGACAGTGAAAATCGCGACGGGTGCCACTGCACCCGTCGCACCCCTTCAACTCCGCCGGCTCCATTCCGAGCCGGCTTCATTGTTGAAGGGGCTGTCCCGCTGGGCCGGCCGGCGGTCTTCTGGCGGTCGCCCGCCGGCCCAGCGGGAAAGCCGGAATGGCTGCTGCGGTCTTTTGACCGCGGAGCGGTCTTTCGACAGGAACCGCTTGGCGGGTGGCGACCGCCGACCGCCGCGGTCACAATGACCGCCTTTGTGTATTGGTTTCATGTATGTCTTTCCTACCACCATGTTTTATTGGTTCCTGACCAAGTGACTGTGTGCAGGGAGCCAACATTGTGTGACATGCTGTGGCACCGTGTGATTTTGCAAGCCTGATGTACCAGTACCATATAGACTGTGTGCAATCATGCTTTCATTACTGCTGTTACCAGACATATCACAGCTATAAGTTTTGTAACAAATATCAGCAGATTAAACTTACTCATATTTATCAGGGAGTAAATGTCCGGTATGTACTAGAGCATACAGATTTTAGTCAACATACACCAAAATCTGCATTTAATCCCCCCAAAATTCATAATTGGGTGGTATTTATCGCACCTGATATATTCTGACTGCACAGAATTTGACTTTATCTGGCGAGGAAAATATCACACAGATTACAGGGCCACTTGTAATGAGATTGTCAGTGTTGAACTTTAAATGTAATCCTTTGGAACAGTCAGACAGAGAAGAATGTTCACCCATGCAGCTAAGACGTGAGTGAATATAGGAAGCTCAGCAAACAACATGGAACCCTGCACCCAGGGATTTCTGAAGCCTCAAAAGCAACTGATTATTGACTGAAGTTGCTGTTAACTACTGCAGTGATGTACAGCAAAATTTACAATGTGCTCTACCGCTTTGGAAACACGGGGGAGAAAGTGCTTAACTTTATCAAGTTGGAAAAATTATTCTGTCATGGTTCGTACTTGCATTTCCTTCATTCCAGTGTTCATCATGCCCTCTGAATTGAAACCCATTTCACAAAGTCAATTGTGTGATTAAGAATGTGGGGCAAGAATGTTTACCAGTCAGTTTGTAGTCAAGAATGTTTACCAGTTGGTTTGTAGTCTAAATTTGACGTACCCAATTATTGCCATCTCTGATTTGGTGCTGAGTTTGGCAGACGGGTAAATCCATCACAAATGTGACAGATAGCCCATCTGTCATATTACGGTCTTCATAGACTATTATGGGATTGTAATATGTTGGACAGGATATCCGTCACGTTTGTGGCGGAGTAACTCCCTCCACAAAATTCTAAATCAGGCCCTTAGTTTTGTAACGCTGAGGTTAACCCTGAACAAGTTATTTTTGTGTATAAAAGAAACATTTAAGTTTTCAATCTGATCATTCATTAACTCTAAATAAGGGCAGCTCTTTAGTATGCCTGGCACTACCCTTGCCACCCCTCGCCTTATGGACAGACAGGAACTGAAAAAATAGAGGACTGCCAACATTCCAATTAATTGTTTTGTGGTTTCTACACCTTACCCTTCTCTTAGCCATTTAGAAGCAACAGGACACCAGAGGGGCTGCTGAGCAATCAGCCAGAATGGCTCTGGCACCCAACTTGAGCTGTCTTTTGAGAGGTGTATGAACAGTAATCTCTTAATGGTCTGGCCAGCCAGTAAGAACAGCTATGGGCAAACTTAACCTCCTTGGACTCTTTGCAGTGCAGGAAGCCACAGGTAGCCCAGGTCTTTGGGGCCTAACTAACAAAACCATTTAATGAGAAGGTGTGTCTTACTGTAGGCTTAGCTGTGACTTGCACCTGAATAGCAATGCCTTATTCATAGTGCATTGTCTGTGAGTAGACATATTTTACTACAGTCTTTCCTTGAGTAAGACTTGTTTAGGTATGACTCCTGTAGACAGGAATGAGTAGCAAAGTGATGGTTACCTATAATGTGTGCACTGTCGGGGGCTGCATGGGGAAAGGGTTAATTATGCTACAGAACATTCACTCATTGTCTAGGGTATTGTTCATAAAAATATACGCATTTGAGCCAGACCTGGACGGAAAAAGTGATGAGGCATGAAGGCATCTGGGATAGTTTTGTTATGCATTGCTGCATTTTTTTAGCACTTACTGCCCCTGTTTTGGGCACTGAACCACTTGCTTACAAAAGAAGCATGCTACGCCACGTACGATGTGTAACTAGAAGAATGTTGTCTATGTTTTGATCCTATGTGGGAAGTGTTTCCATGTTGTGCTTGGCGACCAAGAGGTGTGATTATCGTTGTTAGACCCGACAACCTTAGGGTGGTCATCCTGCAACTTTTTACCTGCCTATCTTCACTTTTCCGACACTGTTTTTGCTGGTTTTAGGACTCTGCACTTTACCACTGCTAATCAGTGCTAAAGTGCATATGCTCTCTCCCTTAAACATCGTAACATTGGTTCATTCCCAATTGGCATATTTGATTTACTTGTAAATCGGTAGTAAAGTGCACTACATGTGCCCAGGGCCTGTAAATTGAATGTTACTAGTGGGCCTGCAGCACTGGTTGTGCTACCCACATAAGTAGCCCCTTAACCATGTCTCAGGCCTGCCATTCCAAGGGTTGGGTGTGCAGTTTAACTGCCACTTCGACTTGGCATTTAAATCTACTAGCCAAGCCTTAAACTCCCATAGGGCAGGGTGTTATGTTGTAAAAGCCAGGACATGTACAGGTGTGTTTTATATGTCCTGGTAGAGGAAAACCCCTAAATTAGGTTTCCACTACTGTGAGGCCTGCTTCTTTCATAGGCTAGCATTAGGTCTGCCCTCACATACTGTTTGAGTGGTAGATCCTGATCAGAAAAGGGTAAACAGGTAATGTTTAGTATGGCCAGAATGGTAACAGAAAACCCTGCTTATTGGTGAAGCTGGATTTTATATTACTATTTTAGAAATGCCACTTTTAGAAAGTGAGCATTCGTCTGCACTTAAAATCCATCTGTGCCTTACAGCCTGTCTCCACTCCACATCTGGGCTGGGCTGGTTGACAGCTCCCTTGTGCATTCCACCCAGACAACCGCAAACACATGACACTCAGACACATCTGCATTCATCTGCATACTGAATGGGTCTTCCTGAGCGAGCTGCAAGAGTGGAGGGCCTGACAATTACATTTCAAAGGCTAGCATTAGGCCTGCCCTCACACAATGGAATGCCAAACCCCTACTGGGACTATGGCAAACAGACCTGTACTGAAAGGGGACCTTGTGCACTTCAAACCCACTCTTTGAAGTCTCCCCCACTTCAAAAGCATTTTTGGGTATATAAACTGGGTCCCTGACCCCAACAAACTAGACACTTCTGGACCTGAACCGACAACAGGTCCAGAGGAACTGCCTGGCTGCCCAAAGAACTCATCTGGACTGCTTTGCTGTGAAGGATTTCTGCCCTGCTGTTGCCCTGCTGCCTTGCTGGCCTCTGACTTTCCTGAGAAGGGCTTGGATTGAGCTTGCCTCCCGTTTTCTGAAGTCTCGGGGCCAAAAAGACTTGGGGGGTCATTCTGACCCCGGCGGTCTCAGACCGCCGGGGCCAGGGTCGGCGGGAGCACCGCCGACAGACCGGCGGTGCCTCGCAGGGCATTCTGACCGCGGCGCTTTGGCCGCGGTCAGTGCAGGAAAACCGGCGGTCTCCCGCCGGTTTTCCGCTGCCCGTCAGAATCCTCCAAGGCGGCGCAGCATGCTGCGCCGCCTTGGGGATTCTGACACCCCCTACCGCCATCCTGTTCCTGGCGGTTCGCCCGCCAGGAACAGGATGGCGGTAGGGGGTGTCGCGGGGCCCCTGGGGGCCCCTGCAGTGCCCATGCCAATGGCATGGGCACTGCAGGGGCCCCCGTAAGAGGGCCCGCTTGTATTTCACTGTCTGCATAGCAGACAGTGAAATACGCGACGGGTGCAGTAGCACCCGTCGCACCTTCCCACTCCGCCGGCTCGATTACGAGGCGGCTTCATTGTGGGAAGGTCGTTTTCCCCTTGGCTGGCGGGCGGCCTTTTGAAGGCCGCCCGCCAGCCCAGGGGAAAACTCAAAATACCCGCTGCGGTCTTCCGACCGCGGTACGGTATTTTGGCGGCTCCCGCCGGGCGCGCGGTGACCGCGCCCGGCGGGAGTCAGAATGACCCCCTTAATCTCTTCATGGAAACTCCTTGTGCACCAAAAGTAGATACACAGCCTGCCGGAAACAACGCACAGCCTGCCCTGCAACAAGAAAATTGCTGCAGAGCCGAACTGGAACGGCACAGCCTGACTTCTAGAGCGAAGATCGATGCAGCCCCTGCATTGTGACCAGAAATTCAACCCACAGCCCTACTGGATCGCCGCACAGCTGACCCGGAATGATGCAGCCAGACTTCCTGAGTGAAGAATCAATGCAGCGCCTGCCATGCAACAGAAAATTCAACACCTCGCCTACCGGATCGACGCAGTGTCTGTGACTTCTTCCCGGACACCCAGGATTTTCCCTGCATCGTCCCTGGGCGTCAAAAGATCCCTGCATCGCAGTGAGGAACCAAGTCTGCGCGCTGGATATCGACGCAAAGCCCCTTGCAGTGTGGAAAGAAACAACACATCATCTGCGCCGCATCGGAAAATCTGGTGCACATCTTATTTTTCCACGCATCTCCTCCTCTGCGGTCATGGTGCGTGTATTTTTTATGTAAACCAGGTACTTTGTGTGATCAAGACACAACTGTTGATTTCTAAGATGTAAGACTATTTTTAATCTTGCAAAAGTGATATCTCAACTTGTGCTTGTTGAATCTTTATCGTTTTGACCTTAATTTAACCGGATAAATATCCTTTATTTTTCTAAACCTCTGTGATGTAATTTTGTTTGGTTTTCTCTGTGTTACTGTATGATTTTTTGCACTTAAGCTACCAGAGGGTGGAACAGGATAATTTGGATTGTGTGTGACTTATCATGACTAGAATTGTGGTCCCTATTTGGACAAAGGTGAATACCTCTGCCAACTAGAGACCCCATTTCTAACAATCGTGTCATGGGATGCAGTGAGTAGCAGTGTGTTGGATGAACAAGTGTGAAAGGCAGGCATGCAGTTTTGTGGTCTTCAGTATGCTGGCAGGTTTGAACAGCTCTCTGCAGGTCCTTTTATTGTATTTCATATGATATGGTCTGTTTAGTTGCTTACTGCACTGGATTGTTCAATCTGAGACTTGGGCCCAACTTTATGAAGGCCTTCTGCCACTGTTGCATCACTTTTTGTGATGCAACGGTGGCGCAAACCAATATATCATATTTATGAAGCCATGCAAACCCACTTCTCGTAAGGCAAGGCAGCATAAATGGAGTAAGGCGAGGCAGCACAAATGGCTGCGTTGCCTTACACTGCGCTAGGGAGGCATTCCATGGGCACTGCGATGGGTGTTACCATGCAACACCCATGGATTTGATGCATCCCAGATTTAAAAAACCTTGTAAACCTGGGGCTCTGCCCGAAACCTTATACCTCCACAGGCGAGGCACAACAATTGAAAAATATAACGATTTCTCCTCGTTCCTTTCTATGTATGCTGCAGAATGCAGAAAGAGGAAAACGCCTCCCAGGATTGTTTTTGTTTGGGAAGACACCCCATGGTGCAAGGGTGTTTGGGGTTGGTGCTAGACAGTGAAAAGAGTGACAGCGCAGGGACAGGAATGCACTGTATGCCATAGATACAGCACATTCCTGCCCTTTCCTTTGATGCAGGACAGCACAGGAAGGGTTTAGTTTTCTGCACTGCCCTGCTCTAAAATCCCCAAAATCTGGACCCTTGTGTAAAGTTGCGGTCCTGAGCTGGAATGGTTGGAAGGAGAGAGAAGTGGAGAGATCTGATCTGTACCTCTGAAAAAAGATGGGACGCCTGTAAGATCATCAGAACTATTTGGTGTAGGTAGTGGGGAGGGTTAATTGCCAGCCTGGGTGGGGAACAGGGCCGGCCTGGCAATAGCGGGCATTGGGCATTTCCCAAGGAGGCTGGAAGGGGAGGCCAGTTTTGCTGCAGTGAGGCCAGTTTTGCCACTGGGGGCTGGTTTTACAGCAGGGCTGCTAACTCAGTATCCAGTAACAAAAGCAGCAGTGCTTCACACTTGCCTTCCCCCCTCCCCAAAACCTGGGGGCTGGTCTGACAAAATTGCCAGGGCTGCTTTGGGTTCCCAGTCAGTCCTGGTGGGGAAGTGTCTTTTCTATCTCATGTTGTACATTTCCTTATATTTTGTTTTCTGTTGCGAGATTTATGCTCAGGTTTTTATCTTTCCACACAGACATTGCAGATGGGCATCAAACACTTCTCTGGACTCTTTGTTATGCTCTGCATTGGATTTGGAGCGTCTATTCTCACAACAATCGGGGAGCATATAATCTACAGGCTGGTCCTACCAAGAATCAAAAAGAAATCCAAGCTAAAGTACTGGCTTCACACAAGTCAGGTAGGTTCATTAGTTGTTCATAGATATTATTAGGTAATGCCTGCTTTCATAAAAGATTTACTGTGATACTGTAAGGAGAAACTATCCTTTTGATATTTAGGGCCAGATTTATCTAGGTGTCGCATTACAATTGTGTCACGCATGCTGTCACAAGAGCAATACAATACCTAAGTTAGATTTACCAAGCAAAGCAAGGCCACCTGTGTTGCTTAGCAAATCTAGAGTAACACAAGCCAGTGCAAGTCGCTGCCTTGCCTTACTCTGCCAGAGGAAGGTGTCCATGGGTGGCGCTTGGTAGTTCCCATGCATCCACACATGGATTTTGTCTCATTCCGAGATTTACCACTACTGGTAAACCTCGGAATGTGTCAGAATGCTACACCTTCCAAGGTGAGGCGCAGCAAGGAGAAATGTCTCCTTGTTGTTTCTTCTTTCTAAGTGTGCTGCATTTTGCAGCATACTTAGAAGGAGGAAAAAGCCTAAGAGGATCTTTTTTGTGTGCAGGAAGGTGCCCATTCCTGCATAAAAATAATCCTGCGTGCCACGCCGGCACCTTTGCACTGTGGCGCTATGGTGGCTATGTTGGCACTGGTTAGCAGATTGTGTGCCTGCGCAGCCAGAGAAAAGGACTGTGCCATATCCGTATAGATATGGCACATTCCTGCCCTCTCTCTCTCACACAGTGCCTTGCTGTGTTGCATGAAAGAATTATAAATCTGCCCCTTAGTTAGTATGCTCTTATGTTCTATTGAGTGTTGGAAGAAGGATTGTTGCAAGACAGGGTGTGATTGCAAGCTTAGTAGAGTATGTGTTCATGAGAACTCTGGGGTTGTGTGCTAGGGTTAGAAGTGTTTTATGGTCGTGCCACTGTGGATGGGATTCTGTGTGGCCTAACAATATAAGACTGGTAAGTAGCACTTTTCTTTGGAAGTGACCCTTATTGGGAGATGGGTCTCACAGTCCATTAACAGTGTAAAAACTTCAGGAGTCACAATTCACAGCTAGGTAATCGAAACTATTGCCTGGACAAAAATGGGGTACAGTGTTCTACAACCCTGAAAAACCGGGGGTGGGAACACCTGCCAAATGAATCAGGTGGAGCTAAATTCCATAGCGTCTGAATCAGGCCCAAAGTGTTGGGTTAATTTTGTTTTGTTTTTGTTTTAATGTAACTACATCAGCGCCAAGAGTAAAGTCATTCCTTCTGCATCAAGGATGATGTTGACATGGTCTGATTTGCATGAAATTGTTTTTGGGGCGGTGCTTCTGTAAAAGAAATTAGAACCACTGTAGCTGCTCACTAAATAATTGCATTTCCCAGAAAGCTGTTTGTCAATCTGGCACGTGTGCAATGGATATCATTAATAATGCATGGCCTCTGCCACCAATCGGGCAAAGTTCAGCATCAGTTTTGCAAGATTGCTTGCCTCTTCCTCAAAGGCTGCATTACACTCTCAACCGCCTTGCTATAATTGCAGCAACTAGAAGAACAAAATTGATTCAGGAAGTATTGTAAATCTGCTAATTAAATAGAGTACTTAACAGTATTTATTCCACCTGCGGCACTTGTCAAAACTCTTTACCTCCGACAGCCTTTAATTTCTAAATAAAATCGGCTGCACGGTTTTATTTGTGTTGAATATGCACTTCCATTTTCCTTTGCGAAACTACTGAATTAAACTTTCATTAAGTAGAATTCGCGTTTTACACGAACTCAATTGAAAAGATAGCATACTGATAATTACTAACACCTAAAAATAATAAATGGAAAATCCCAGGAAATGATATTTGTAGGTATTTCATTTAGTGACGACTACTTATGTTCTTATTACTATATGGCAGACAGATGCTCGGTAAAAACGTGAAAGGTCTCCCGATTGTTTTATTGCAAGAGCTATAGGTTATAATCCGTGCTTAATTTGAGCTAGTACTTGTAGGTGCGGTTCACAGCACCCTTTTTGGTAATGTCCCAACCACTGGCTGAGTAGTCACGACTTGTCATTGTGCCAGTACAATTTGTACTTTAAAACAATTGGCCAAGATCACTGGCCTATGGCGTAAATCCATTTTCAAGCCCATAAAATTTGATTGAAAACCTTGCAGAATTGATTGCAGATTTCAATCCATTTGACTCTCTGGAGGCCAGTCCGTCTTCTTTCCAGAACAGTAGAGCACTTTCACGCGTGGAATTAACTTCTGGGTCAGGATTACCCTTTCTTTGTTAACAAGATTTAGAATCTTATTAACCCCAACCTACCTACGGCTAATGGTGCAATCACTCACTGGTCATCATTAGTAGAATTGGCCTCAGTGGTGGTGGATGGGGGGGAGGGGGCATTGATACCACTGCCATTAGATGTCCCTAAATAACACGTTTAGGGTTATGCTCATAAATGTTTTTTGCTGATGCTGGCTCTTGTAGTCCCTTGGAGAACCCTAGTGTAACTTTCGGCATTTCTCCAGTTTTATTATTAACACTGTTGCGGTTGAAACCATTAGGTAATAAATTATCTCTTATGGAAGGTTTCACAATACCTGGTCGCGCAGCATGAGGGCGATCATATGGTGGTCATAGGGTTCCTAGTTTAGACATGGCTCAACTGCTTGAACTACCACCAGATGCTCATTCATCCTAGACTGGTGTGGCATTGTGCTTACTGGTGGATGATTCTTCAGCATGGAGTTTACTGCTTCATGGGCAGTGGGCTGCTGCCAATGAAATGTCACTTGCTTATGTTCAAGACATTGGGGGTCATTCTGACCCCCTGGAGGGAGCCGCCATATGGCCGCTCAGCGGTCGAAAGACCGCGGAGGCCATTCTGGCTTTTCCGCTGGGCTTGCGGGCGACCGCCAGAAGGCCGCCCGCCAGCCCAGCGGGAAACCCCTCCCCACGAGGAAGCCGGCTCCGAATGGAGCCGGCGGAGTGGGTATGTGCGACGTGTGCAGTGGCACCCGTCGCATATTTCAGTGTCTGCAAAGCAGACACTGAAATACAAAGTGGGGCCCTCTTACGGGGGCCCCTGCAGTGCCCATGCCATTGGCATGGGCACTGCAGGGGCCCCCAGGGGCCCCACAACACCCCATACCGCCATCCTGTTCCTGGCGGGCGACCCGCCAGGAACAGGATGGCGGTATGGGGTGTCAGAATCCCCATGGAGGATTCTGCAGGACAGCGGAAAACCGGCGGGAGACCGCCGGTTTTCCTGTTCTGACCGTGGCTGAACCGCCGCGGTCAGAATGTCCTGAGGAGCACCGCCAGCCTGTTGGCGGTGCTCCCGCATCCCCGGCCCCGGCGGTCCTTGACCGCCGGGGTCGGAATGACCCCCATTGTGTCCTGCTGTCTTTCTGCAGTTGGATGGTTGTTTACAAGGGTGTCACCTGGAAGGTACAGTTTTGATGTGAGTGCTGGCAGGCAGATTATGATCATAATCTGTAGGTCAAAAACATGCTAATAATCCGCTTGAAAGGGGAAAGATGTAAAAACGTAAGGAGCAACTCCACATTTTTATTTTTCTAAATCACACAATAGGTGTGGGGAACTGTTATATCACACATTACCATGTGTTGTGATGGTGTGACATAGGCTGCCATGCAATGTTATACCCTTATAAGCAGGTGTGCATGCTTTCATGCGGTAAGTGTGAATGGACTGTACACTGTAATTTTTCAAAAACACTGGAATGGCTGTGGCAGTATAATTTTGGGAACTGCATTTGGTGTGCTCCTGTGCGGGCAGTTGTAGCTATTTGTATGTGGCATGTCAATTCATGCCAAATGTGGCAAGTTTGCTTTTATATGGTAAGAGGTGAGCACAGTTTTTTGACAAAAAGTTCCCCAACATCATTTGCAGGAGGTTTACTCTATATTTTTGCTTTTGTCCCCAGAGTTCCACCAGTGTTTTTTACATTTCTGGCAATAGTATGAGTGCTCTGTACTACCTCTCAAATGATAGACTGATGTTTTAGGGTCACCTCTTGCATGAGCCTTGAAAGGGGAGATCGCCATTGGTCTCCTACCCATGGTTCTACTTTGAAAATCTCCCATAGCTTTGGGGTACTTAGGGCACAAAGTGAAGTGGCCTACTGCCTTTCTAAGGTAAACTGAAACCTTAGTGATTGGCTGCAGGCACCTGAACCTCTGTGGTGCTCGGTAAGGGGCACAGCAGCCTCCGGTGCCTTTGATAACTTCTGTCTTCTCTTTTGTGTTGCAAAGAGACCAGCGTTCACATATTATTTATTATTAAATGCCAAAGTGATTATATATATATATATATATATATATATATATATATATACTGGCGGTTGCCAGTAGGTAGTTATAGTTAGCACCATGTTTCCTTAGATTTTTTTTTTTTATTTGCCTATATCTTTGGCACCTTTTGACAAATACACACGAAATCTTCCAAAGAAAGTGGCCCAGTGATTCTTGTTGTACATGGGAAGATTTGGAGTCATCTGTCAAGAAGGGGCTTAGAAAAAGGGGGCTCAAAAATGTTGTATTCGCCATGTTAATTCACATAGGACCTGTCAATGAGTCTACAGCCCAAACCACTGGACGGGATTACACCAAATCTGGCAGAAAGCTAGCCGCCGGTGCGCAGATTGTGCTTTTTGTTATTTGATGTAAATCGGTTCAGCAGTTTAGGAGATACTTAAGGGCAGATAAATTTGAATATCTCTGGCTGCAAATATTTCGCTAAATTTGTGAATTTTCATGAATACGTGTGCAAAAAGAAGCGTTGCAATTGCCTGACCGCAATCTGACAAGAAAGTTGTGACTGGCATTTTATTTAACGGGAAATGGTCCCTGGGGGTGAAAATTTGAATTGGCATGTGGTGTCAGGGTGAAGGTACCCTGACCCCAGGCGTGTGCTATAGGTGTGTTTTAGGAGCAAAGTATAGGTTTAATATAATCTGTGCAATATTTGCAAAAATTCGTGAATTTTCACAAGGTTCTGCAAATTATACACAAAATATTCTCAATTAGGGAAAAATGTGAAAGAAAGACCACAGACTCATTCATACACTAATTCATTCACTCATACATGCACTCAGAGGCCCAGATGCCCACTCACACACCCACTCATGCACCCGCTTAGACCCACTCATAGATTCACACACCCACTTTTAGACCCACTTAGACAATCACGCAGCCACTCACACATCCACTGACAGAGACAGGCCAAAGGCCATGTATGACGCGGGGTTAGGAGGTTATAAGGGCTTGGCTGCAAGGTCTGGCTGCAAGGCGAGGCCTTGCCACCAACCTCTGCCACACAAGGCACATACCTTATTATTATCTGGCTCCGACACATCTATTATATTTTTTGTGTTTGGGATGGTACAGAATCTGATTTGTTGGATTTCGCAACCTTGTTGAACAATAATGATTTGAATTTGAAATTCACCATGACACATAGCACAAAGTCAGCAGATATTTTGGGTGTAAGGGTTGGGCAATTATAAGGGCTTGGCTGCAAACCCTGGCTGCAAGGTCAGGCCTTGCAACCAATCTCTGCAGCGCACAGCACAGACCATATTATTATCTGGCTCCGATATATCGATTATATTTTTTGTATTTTGAATGGTGCAGAATCTGTTTTGTAGGAATTCACAACCTTGTTAAACAATAATGATTTGAATTTGAAATTCACCATGATACATAGTACAGATTCAGCAGATTTTTTGGATGTAAGGGTCTCAGCTAAAGGTCAAAATCTACATACCAGGTTATTCAGAAAAGAAACAGTGGGCAATTCGATTCTTCATGTCCAAAGTAGTCATGCTCTGAGTTTTCAATGGAGTATTCCATATGGCGAATTCGTCAGGGCTAAACACAACTGTAGTTCTGAGGAAGATTATAATACAGTGCGAGATGCTGTGCTCACTAGGCTATGATCAAGAGGTTACTCGCACAAGCATCTGAAAACGGCAAGTGACCGTGCTAATAAAGTGAATAGGGAGATTATGTTATTTGGACATTCTAAATGCAAACCCACTGATCCTCAAGGATCTATTCATTTCATTATCAAGTACTCTAGACAGGCTAATGAGTTACAGGGTATTTTGCACAGAAGATGGGATTGCCTTTGCCAGGATCCATATTAATGCAGAAGGTGGGCAACCATCCCTCCATTACATATAAGAGAAATGTTTCTTTGAAAGATCTATTGGTACACAGCTTTCTTGATTCAAAAGATGAGACATGGTTTTCCAAAATAAAAGGCTTCATGATATGTGGACACTGGAAGGGTTGTAAGTCCATTAAGAATGTATCCAATGTGGTGTTGCCGTTCTTATAATAAAGATCGTTGGATTATACTCCAGTGGAGTGGCTCCTACATTTTTTGTTTGGTGAAGATTACTGGATGTCAATTGGAGAGTTATTTCCTGTGTGTTAGAAATGGGGTCTTTGGTTCACAGTCAGGTTACCCCCTGTTCAAGCAAGGACCCTCACTCTAGTCAGGATAAAAGAGAATCACCCTCAGCTAACCCCTGCTTACTCCCTTGGTAGCTTGGCAGAGCAGTAGGCTGAACTTCAGAGTGCTAGGTGTAAAGTATTTGTACCAACACACACAGTAACTTCATGAAAACACTACAAAATGACACAACACCAGTTTAGAAAAATAGAAAATATTTATCTAAACAAAACAAGACCAAAACGGCAAACATCCGACATACACAAGACAAGTTATGAATTTTTAAAGATAAAACTCGAAAATAGCGCTTAGAAACACAAAATGCTTCGAGGAGGTGTTAACACGGCGTCGTGACGGAGTCGTTCCCCACAAGCCGACACCAGCGGCGCCGGACACGGAGTCACATAGACCCCCAAGTACAGTACCTTTGGTGAACAGTGAAAACAAGCCGATTCGCGATGTTGGGGGTCGTGGCGTCTGTGCGAAACGTTGAATCCGCGCACTTTGAGCGGCGTCGGTCACGACGTGGTGCGGCGACTTCCACGGAGTCGCTGACTTCAGCAGGGCTTCAGCGGCATCGGGCCTGCGAAGGTCGTCGCGTTCCAGCGGAGATCACGGAGTCGTGTGCAGGCGGCGTCACCGGATTCAGCAGCGGCGTTGGTCCGAAGTCGTCCGAAGTCGATTTCCTTGGATTTCCACCAGCTTTCCTTCCAAGGGCCCAGGGACTGGATAGGGCACCACTTGTCAGAGCAGGAGCCTCTCTAGAGACTCCAGGTGCTGGCAGAGAGAAGTCTTTGCTGTCCCAGAGACTTCAAACAACAGGAGGCAAGCTCTAAATCAAGCCCTTGGTGAGTTCTTCACAAGATGGAAGGCACACAAAGTCCAGTCTTTGCCCTCTTACTTTGGCAGAAGCAGCAACTGCAGGATAGCTCCACAAAGCACAGTCACAGGCAGGGCAGCTCTTCTGCCTCAGCTCTTCAGCTCTTCTCCAGGCAGAGGTTCCTCTTGTTTCCAGAAGTGTTCTAAAGTCTGTGGTTTTGGGGCCCTTCTTATACCCAATTTCTCCTTTGAAGTAGGCCTACTTCAAACTAAAGTCTCTTTTGAATGTGAAATCCAGCCTTGCCCAGGCCAGGCCCCAGACACTCACCAGGGGGTCGGATACTGCATTGTGTGAGGACAGGCACAGCCCTTTCAGGTGTAAGTGACCACTCCTCCCCTAACTCCTAGCACAGATGGCTCATCAGGAAATGCAGACTACACCCCAGCTCCCTTTGTGTCACTGTCTAGTGTGAGGTGCAACCAGCCCAACTGTCAAACTGACCCAGACAGGGAATCCACAAACAGGCAGAGTCACAGAAATGATATAAGCAAGAAAATGCTCACTTTCTAAAAGTGGCGTTTTCAAACACACAATCTTAAAATCAACTTTACTAAAAGATGTATTTTTAAATTGTGAGCTCAGAGACCCCAAACTCCACATGTCGACCCGCCCCCAAAGGAAATCTACACTTTAATCAGATTTAAAGGTAGCCCCCATGTTAACCTATGAGAGGGACATGCCTTGCAACAGTGAAAAATTAATTTAGCAATATTTCACTGGCAGGACATATAAAACACATTACTATATGTCCTACCTTAACCATACACTGCACCCTGCCCTTGGGACTACCTAGGGCCTATACCTTAGGGATGTCTGACATGTAAGAAAAGGAAAGGTTTAGGCCTGGCAAGTGGGTACACTTGCCAAGTCGAATTTACAGTTAAAACTGCACACACAAACACTACAATGGCAGGTCTGAGACATGATTACAGAGCTACATATGTGGGTGTCACAACCAGTGCTGCAGGCCCACTAGTAGCATTTGATTTACAGGCCCTGGCACCTCTAGTGCACCTTACTAGGGACTTACTAGTAAATCAAATATGGCAATCATAAATAAACCAATCAACATTACAATTTACACAGAGAGCATATGCACTTTAGCACTGGTTAGCAGTGGTAAAGTGCTCAGAGTTCAAAAGCCAACAGCAACAGGTCAGACAAAATAGGAGGCAGGAGGCAAAAAGATTGGGGATGACCCTGCATAAGCAAAAAAAAGTCCAACACTGTGACACACGCAATGGGAGCTCTGGTCCGCTGGTATATATATATATATATATATATATACATATATATATATATATATATATATATATATATAGATTTCACTATAAAAAACAAAGGTTAAAATAATGTTATAGGAAGGTGAAATGTCCAGTAACAACGTAATGGTTTAGTCCCTAAAATCCACAGAAATTCATGACTTATAGATATAGTTATCTCAACTAACTCTGATTCATGCCCTATGGTAACTATCTCACCCCCGCTATGCACAGTTTTCTCATCAGTAATTTCATTGCAAATGTCACAGTGATATTATCAATTATGTCATAGAAGATGTCATGAGTTATGTAATATGTGGGGTAATTAGCAGTGCATGGTGAGGGAGTGAGTTATAGTTACCGCAGGGCATTAGTCATATTTACTTGAGATAACTATAACTATTGAATTTCTGTAAATTTCTAGGGTTGTTTTAATGTAGAGTAATAATTTATTATCATAGGTAAATCTGTCCCCCTACATGCAGCCAAAACCACGCTATGCATGGCCTGCAGCCATGCATAGAGGAGTGCTGGCCACAAGGCCTGGCAAAAAAGGTAGCCAACCCAAATATACATATTCTGTTAGATCAATTTTATAGACAAGATGTACTTGACACACCAACAACATCGGTGGAAAGAGGAAGCATACGTGGCAGAAGAAGAGGATATTGCCTGACAAAAAATCAAGCAGATGTTAAAGAGCAAAGACAGGAAGAAAGGACAGGCTAAGGAGATTAAAACACGTAAATTTAAGAAGGGGGACAACCCAAAATAGCTG
Source organism: Pleurodeles waltl (assembly GCF_031143425.1). Lineage (NCBI taxonomy): Eukaryota > Metazoa > Chordata > Amphibia > Caudata > Salamandridae > Pleurodeles > Pleurodeles waltl. The sequence continues at coordinate 361,924,395 of NC_090437.1, read as the reverse complement.
AAATAACCATAATAACCATAATATATCTACCAAAACATTACCTTAACAATACAGAAATGGCAATTCTAAGTAAAAGATTGAGTTTTTCATAGAATATGACCACATTGAAACACGAATTGACTCATACAATTTCAGCAGGAAAATAAAATTGGCAAAAGTGTTTGCAGTCAAAGATGAAAAACGTAGTGAAATCATAACAAAAATAAAATCATAAAAAATCATTAAAAAATCATACCAGCTCCCATGTCTAATGTACCTAATCAATATTAAAAAGATTGGGCTAGAACACCCCAGTTGGAGGAGAACTACAGAGACAACATCTATTGGTGGTTTTGACAACTTTGGATGCAGGACTAAATTGGAAAAGAAAGAAAAACATGATATTGCCCCAATCGTTCGCCAGGTGATACGACAGTCATCTTTCATGAAACGGTTACAAGAGACAAACACACATGTGATAACCTTTGAGAAGAGAAAACAGCCTTAAAATCGTATACAAGACAACACCTCCGGCTCCTGAAGACACATCACTGCTGATGAATCGGCATGGATGACTTAACTGCCTTGACTAGGTTCCCGTCTGCACTCAGCCTGGAGGACTGCAACTACCAAAGATATTGTGCCGCTGCTCAGGACCTGCCACTCTGACTCTATCCACCGATTCCACAGAGTGGAAACTGCTGAGGCCCCTGCAGTGAGAAACCGCCACTACAAAGTAAAGGTAGGCGTGGTTAGATTTGCAACAACTATCAAGCAGGTAAAGCGAGGCGTAGCCTGCGAATAGAGCAATGCACTAAAGGCATGCTGGGAATCCGGTGCAGAGATTGTAGACTATATGCCTCAGTGAACACCTGGGATGAGAACTGTTGAACTGAGTTGCACATCTAATTAGTAAGGTAGAAATGATCGGCACCAGTGCCTACATCCTGGGGGACTGTAGACGTTAGAGATCACCTTGAGTGGGAACGGAGTTCAAGGAGAGAGGTATATAATCTCTCTAAATATTTGAACTAAGGTTACAATGCTGTAATTAGGATTCCTATTGAATTGTGCTGTATTTTGTTTTGCTGTGAGATTAAAGATAAGCACAAGACAAAACAGCATTGTACCTGTTGGTAGACTGTTGAGTTCTTGCCCCTCATGATATTCCTTTGACTGTTCCTCCTTGCTACTCATAGTGCCAAGTGCGGAAACAGTTGTACTTGATCCAGAGCCATAGTAGGACGGACCCCAGCATATCAGTGGCAAGCAACCTCAACCACCAGAGTTAGAGCCAAGTAGGCCCTGTTTGCTCAAGGAACCCTGAATGGTTCTGACACTATAGTTAGCAAACATTAACATTATATTACTTATTTCAACACCCTGTTGGATTCTGGGCAACCCTTTTGATTTAGTCAATATAACCACAGGGCTCCATTCATTAATTAATTTATTAGAATCGTAGATTTATGTGCTCACATCTAACCTGAACTAGTGAAAATTTGCCTGATACAGTTACTCATAAGGTTTTTTTCATGGTAGATTAACATTTCCTTTTTCCCTGCAACTCATGGAAATATTGGGGTGCTTCTGGATTTTTGCCAATCCCATTTACACAAATGTGCAGCTTTTTCAGTACTTTTAGGTGTTTAAAATGAGTTTGAAAATCAATTTAGAATCTTTTCTTAAACCCTACAAAGTTAAAATTTTGACTTTACCACTATTCTAATGGTCACCCCACCGATGCTTAATGTTCCTTGTTCCACATCTAGTAGCAAAAATAAAACCAGGGCAGCAGAAATCTGGCATACAGCTGGATCATAGTGCAATTTACTATCATTTTGCATCCTTAACTAGTTTCAAAATCCGTAAATCACGATTCTTACTGCAACCTTTCTGAGCAGTAGCGAGTTTTTAAGATTTTCAGTCGTCAATGCCTAATCAATTATTCACGATTTGGTATTTACGAACTTGACAAAAAGGTGGAAAAACTGTTGTAACTCGGGCTCCTAATTTTTAAAAGAGCGAGAGAGAGAGAGTGTGTGTGTAAGAGAGAGAGAGAGAGAGTGTGTTTGTGTGTACACCTGAATCTATGTTTTGGCATGTGTGCCATGACCACCCTTCAGAAGGAGAAAGTAATGACCTATCACTTTATAGTGCTGTCTTTGTGGATCAAAGGTCATGTGATGTCATTTAAACATTCGTGTAAATGGTGCTACTGTTCTTCAGGCGGCTATGGATGCCACTGAATACTACCTTTGACTGACATAACTGGTATATGGAAATATATTATGCAGTGGCAAAATGTTAACCACATCAGACTGTAGTGTAGATTTCTATTTGTACTGTTTTTCTTTCCTGTACAAAAGGTGTGTTTTCTTTCTTGCAGAGATTACATCGAGCTTTAAATACATCATTTAACGAGGACAACTTCCAGCAGAAACTGAAACGACTGGAAAATAGGTAAATAATACGCATAACGTAAAAGGACAGCTATTCATTTGTATTCATTTATTTTTATGCTACTGATATTTCACAACTCACGCTACTATTCCAGTTCACTTATCATATGCCTAGGTTTCCTATTCATATAGGGTGGGTGGTGGCCACGAGCAAGGAGCACACCATCTCAACCATGGTGCAGACTCTTTCTGCATGTTTCCACAAATTCTGAACTATTGCAGCTTTATAAAAAAAAGTAAACTGTCTTGTATTGAACTGCTTCTGCTATTTGTTTGCAACAAACATCTAACAGGTTTCTGATGTGTTTAAGTTTGAACTTACGGTTCTATTTTTATTCGTCATGTTTGCAAACATGCTCTCTCTTTCATATGAAAGAACTGTGCACCAAGGCTTTAAGTAGTTTGAGGGAAAGATGGTGGTGTGACCAACTATCATATCGGATAAAGTACCCCCTGTCAAACATGATAAGAATATTGCAAGTCACCTCCGAGCTCCAGAAACTTATAAAGAAAGTCTACCTTTGGCCTCGTTCCTTTATATGGTTATGGAACTCTTTGATGACTTGCAAAATCATTATAATGTATGGCAGGGGTTACTTTATTTCTTATATTCTTAATTTTTCAATTTAAAAGAATTTTGAAACACCTAAAATGCATTAGGTTTGCCAAGCTTTTCTATTAACTTTTCACTGTTTACATAACCTTATTGTTGGAGGACTCAGAACATTTAGGAGCATATTTAAGAGACCTGAGCATCTCCTTGCGCTATATTAGCGCAATTTTTTTACGCAAATTTGGCCCAACAAGGCCAAAAATCCCACGCCACTTTGTAACCCTTTGCGCTACATTATGCCTGCGCCAGGCATAAAATATGCAAAGGGGGCATTCTCCCGTTGGGGGGGCCACAAATGGCACAAAGAAATAAAAGAAATTTCTTTGCTTCTTTTTTTTCGGCACTTATAACGCCTGCTCAGAGCAGGCGTTAAAAGGAGACATACCATTGATAACAGTGGGCTTCAATGGGCTTTGCAGGATTAGTATCAACATTTTTTATGCTAATCCTGCAAAGCTCCGGACTAGCATAAAAAATTATGATGCTACTCCCCTAACTAACGCCATGGTGCACTGTATTTTAAATATGGTGCACACATGGTGGCATTAAGAGAGTGCTAAGGGGTTCAAGAAAAGTGGCGCTGCACTGTGTGCAGCAACACCTTTCTTAAATATGCCCATCAGAGCCTTATTTAGAGTTTGGCGGACAGGATCCTCTATCTCAAACATGGCGGCTGCCCCATCTGCCATATTACAAGTGCATTATAGCCTATGCCACTTGTAATACATTGGGTAGGATATCCACCATGTTTTGATGACTTATCCCTGTAGTCAAACTTTAAATGAGGCTATCAGTCCAATAGTACCTTGTCTCTATGTCTGAGTCCATTTGTTAAACAAAGAAACCAATACAGTGTGTACCTAACCGCATATGCTGCACCATCCTTCGTTTCCACTTGTGATAAATATAGGACCCCTAAAGTTTGAGATAACATACAGCACAGGTTTCCAGAAGATAAGAAAGGCATCCAAGTCAGGTACAGTTCACCTTAACATAAACTACAAAAAACAGAATTTGTTAAAATAGAATAAGTTACACAAGTTGCAAAAAGACTGTTGAGAAAGAATGATTGAAAACACCAAAACTATGTACTATCATGCTAAATAATGTTGCTTTGGTTATCTTATTTTCTTTTTCTTTTTAAAAGAAAGAGGACTGCTTTTTGGTATTGTGAAAAAGAGATTGCTGTTGTTCTTTTCTTGTCCACAAAGATTACCTCTTGAAGCACTGCTATCCAATTTTCAAGCTCCTTGGTTTAGCTTACATTCAAAATATTTTCGGCTCTTCTGGCCTCATCTAGAGGTGGTTGATAACCAGACAGCTGACAAAAGCTGGCTAGTGTCCTAACCACCCACGATTGCTTTCCCTCATTTAGAGATTGATGGAAAACCGATTTGGTGACAGAAGATCGCTGCAGTGCAAACCCCACACTGGTGAAAACAGCATCGGAGTGCCTCCTATCTATACTGACTTCTGATTTGTCAAGGGCCGCAATGGCAGCCTCAGATAGATGTCAACAAATGTCCCCTTTGCGCTGGGAGAAAACTACCTGCATGTTAGAGATATCAGTTTGTTTGATTGCAGGGACCTGTTTTTAAAATGAAAAGTGATAGAAGGTCTTGCATGCTACTACTGCGTGTTAAAACATAAATCTCTGCTGTTTCCCTCCCCCCTGGTTTCCACCATGAGATGCAAGAGCCATTCTTCGAGGAAAAAGGACACTAAACAGGCAATAAACTGTAAACTTGTGGGCCGGGTAATGCGGGGGTGAAGGAGGCGGTGCCTACAGCACTGCAGGTGTACAGTGTTGGCCTGCCAAACTGGAAATGAAGCCCTTTGCATTTGTTTTACCTTTTTTTTGTAAATATTCTTGTGACTTTTGGGGTCATTTCAAGTATAGCGGACAGACTAACAGGTCAACAGAGGTCATCACCTTCGCCTTCTCTGCATCAGAAATCCATCACACCTAGAGAACCCCCACTGAAATGGTGGAGCTCATTTTGCTGAAAGTGCATTCACTGATGCAGCAGAAGACCCTTCAACAAAACTGAAATACTGGCTGTCCTTCAGGCATGGTGGCTAGCCAGACAGCTGTTTATATTTCTTTTCTAGAAATAAACTAAAAGTGGTGTTTATTTCTGCAAACCAAAAAAATGTGGACCTCTCACACATGAGGTTTCCCCCAGTGCTTGTGGCACGTTTGTGTTTCTTGCCTTCAATTGCACCCTCATGGCAGCAGTGGGTGTGACAGACACTGGGAGGTCAAATTTCAATTTACCATTCCAACTCCAGTCTTAGAACATTTGGTGAAAGTTATAATTGTCCCATGTATTTTCAGGAAAGGAAAGAGGGTCCGATTTAAGGTAAAAAAAACTTTAAGGCAAAAAATGTTTTGTGGCTGGATCATTTTTTTGTTTCCTGTGTCACTAACATGGAAAATGTACTCCAGAAGTAAAACCTTGTGATATATGTTGACCAATAGACTCATTGGTCATAGATTCCCACTAGCTGAGCCTCAGTTATTGTAAACACTGTACTTCCTTCACTCCAAATAGAACAGGGAGGCACAGGGCTGGTGGTTGGTGTATCTTGCAATTTTTGGTGGATGTCCTACGTCCGCCAATCTCTAAATGATTACTTTTGATGTTGATTCAGTGTGATTCATACTTCATATTAGCTTTAACCAGTGAAGTGTATTCCTGGGTAACACTATTTTACCAATATTTAAGATATTATGTGCCTCAATTTATTTCCTTGTTAGCACAGTTCTAGCAAAAAAACACTTTACTTACATTTCTGAGGCCATATTACGCAATGGGCGCATGTTCCCTTTTGGCACCATAGTACACCTTTAAAAAGGTGTACCACCTGGCATAAACAGGGAAAGTGCCCACTGTTTTGCTGGATGTGCTGCTCTCAGGGCAGCATCAAGCTCGAGCTGCCCTGGGGACAGCGCATTCAAGTTAAATATGGTGCAGCTGTTTACAAGCCGCTCTGTATTTCACTATGCAGGTGGCAGCCCACCTGCATTTTTAAGATGGTTTTAAGATCCACTTGCAGGCGGGTGCAGTCAGTGACAGAGTTCACCTGCACAGGAGTATTGGGGGCACAAAGCAGTTGTACATGCCCGTTTCACCCCAGGGCACTTTGTATAACACAGCCCTTGGTTGGAAACTGTGATAGCATAATAACAAAATACCACAAAAGCAGCAGCTCACAGAGAAAACACACACTTTCTTATGTTCACTTAGAAAAATTAATTAAAAAAAATACAGTCCACTGCAAATGGAATTTTTTTATACTATTACATTTCATATAAACAAATGCCAACATGCGTTAATTCACATTTATGATCACATTGAAGAGGTTGCAAAGTAACACAAGCAAAGTGGGATTTGGGAAAAATAAAAATCACTTTTAAAAAGTAACTTGCTGACAATCTATTACTTAAGTGAAACCAGCATTCATAAATTCCATGCAGCTCCACACTATTTTGAAATGGAGACTAATCTTGGATAGTTCCAGGGGCGGTTTCTCCACAATAGCAGAGGAGCGTCCCCCACCCCTTAGCCAAAAGCCAGTCTCAGGCTGGCCAAACACACATACGCACGTTTCTCCAGCCCGGCTGTGTTTAACAGCCGGGGATTGAGAAACTGCACAGACCCCAGGGCTGTGTCTGAGTAGCAGTCCGAGCAGCTCCGACCAATCCTGGCACTGCTTTCGTGCTAGGTTTAGCATGAAAGAATCACCAATATTGCTGGGGAGCCTGTGCTGGTGTCCCGGTAAATGCTGGGAGTCTAGAAGAAGAGCAATGAGTGAGGCAGCAGAAGACAGCGGGTGGCGGCGACAAAACCTTATTTTATTTTTACTTTTTCCCTGTTTCCCCGTCCGCTGTCCTCTGCCCTTCGCTTGACATTTGCAGTGGTCGCCGATGGATAGGTAATCCCACACTCAGTCCTATTTATAGTCGAAGAGACTGGTTTTACCCATAACACTTTACCTTTATCAAATGACCCTGGCTACTTTTAAATTTTCTGCTTCACTACAGTATCAATGCCAACCATACAAGAATGAGTTCTTCCTTCATTCTGAATGTAGTCCTCATAAACATACATTCCACAAAGTAACGTCCATGCTCCCTGATTTGGACCCTTATGAATATCTTTACACCTATCTTACTGGCCCTCACTTAAAACATAAAGGGATGGTTCGAATGTGTAAGGCCTGGCACTGTAGACTGATAAGAAACACTGATCAAAAAACCAAGCTGCCTGGCTCTAAGGGACTTAGGGGCATATTTACATGCCCCTTACGCTGCCTTAGTGCAGCCATAGTGTAATGTTTTTGATGTTAAGGTGGCAGTAAGGTGGCCTTTCCCCGCACCAGATTTACAAAGTGGTGCAATGCATGCATTGTGGCACTTAGCAACCTGTAGCGCCGCATTATGCCTGCACCAGGTATAATTGTATGCAAGGGGGAATTCGGACGCAGGGAGGTCCAAAAAAATGGGGCAGTTAAATTTAGTAGATTCCATTGTGTCATTTTTTCTGTCATTTTTAATGCCTGCTCAAAGCAGACATCAAAATGAAGCACCCATTAAAATCAAAGGGCCTCCTTGTGCTTTGCTGAAATAGTGCCAACATTTTTGATGCTAGTGCAGCAAAGCGTCACAACAGCATCAACAATTCTGACACTGTTGTGGTAACAACTGCCATGGTGCACCATACTGTAAATATGGTGCAACCATGGTGTCGCTAGGTGGGGCAAAGGCGTTGCAAAAGAAGTGGCGCATAGGGACTGATGCGCCATTTTCTCATAAATATGCCCCTTAGAGACATGCTACAAGAATGAGATGTATTCTCTAGCGTGAATTTGGACCCCTCTCACTCATTCCTACCTGTACACCCTCCATGGCCAAACATTAACTTTTTCCAACTAATTAGAGAATGCAGCTTTGCTAAGGTCCCACATGGATGTGTTCATATGATGTGTTTTGGAAAGCACAACCCTAGATGGGAAGCAGAGTAGTGCTGAATAGTGGACAGGGACTCAATTCTGAATAGTTTCAACAATACGGATGTCATTAGGAGATGCAGTTCTATTTACACGGATCTCAGACAGAAAAGGCTTGTCTTCTGTTTGTTCCATTCTTGCACATTTTCAGTTCCAGTCGTTCAATGTCATGTCTCCTTTTAAAGCATTGTCAGCTTGACAGGGTTAGTGGCTTGACCAGGTGAGTTGGTGTTTTGTTTCTGATAGCTCAGTAGATGATGCAGGTGACCTTGAAGAATATGCAGGAAAGGAGCCATAGCCAATGTGTTCCTTTACAGTAGATGCAACGTGGTAGAATTTCTTCAAGCCCTTGAAGAGACATGCAGCTGCACATAGAGCATGCCTTTGAGGATTCCAGAGTGGTGTATCCAAGACCAATGAGCAGTTTGTTGCCTCTGTCCAGGTCTAAGAGGACCTGGTCTTGTACTGTTCTAAAATCAGTTTCTGAAAGGAAGAGTTTCACATGTTATATTATTGAGAGCTCTGACCATGCTTCCATGGTTTTCGAGGTAATGTTTTCTTTGAAGATGTGTTCAAGGTAATTGCAAGTGATTTCACATTTACTATCCGCTGAGGATTGAAGGCATATAGTTTCATGTCATAAATCCAAGCTTGCTTTTGGTTGTTTGCAGCTGTTGACTGTAGGAAAGTCCTTTTTTTTTTGCCTGATCACCCCCACTCTTTCTGCATAGGTACTGGTGGTTACTGACTCTTGGCTGTGCCCTGGGTACTGCTTACCAGTCCCAGGGCCAGTGCTCTGTGTAAAATGGATATGCAAATTAGGCTAATTATAATTGGCTAAGTTAACCTACCTATAAGTCCCTAGTATATGGTAGGGCATGTAGGTTTAGGGACCACAGCATAGGTGGTGCACACCTAGGTGCATTGCTGAGGTGCCCAGTGTCATTTTAAAAGCAAGCCTGCCTTGCTGGCTGCTTTTAAATTAAAGTTATATGCAAATTCGACTTTGGAATTAAAGGTACTTCCAAAGTTTTAAACTACCTTATTTTTACATATAAGTCACCCCTAAGGTGTGCCCTATGTGCCCCTAGGGCTGGGTGCCATGTAACTATAAGCAGGGACTTTATAAAAATAGATTTATAAGCCCTGGTGAGGTAAAAACAGCCAAATTCGTTTTTCCCTCATTGAAGTAAATGGCCTTCATAGGCTAGAATGGGCAGACTTTATTTAAAATTTTAAAGTCTCCTTAAATGTTACATACCAAGAATTTGGTATCAAATTGATTGTTATAATAAATCCCACAACTTCCAGTTGTTGGATTTAATATAACTAGTGCAGGTAAAAAGTTTAGACTTTACCTAAAAAGTTGCCAATTTCAGCTCTGCATTGTTTTTGCTGCTGTGCTCTGATTGGCCAGCCTGCAGCAGCTTCTGCCAGGCCACTTTAATGAGGTGTGAAGTGGCCTGGCTTTACACAAAGGAATGTGCTTGGGGGAGAGAATCTCCCCTCAGCAGATGGTGAGGCAGGAAGGGGGAGGGCTGCCAAACTGGTCTTCAAAGGCAGAGAAGGACATTTGCAGCACCCAGCAACACCCCCACATCCTGCAAACCCAGACAGCTAGGTGCCCCCTTGATTAGATTAGGAGAGGGCAGGAGAGGGGTGTGTTTATGATTTTTAGCCACACCAGTGGGTGGGCTCAGCCAGATCTCTCCTCTAAAAATCAGATTCATCCATTTTGGATTTTTAGAGACTGTTGCCTTCTGGGATGGATTTTTGCCACACTTCCCAGGAAGTGGTCATCACAGGGGGACAACCCTGTCCCTGATTGGAGGACCAGGGCCCCCCTGCTTTTCACCCAGGGGCAAGGATAAAACTGGCAGACCTGCACCCACGCCTCAGATCCCCACCAAATTTCAAGAAGAAGGAACTACAAGAAGAAGAAGGACTGCCCTGCTGGACCCCTGGCCTGCACCTGGACCCTGCACTCAGAAAGACTGCACCAGCTGCACACTTGGGCTTCACCACAAGAAGGACTTTGCCTGGCTTCCACTGGTTCAAGGAGGGACTCCCTGTTTGCTACAGGTGAAAAATTGCTAACCAGAGTCCCCTGCACCAACTCCTGAAAAAGTGACCAGCTGACCACTGCCCAGTGGCCAAAAAGGAGTTTGCGCCAGGTGCACTCTGGGAGTTGAAGTCCGCACTTCCCAAGGACCATCACAGAACTTCTGGACCCTTGGGGTGAGCTGTGGACCCCAAAAGAACCTTAAAAGAACATCTGGGTGAAGCCCCAGAAGTTTGGAAAAGATTGGAGAAATTTTGGAAAAAAGCTCCATAAAGTGACCGACCCGACTCGGAAATTCTAGCCGGCTTGCCTCAACCGCGACCCGGCCTGACTTCGTGGTTCGTCCCGGTAAAGAAAAACATCCGAAAAAAAGACTAAGTCCGAACGTAAAAAGTTGACCGGGACCTTCCAGCCATCGTATCCGAGAAGGGCTCCACGGACGTCGGATCAAGATCCAGGTTTACCCCGGTCGAAGGATTTTCATCTCGAAAAAACGACTAAGTCCGAAGGTAAAAATCACCACCGAGGAAACCGACTTCGCGTATCTGGACAAGGGCTCCAGGAGGTCGGATCCAACTGGCAGGTTCGTCCCGGGGAAGAAAAACCTCGAAAAAGAGACTAAGTCAGAAGGTAACTTTTTAACCGAGGCCTCCCGCGACTTGTAGTCGAGCAGGGCTCCATCGCGGTCGGCCTGAAAGTTTGACTTTGCCCCGGTCCTGGTGCAACCAGATGACCCGATTGGCGCTTTTCGTTTCTGAGCGCTAGAAAATAATAATACTTTAAAAATTCATATCTCCGGTTCCCCTGAACCGATTTTAATCGATTTTGTGTCATTTTAAAGATAAAAATATAAACTATTTTTATAAATTGGTTTTGGATTTTTAAACTGTTTCCTGTGTTTTATTTAATTACTGTTTTGTGATATTTGAATGCTTTACACTTTGTCTCCTAAGTTAAGCCTTGACGCTCGATGCTAAGCTACCAAGGGTAGAGCTGGGATTAATTTACTGAGACCTAACTGTACTTTTGTGGAGGTTTGTGGCTTGTTGCTAGGTGTAGGTACCTACCTGCCCTATCAATAACCCATTTTCCAACATAATTGGAAGCAGCGACGGGATCCTGTACTTGTGTTCAATATCACGTTACAGTTTTAGATAAAACAAATTAAAAATCCTTTAAATTGTCCTAGTGCAAAAATTGTTTTTAATTTTTAATTTTAATTTTTTTTTTAAATTAATTTGGATTAATTTCAATTATTGAATTTTTGTAATTTTTCTAAATTCCTGTTACCAATTTTTGCAAAAAGTTTTTGTTGACACAAAACTAGGGAACCATGGAGCTTGATCTGGCTAGCCTACCTACACTGACAGTAGTCCAGCTTAGGGGGTTGTGTGTTGAGAGAGGGTTGCCTGCAACCTCTAATCTCAGGAAGGAAATCCTAATTAAATCCCTGACAGCATGGGCTGAGGCCCAAGAGGTAGAGACAGAGGAAGCTCCAGAGGAGGAAGAAAAAGAGGAAGATGCTAACTCTAACCACTCAGGGGAGGGAAGGCATCAGACCCCAAGTGAGGAAGAGGAGGAACGGTCCTCACTGGACACAGTCACTAGGGGCAGACCCAAAGCTAGTGGTAGGAAGGGGGTCCTTTCAGGAGGAGAGAACCCATCCATCAGGGAGAGAGAGCTGGAAGCCCAGCTAGCCTACATAGCTTTGGAGGCAGATAAGCTTGCCCTAGAAAAAAAGAAGTGGGCAAGCAAAGAAAAAAAAGATGGAAGCAGCGAGAAAGAAACTGAGGTGTCCCTGGGTGGGGGTTTTGCCCCCAGATTACCCAAAGGGGTGGTTCCTGCCTATGTAGAGGGGGATGACATCGATAAGTGGCTGGGGGCCTTTGAGAGGGCCCTCCAGATGAGGAAAGTCAAGCCTCAGTACTGGGGTTCACTCCTTTGGGAGTTAGTTCCCAACTCTGGGAGGGATAGGCTCCTAACCATGAGTGGGGAGGATGCAGACTCATACCCCAGTATGAAGAGTTGCTTGACTAAAAAGTTTGGTCTAACCCCAGAGCAGTATAGGCTTAAGTTTAGGGACACCCAAAAGACAAGCACCCAGTCCTGGGTGGACTTTGTGAACATTTCAGTAAAAGCGCTGGAGGGCTGGATACAGGGCAACAGGGTAAGTACCTTTGAGGGGCTGTACAATTTGATTATGAGGGAGCACCTTCTAACTAATTGTGTCCAAGAGAGGCTCCGCCAGTATCTAGTAGACTCTAGGTTGACCAACCCCAGAGAGCTGGGGGAGGCAGCAGATGACTGGTTAAGAACTAGAGTTAACCAGAGACCCCCAGGGGGTGATCAGAAAAAGGGAGGACATGGTTCTTCTCAGGGGAAGAACCAAGGGAAAGATGACAAAAAACCCAAAGAGTCCTCACAAGAGTCCCCAAAAACTTCTCAGGGAGGGGGAGCCCCGAGCCAATTCACTTTTAAAGGGAAAGGGTATCAGGGAAAGAATTTTGATCCTGCTAAAGCAGGAAAGTTTCAGGAGCTTGCTAAGGCCGGCAAGTGTTTTGACTGTTATCAGCCAGGACATAAAAGAGGAGATGCTATCTGCACCAAGAAGCCCCCCACTGGTGGGCAATCCCAGGGGATTGCTAGTGTAGGGTTGGGGGTGGAAGTTGGCCCAGGAGTGGAATCAGGGTACACTGAAGTCACCTTAGTATCCGTGGGTGGGGTGGACATTGCAACTATGGCCACCTTACCTCCCATCATGCAGAGGTATAGGCAGAGGCCTAAAGTCAATGGGACTGAAGTGGAAGCTCTGAGAGATACAGGAGCCAGTGTGACAATGGTCACAAAAAAGCTGGTTTCTCCAGAGCAGGTCTTACCTGGTGTCTTCCACCAGGTGACTTATGCAGATAGCAGAACCAAACTCCATCCCATGGCTATGGTGAGTCTGGAATGGGGAGGTGTGACTGGCCCTAAAAAAGTAGCTGTAGCTCCTGCCCTCCCAGTAGAGTGTCTGCTGGGAAATGATCTTGAAGCATCTGAATGGTCAGAAGTGGAGAGAAGGGTCCATGCAAAGATGCTGGATCTCCCTGAATGGGTGTGTGCTGTGACCAGGTCACAGGCAGCACAACAGGGAAATGCTGGACACTTGGACCCTGGAACAATGGGCCAAGCCTCCAAGAAAAAGAGAAAGGGCACTGGGTCTGGCTTGCCAGCCCCAACAAGTACAGAGGGTCAGGAAGAATCCAACCCTGAGGGGGAGGATCTGAACTCTGAGGGAGGGACACCTTCCCTGCAAACTCTGCCTGACTTGGCAGAACTGCAAGGGGCAGGTGGGCCCACCAGAGAAGATTTGTGCCAGGGACAAAGAGAGTGTCCCACTCTTGAGGGCCTGAGGCAGACTGCTGCCAGGCAAGAACAAGGGGATACCAGTGGTACCCACAAGGTTTACTGGGAGGATGGAGTTCTCTACACTGAGGCTAGGACCCTCAAAGAAGGGGCTACTAGGAGAGTAGTGGTCCCCCAAAAGTATAGAGAATTCCTCCTTACCTTAAGCCATGATATCCCCTTAGCTGGTCATTTGGGACAGACCAAGACCTGGAACAGGCTGGTCAACCATTTTTTTTGGCCTGAAATGTCGGAAAAAGTCAGGGAGTTTTGCAGCTCCTGTGTCACCTGTCAAGCCAGTGGCAAGACAGGGGGCAAACCAAAGGCTCCCTTGATTCCACTGCCAGTGGTTGGGACTCCCTTTGAGAGGGTGGGGATTGACATTGTTGGTCCCCTAGACCCACCAACTGCTTCAGGTAACAGGTACATTGTGGTGGTAGTGGACCATGCCACCAGGTACCCTGAGGCAATACCCCTCCGGACAATCACTGCACCCACAGTGGCTAGGGCCCTACTTGGTGTGTTCACTAGAGTGGGATTCCCAAAGGAGGTGGTCTCAGATAGGGGCACAAACTTTATGTCAGCCTATCTGAAAGCCATGTGGGAGGAGTGTGGTGTTACTTATAAGTTCAGCACACCCTACCATCCACAGACCAATGGTCTGGTGGAAAGATTCAATAAGACCCTGAAGGGCATGATCATGGGTTTGTCTGACAAACTCAGGAGGAGATGGGATGTCCTCCTCCCATGCCTGCTGTTTGCCTACAGGGAGGTGCCACAGAAGGGGGTTGGATTCAGCCCCTTTGAGTTACTGTTTGGGCACCCTGTAAGAGGCCCATTGTGCTTGGTGAGAGAGTCTTGGGAAAAGCCTCTCAAAGAAGCCAAGGAGAATGTGCTGGATTATGTACTAGGCCTGCGGTCTCGCATGGCTGAGTATATGAAGAAGGCAAGCAGGAACCTGGAGGCCAGTCAGGAGCTCATGAAGCTCTGGCATGATCAAAAGGCTACCATGCCTGAGTATCACCCAGGACAGCTGGTGTGGGTTTTGGAGCCCATGGCTCCTAGGGCACTACAGGCCAAATGGACTGGGCCCTATCCAATCCTAGAGAAAAAAGGTGAGGTCACCTACTTGGTGGACCTTGGCACCCCCAGGAATCCTCACAGGATCCTGCATGTTAATAGGATGAAACCCCACCAGGACAGGGCAGACATGACCATGCTGATGGTCACTGATGAAGGGAAGGAGGAGGAGGGTGAACCTCTGCCAGACCTCCTGTCCTCAAAGGAAAAAGATGGGTCAGTGGAGGGAGTGGTACTCTCTCCCAAACTGACAGATCAGCAACAACAAGACTGTAAGCAAGTCTTGGGACAGTTTGCTAGTCTGTTCTCCCTGACCCCTGGACTCACCAATTGGTGTGTCCATGATGTTGACACTGGTGACAGCTTGCCTGTCAAGAACAAGCTGTACAGGCTGTCTGACCAGGTCAAGGCCAACATCAAAGCTGAAGTGGCTAAGATGTTGGACCTGAAGGTAATTGAGCCCTCTGATAGTCCTTGGTCCAGTCCAGTGGTACTGGTACCCAAAGCTAATCCCCAGGGTGGGAAGAAAGAATTAAGATTCTGTGTGGACTACAGAGGTCTAAATGCAGTCACTAGGACTGATGCTCACCCCATACCTAGAGCTGATGAGCTCATTGACAGGTTGGGGGCTGCCAAATTCCTGAGCACATTTGATCTGACCTCAGGATATTGGCAGATTGCCTTAAGTCCAAGAGCTAAGGAGAGGTCAGCATTTTCCACACCAGAGGGCCACTTTCAGTTCAAGGTGATGCCCTTTGGGATGAAAAATGCTCCTGCCACCTTCCAACGGTTGGTGAATAGAGTCCTATCTGGGTTGGAATCTTTTAGTGCAGCTTATCTGGATGATATAGCTGTATTTAGTTCCACCTGGAGGGACCACCTGGTCCACCTGAAGGAAGTGCTTCAGGCCCTGCTTCAAGCAGGCCTGACTATCAAGGCAAGCAAGTGCCAGATAGGGCAAAGTTCTGTTGTGTACCTGGGCCACCTTGTTGGTGGAGGCCATGTACAACCTCTCCAGCCCAAGATCCAGACTATCCTGGATTGGGAGGCTCCAAAAACCCAGACTCAGGTCAGGGCCTTTCTTGGCCTGACTGGGTATTACAGGAGGTTTGTTCAGAATTTTGGGACCATAGTGGCCCCTCTGACTGAGCTTACCTCCAAGAAACAACCCAAGAAGGTCATTTGGACCCCAGAGTGTCAGAAAGCTTTTGACACCCTAAAACAGGCTATGTGTTCAGCACCAGTGTTACTGGCCCCTGACTATAGCAAGGAGTTTGTAGTGCAAACAGATGCTTCAGAGGAAGGGATTGGGGCAGTGTTAGCACAAGTTAATGAAGAGGGCCATGATCACCCAGTTGCCTTCATCAGCAGGCGACTACTCCCCAGAGAGAAAAAATGGAGTGCCATTGAGAGGGAGGCCTTTGCTGTGGTTTGGTCCCTGAAGAAGTTGAGGCCTTACTTGTTTGGCACTCACTTCCGTGTACAAACTGACCACAGACCTCTCAGATGGTTGATGCAGATGAGGGGGGAGAACCCAAAACTGTTAAGGTGGTCCATTTCCCTACAGGGGATGGACTTCACAGTGGAGCACAGACCTGGGACTGCTCATGCCAATGCAGATGGCCTTTCCAGGTTTTTCCACTTAGCTGATGAGGACTACCAGGGTGTAGGTTAGTACCCATCACCTTTCATCTGGGGGGGGGCAGTGTAGGAAAGTCCTTTTTTTTTTGCCTGATCACCCCCACTCTTTCTGGATAGGTACTGGTGGTTACTGACTCTTGGCTGTGCCCTGGGTACTGCTTACCAGTCCCAGGGCCAGTGCTCTGTGTAAAATGGATATGCAAATTAGGCTAATTATAATTGGCTAAGTTAACCTACCTATAAGTCCCTAGTATATGGTAGGGCATGTAGGTTTAGGGACCACAGCATAGGTGGTGCACACCTAGGTGCATTGCTGAGGTGCCCGTGTCATTTTAAAAGCAAGCCTGCCTTGCTGGCTGCTTTTAAATTAAAGTTATATGCAAATTCGACTTTGGAATTAAAGGTACTTCCAAAGTTTTAAACTACCTTATTTTTACATATAAGTCACCCCTAAGGTGTGCCCTATGTGCCCCTAGGGCTGGGTGCCATGTAACTATAAGCAGGGACTTTATAAAAATAGATTTATAAGCCCTGGTGAGGTAAAAACAGCCAAATTCGTTTTTCCC
Source organism: Pleurodeles waltl (assembly GCF_031143425.1). NCBI lineage: Eukaryota > Metazoa > Chordata > Amphibia > Caudata > Salamandridae > Pleurodeles > Pleurodeles waltl. Next base: position 361,907,595 of record NC_090437.1, on the reverse strand, counting down.
TCATTGAAGTAAATGGCCTTCATAGGCTAGAATGGGCAGACTTTATTTAAAATTTTAAAGTCTCCTTAAATGTTACATACCAAGAATTTGGTATCAAATTGATTGTTATAATAAATCCCACAACTTCCAGTTGTTGGATTTAATATAACTAGTGCAGGTAAAAAGTTTAGACTTTACCTAAAAAGTTGCCAATTTCAGCTCTGCATTGTTTTTGCTGCTGTGCTCTGATTGGCCAGCCTGCAGCAGCTTCTGCCAGGCCACTTTAATGAGGTGTGAAGTGGCCTGGCTTTACACAAAGGAATGTGCTTGGGGGAGAGAATCTCCCCTCAGCAGATGGTGAGGCAGGAAGGGGGAGGGCTGCCAAACTGGTCTTCAAAGGCAGAGAAGGACATTTGCAGCACCCAGCAACACCCCCACATCCTGCAAACCCAGACAGCTAGGTGCCCCCTTGATTAGATTAGGAGAGGGCAGGAGAGGGGTGTGTTTATGATTTTTAGCCACACCAGTGGGTGGGCTCAGCCAGATCTCTCCTCTAAAAATCAGATTCATCCATTTTGGATTTTTAGAGACTGTTGCCTTCTGGGATGGATTTTTGCCACACTTCCCAGGAAGTGGTCATCACAGGGGGACAACCCTGTCCCTGATTGCAGGACCAGGGCCCCCCTGCTTTTCACCCAGGGGCAAGGATAAAACTGGCAGACCTGCACCCACGCCTCAGATCCCCACCAAATTTCAAGAAGAAGGAACTACAAGAAGAAGAAGGACTGCCCTGCTGGACCCCTGGCCTGCACCTGGACCCTGCACTCAGAAAGACTGCACCAGCTGCACACTTGGGCTTCACCACAAGAAGGACTTTGCCTGGCTTCCACTGGTTCAAGGAGGGACTCCCTGTTTGCTACAGGTGAAAAATTGCTAACCAGAGTCCCCTGCACCAACTCCTGAAAAAGTGACCAGCTGACCACTGCCCAGTGGCCAAAAAGGAGTTTGCGCCAGGTGCACTCTGGGAGTTGAAGTCCGCACTTCCCAAGGACCATCACAGAACTTCTGGACCCTTGGGGTGAGCTGTGGACCCCAAAAGAACCTTAAAAGAACATCTGGGTGAAGACCCAGAAGTTTGGAAAAGATTGGAGAAATTTTGGAAAAAAGCTCCATAAAGTGACCGACCCGACGCGGAAATTCTAGCCGGCTTGCCTCAACCGCGACCCGGCCTGACTTCGTGGTTCGTCCCGGTAAAGAAAAACATCCGAAAAAAAGACTAAGTCCGAACGTAAAAAGTTGACCGGGACCTTCCAGCCATCGTATCCGAGAAGGGCTCCACGGACGTCGGATCAAGATCCAGGTTTACCCCGGTCGAAGGATTTTCATCTCGAAAAAACGACTAAGTCCGAAGGTAAAAATCACCACCGAGGAAACCGACTTCGCGTATCCGGACAAGGGCTCCAGGAGGTCGGATCCAACTGGCAGGTTCGTCCCGGGGAAGAAAAACCTCGAAAAAGAGACTAAGTCAGAAGGTAACTTTTTAACCGAGGCCTCCCGCGACTTGTAGCCGAGCAGGGCTCCATCGCGGTCGGCCTGAAAGTTTGACTTTGCCCCGGTCCTGGTGCAACCAGATGACCCGATTGGCGCTTTTCGTTTCTGAGCGCTAGAAAATAATAATACTTTAAAAATTCATATCTCCGGTTCCCCTGAACCGATTTTAATCGTTTTTGTGTCATTTTAAAGATAAAAATATAAACTATTTTTATAAATTGGTTTTGGATTTTTAAACTGTTTCCTGTGTTTTATTTAATTACTGTTTTGTGATATTTGAATGCTTTACACTTTGTCTCCTAAGTTAAGCCTTGACGCTCGATGCTAAGCTACCAAGGGTAGAGCTGGGATTAATTTACTGAGACCTAACTGTACTTTTGTGGAGGTTTGTGGCTTGTTGCTAGGTGTAGGTACCTACCTGCCCTATCAATAACCCATTTTCCAACATTGACAAAAAAACTGCCTTTGTTGGATAAGCATTAGGTAGCTACAAAACACCATAAAATACCTTAAAAGAAATGTAAATAAAAGTACCTGTGCTCAAGTTTCCTTGCCTACACCCGGCTTCGAAAAAGACTGTTTCCTATAAACCATGCTTTGAAAACCAAGAGACCATTTAACACACCACTGCCTACCTGAATAATTTCTCGATGCGGGTGATAAGCAACAGATGTCTGGCCCTGTCATGACCTAATTTGAACATGATCTGTATTTCCAAAATAGCCAAAAAGATTGAGGTGTCCTCGAATCTAACAATATGTAGGTGTAAAGAATTTGGGCTTGTTAGAAGTGGGGTCTTTGGTTGGCAGTCAGGTTACCCCCTGTCCAAGCAAGGGCCCTCACTCTAGTCAGGGTAAGTCACACACAATCCAAATTATCCTGTGCTCACCCTCTGGTAGCTTGGCACTGAGCAGTCAGGCTTAACTTAGAAGCCAATAAATCATGCAATGACACAGTATAGCACCACAAAAATACACCACATAGGCCCTCATTCTGACCTTGGCGGGCGGCGGAGGCCGCCCGCCAAAGTCCCGCCGTCAGGTTACCGTTCCGCGGTCGAAAGACCGCGGCGGTAATTCTGACTTTCCCGCTGGGCTGGCGGGCGGTCGCCTTCAGACCGCCAGCCAGCCCAGCGGGAAAGAGGCTTCCACGATGAAGCCGGCTCGGAATCGAGCCGGCGGAGTGGAAGCTGTGCGACGGGTGCAGTTGCACCCGTCGCGTATTTCACTGTCTGCGCAGCAGACAGTGAAATACATGTAGGGGCCCTCTTACGGGGGCCCCTGCAATGCCCATGCCAGTGGCATGGGCACTGCAGGGGCCCCCAGGGGCCCCGCGACCCCCCCTACCGCCATCCGGATCTCGGCGGTCCGACCGCCGGGATCTGGATGGCGGTAGGGGGGGTCGGAATCCCCGCGGCGGTGCAGCATGCTGCGCCGCCCGGAGGATTCAATGGGGCCGCGGTACACTGGCGGGACCCCGCCAGTGGTGCCGGTCCGACCGCGGCTTTACCGCCGCGGTCGGAATCCCCATTGGAGCACCGCCGGCCTGTCGGCGGTGCTCCCGCGGTCCTCCGCCCTGGCGGTCAAAGACCGCCAGGGTCAGAATGACCACCATAGTGTTTAGAAAAATATATAATATTTATCTGATAAGATGCAGGTCAAAACGATTCAAATGCAATAAGTATATTTTGAGATATCACTGTAAAGATGCTATAAAGTGTCTTTAGTCTTTGAAAAGCAAAACATGTCTCTTTCAAGTACAAAGTACCTGGTTCATGTTCAAAATCTCCGCAAAGAACTGCAGAGGAGGAGATGCGCGGAAAACAAGGGGGTTTGCGTTGATTTCTCGGGCCACACACGGTGATGCGTTGTTTACTTTTCACGCAGGGATGGCTGTGCGTCGATTTCCGATGCTCAGTCGTGGATCCTCTTTGGGTTGCAGGGTTTTCCCAATGCCCCGGGGATGATGTGTGGATTTCCAGTGCTGACAGGAGGAAGTCACAGGGGCTGTGTCGATCCGGTGGGCGCTGCGTGGATATTCCTACCGAATGGCAGGCGCTGCGTCGATTCCTCTCTGGAATTCAGGCTGCGTCATTCGAGCTCTGCTGTGTGTCGATCCAGTGGGCCGTGTGTCGAATTTCCAGTCGATACGCTGGTGCTGCGTCGATCTTCTCATTGCCAAGTCGGGCTGCGTCATTCCGGTTCGGCGTGCGGTGAATCTTTCACCACGGTGCAGGCTGTGAGTTGCTTCTGGCAGGCTGTGCAACGATTTTCGCCACACAAGGAGTCCTTCATGTAGAGATAAAGGGCCAGATGTAGCAAAAGACAATTTTGTGAGCTGCAAATTGCGAGTCATACCGACTCTCAATTTGCAACACGCAAAATTGTATGCAGAAAGGTGTCTCAGACACCTTCTGCGACTCGCTATGGGGTCGCAAAGACCCACCTCATGAATATTAATGAGGTGGGTCGCATTTTGTGACCCCATAGCGAGTCCATGCATTCACAGGGATGGTGGCCTGCTGAAGACAGCAGACCTCCATGTCTGTGACTGCTTTTAATAAAGCAGTTTTTTTTTTTGAATTGCAGCCCGTTTTCCTTAAAGGAAAACGAGTTGCATTTCAAAAAAATATTGAAACCATTTGGTTTCATTTTTTCAGAGTAGGCAGTGGTCCATTGGACCACTGCCTGCTTTGAACAAATATTTTCAGAGACATTCACCAAGGGGAAGGGGTCCCATGGGGACCCCTTCCCGTTTGCGAATGAGTTACCACCCACTTCAAGTGGGTGTTAACTGCGAATTGCTTTGCGACCACTTTCGCGGTCCCAAAGCAATCCTACATCGCTGTGCGAGTCGCAAATAGGAAGGGAACACCCCTTCCTATTTGCGAGTCGGATTCACATTTTGCGAGTCGGTACCGACTCGCAAAATGTGAATCAGCATCGCGATGGCTGTTTTACATGTCGCAAACTGCGTTTTTCGCAGTTTGCGACATGCAAACCGGTTGCTACATCTGGCCCGAAGTCTTTTTGGTCCAGAGACTTCAGGGAACAGGAGGCAGGCTCTATCCAAGCCCTTGGTGAGCACTTCTCACCACAGTCAGAGAGCAGTAAGGCAGCTGGGCAACAGTGAGGCAGCAGTCAGAGAAAGAGCATATGCACTTTAGCACCGGCTAGCAGTGGTAAAGTGCGCAGAGTCTGAAAAACAACAAAAACAGTATCTAAAAAGTGGAGGGAGGCAGGCAAAAAGTTAGGGGTGACCACCCTAAGGCTATCAGGTCTAACAGGGCTTGATTTAGATCTTGGCGGCAACGTTGACTTTTTGACTGAAAACCTATCTGCTGCTGTGACAGTCTACCAGCTGTATTTCAATGTTAGCGGTCCCACAGCCAAAAGCCCTCATTCGAACTCCTGTCTGCACCAAGAAATACCTCCCGCTTTGACGGAGGGAGAGGGAAAAGTGGCTGACGGCAGAACCCCAGACACCTTTCCTGCCATGCAGATTTGGATGTGCCATACCGCCATGAACAAAGCGGTGGTCTGACCTCAATGTTTGAGTTGGCGGATTGGGGTGGAAAGGGGTAAAAACTCACCTTTTTCCCATTCCACCCCTGTCTTTGACTAGACACAACTGAACAACACCTGCTGTCACTGCAGCCACCGACCCACAGAGAAAGGACGACCCCCTCGTCGCCGGACTCGAAGGTAGGGACGCCGCATTGCCAGGGTACGTTGGATGGGCACTGCACCAGAGGTCAGAGCCACTGCAGGCGTATACATGTCACTGTAATTTTTTACCTTTACTGTGACATGCGTTCGTGGGATACACAATGGTGTCACACATGGCTGGGGACACACTGGCACAATACTCATATTACACACATATACAAGTGTCATTGTGGTGTCACCATTGAATGCAAAATGAGTGCTGGCACCACAGTGACGGTACATTCACACTGGACAAAGGTGTGCAGTGCAAAGGGACCTGTATGAGTAGGTTTGTGCTATCTGTTGTGTATGTGTGTCAGTGTGTGTGTGTGTGTGGATTGGCTGCTTGACTTGGAGACGCTGGAGTGGGTGGTGTGGTTGTATCTGTATGTATGTAACTTGCATCTGAGACTGATGTTGTGTATGTTGTGTTGCTGTGAAATACATTCTGGTGAGTGTTGTTGTGTGGAGGACGTTGTGTTGTGTGTAATTGTGCCTTTGTGTGAGCATGTTTGTGTAGCTGAGTGTGTAGTTGTATTGTTTGTTGTGGTTCTGTCTTTTATGGAAGCAGTGTCAATGGTGTGTGTATCTTGTGGCATGGATGTATGTCAATGTGGTGTGTGTTTTCTGCATGTTTGGTGAGTTGTGTTGGAATGGCAATGGGTTATTGTGTGTATGTTTTGTGTAGTGTGTAGTGCAGTGGTACACATGGCTAAGGTAGTGTTTCACTCACCTCTATTCCATAACCCCAGCCATTGTATGAAGTCAACTGAGATCCGCTGCCATTCAATCCACTTGCAGAGTTGTAACATCTAAATACAGCAGGCAGAACACAGTTGGCTTGATGGTCTTTTCAGGTCCGCCATCGACACTACTTGGTGGTAACATCACCAAGATCTAAAGAGGCCCTCTGTCTTGATTCAGTTTGACTATGTCTGTTGAAGGTGTCTGTAGTTAGCAGCATCTCCTGTGATAAAGCTGAAGTTAATGTGAAGTTGTTTATAAAAGTATGGCACACTTTCCTTTGAATATTTTGTGGGTGGGTGAGATCTATGGAGTTGCAATTGGGATTGTTTGTTTTTCTTTGGAAATGTTGACACGCTTGAGTCTCTTGCTTTGTCAGTTTTGGTGATGATGTGGTTTTCTTGTCTTTTTTTCCTGTGAGATAAGGAGTTCTAGCTACTCCGACTTTTGTTCTAGGCCATATTATAAGCTGACCAGTCACTGAAGGTGAGGATACCGGGGCAGTAGACACCGGTTGCAGCAGGTACATCCACCTCAATTACTGCCAGTTATGAGCTCCCTGATCCAGAATCCGTGACAGTAATGAGAACAGAAACGGGTGCATTCCCACTCCCACAGTGAGGAAGTCTTCCCCGGGGATAGCACTGCCGTGGAGTCGAAATGAACCCTTTGTTCAGGTTGGATTCGGATTTTTTCCGAGATTTTGAGATGTTGTCCTCCGTCTAATATTCGACATGTTTTAATTTTAGGGAGCCTGCATTTTGAAATGGCAATAAAAAACTTGTGCAATAGACAATTCAACCTTCCTTGGTGTGCTGGGATATTTAAGACAGTATTGAATAACTGTGGTCGCAATGGTCCCCGGCTGATCAAATATTTTGGTGTTATTACTTCTGTCTTAAAAGTGAAAGCTTTCCACGATATTTTTGCCCAGGCATCAAGGGCACAGAGATACCTCCGCTCCAGTGGGTAATTGGTAAACAAAAACGTGCTGGTGCCCAAAGATCTGTGAAACACGCGGCTGCTGCATTTAGATGTGCGAGCACAGAATACTGAGGCCACGTGATCCTAAAGCCACCTCGGGCTTCTTCAATCCATTTATAGCCACTCCATGCACCTTTAACTCACTCTTGCAGCTTTCTGGTTTCTCCTTTCGTGACGCTTCTCGTGTTTCTTTTCTCCGTCGTTTCTGTATCTTTCTTTTACTTGCAGTAATTATCTGATGGAGCTAAAATTATGTGCCATGTCTCAAAAATAAGTGTTGGTGCCCTCTACCCGTAATCACCAGCTCAAATTAAGCACTGCCTCGAAGACGGACAGAAAGTACATGTGAAGCCGGCAGCTTTCCTAGCACTGCTCTCCAGAACTAATTAACAGCCATATGTGCGAGCAGACTGGCATCCTGTCACCAAAGCACATGGACAAGAGAGATGTTTGCATACACCAGATGCCTGTGTAATGACGCTCGCGACTCCACCCTTTTCCCGTTCAGAAAACCAATTTTATTTTTATCTGAAGAGGTCTGGTCCGACATCCCAAAGGGTCGTGAATAACAGTAATATATGTTTGTTACTTAAATTAATAAAATTAAAGGTAACATTGGCTCACAGCGCCTGTTTTCTCCGTGTTTGGCAATTTATATTTAAATAAGAGCCAATGTCTTAATTAAAAGTGTGGTGCTTCATTGTGTTTACCCGTCCCTCAGGGTGACAAGATTTTTTTCTGTCACTAATTGCTCTGAAAACAGAAAACACTAGAACAAATTTTACACTTGGTACGACAGTCTCTATGCTTCATGATATTGTAAATAGGATAGCCTGCTTGCACAGTGTAATGGTACTCAGTACATTGGCCTTGGGAGGATTAAGGGCGGCAGTGGCGACCGGCAATTTTAGGAGGGAGAGGGCGGGCGGGAAGCACACTCACACTCATTCATTCACACACGCACGCACATCCATTCACAACACTCATCAACATTCAAACATACACGCACACACCAAAACTTAATTTAAAAGAAATCACACACACACAGACACACACCCTTATCTTCAGCTCGGATGTCCCAGAAGGGTTGGGACTGCTGCCTTCCGGTCAGCCAATGAGGGAAGGCAGCACTCCCAGTCACAGAGTGGGATGGGGTCACTAAGAGTGCTGACCCCACCCCACTCTGTGACAAGGTGTCACTGATTGGCACTAGCCCTGGGCGCTTCCGGACTTGAACCTGAAGCACCCAGGTTGGAGTCAATGGGTGCCACTAGCCCTCGTCACCGTGGGGAAGGGACTCGAGGCACCTTTGCTGAGCCGAGTAGGTCACGTCGATAGGAGCTGTGACCTCATCTGCCCAGCAAAGTTCAGCTCAGGCAGCCAGGAGTCTGCACAAATCGCACATGTCTCGCTCCTGGCTGCCTGAGCTGAACATGAAGAGTTTCTGTCAGGCTGACCTTTGTTCAGACTGACAGCCACTCTTCATGGAGGGGCAAAAGGTGGGGGGGGGTGGCCCCTCCACCCTAAAGGACAGGCCGCACCTGAAAGGTGCTTTTTTCAGAATTTTTAGATTTTGGCTAAGGGGCTACGGTTTTCCCTTTTATTCCTCCATTCTTTCTTTTCTCATCTTGGTGACGTACATACTTATCTTATGACTTTCCTCACACAGTATCACAATGGGATATCTTTAAATGCTTGTTGCTCTAGTGTCACACTAAGACACATATGGCATGGTTTGACTTGCACAAATATCATGGGATGGTCTGCTCTTAGCAGTCTCTTTTGGATACAGTATCTCAGATACAGTTGTGTTCTCTTTTTTTTGCAGCCCTGATGAAGTCCGTGAGAGGGATCTCTCATAGGACGAAACACGTGTTGGCTGTGGTGGCTTGATGTATATGAAATACAAGGATGATTTTCAATTATTACGATGAACTATGTGCTTCAAGAAATAAATTTATTCTGAACTATTGATGGTGTGATTGCCTTTCCACACTGAAGATCCGATACATTACTAACTTCGAATTCTATATTCATGAGTGCCCTGACAGTTGTCTTTTGCTCTGTTAGTTTCCAAGGAAACATTGGAGGATTAAGGAGGATCCTCTTGCCAGGAGCACCATGCCATAATTGAAAAGTGGATACTACTATATGGACTTACTGTGAGCGCCCAATTCCTATGACTCTCTTCCTAGGTGCTTTCTTTTGACTCTTTGCTGTGACCTCATCTGCCCAGCAAAGTTCAGCTCAGGCAGCCAGGAGTCTGTGCAAATCACACATGTCTTGCTCCTGGCTGCCTGAGCTGAACATGAAGAGTTTCTGTCAGACTGACCTTTGTTCAGACTGACAGCCACCCTTCATGGAGGGGCAAAAGGTGGGGGGGTGTGGCCCCTCCACCCTAAAGGACAGGCGGCACCTGAAAGGCAGATTCATATCTATGACCTGTGGGTTCTGTGCAGATTTCATCAATGAATACTTAACTCATGAAGCTATCAAGGAATTTTATGATGGATTATGTATATTATGCAACAAATCCTATTATTTCAGTTTAGGAAATATTTGGTAAGAAAACCAATAATCATTTATTTCGTGAAAATGGCTTTTGTAGCATATTTTTGTCTGCTCATTCAGCGTGAATAAACTTGGGCGTGGGACACAGCCTCTTTGTTATTAGCATTAAGTGACCAGTCTAGAGAGACATTCTGTATTCATTGGTAGCCAGCACACATTTACAGCAGGGCTTTCCCACCTTTCGACAGTGAGAGTTGCTTCTGATCAATGAAAGTGCTGCATAAAAGCCAGGCAACTTAAACGCTGCCCCTACAACACCCACTCCTGTGCAGAGAGCACACAGCAAAATGGTACAGGAGATATGTCGTTAAAGAGTTACCTTTGAGGTCCCAGGGAATCAGCTTAGTCCCTTTATTCTTGCTTATAAATCAATTCTGAGAGAGTAGTGTCTGAAGCAGGTTTGTGGTCTATTTCTCATATAATATGTGGGATGACATGGTTCTCATTATGAGAGTGAGGGTTCAAAAGACTTTCATTATCTGGCTAACAGTCCTAAAGGTCCACTGCGTGGTGTTCAGAAACTGTCTTTAATTCTCAGACTCAAGTTCAAGTTCAAAAGCTTTATGATGAGTTCAAGGCCAGACATATGTAAATGAGTCTCATAAAAATACTATATAAGTACAGAATCACCAAAGGTGAATTAAAACATCTAATAAGATTAATTTGTGCAAGCACAAGGCAGACACAAACTTCTGTTGCAGCAATATAAAAGATAAGAAACAGTACTTGGTGTTCAGAGTCCAAATTGTCGATCCTCCTATCTAATCATTTGAAAACTAATTAAATTTAAATAGGCTACTTAAGCAAGGGGGAAGCCTAGGTATTTCACCAGAAGTGCAGGGAATGGGGAAATAGTCAAAAGTGTCAGCATAACAGAAACCTCAGCAGAAGTTCTGCAAGACAGAAGTGTGTAGCATGAAGCCACACAGCCAAAGTAAGAGTAGAGAGAACTTTACCCCTCTAAGTCTCAAGGGAATCCCCTCTAGTCAAAGGGTATAGAGGGTTTGCCTCTCCTAACTGACTGTACACCACTTTAGGCCTTGCAGAACCTTTGAAAATCTACATCATTTTGGTCCGGAGTTTTCCAACTTCTGTGCACAATGTGGAATTTGCACCTCCCACCAGACTTTTATTCCACAAACCAAACTTCAGGATGACCTTGGGTACCACCCATGTCCAGGAGCTCACATAGTTCTTTTCTCTTCATTTGTTAGTGCTCCTCATACTTGCCAACATATCCATCCATACCCCTTTACCTCAAACACATAATATGCCTTTCATTAAATCTAGACTTGTGCAGACGCGTGTGCAAATAAAGAATAATGCAACACAAACAAAACTCCACGTTGAAGGTTACGCATAGGAGAAAATTTCAGACCTTCACTTAAGTCAATTTAACAAACAATTCAATGCACAGTCAAATACATAGCTATACATACATTTCTCCTCATAAGTATAATAATTGGCAAATATCTATGATTATATAACATTTAGCTGTAATATCATAATCCCAATACATTGAACATAAATGCATACATGTATTATATTTCAGTTGATCAATGTCATTACAGAAACATGCATATAACTTTTCTACATTTCTACTTGTAAGTGCACCTTGAATATTATGATCTAATACATTAGTGCACACATTATATATGTCATTCATTACATTTTTATGTTGTTTCTGAAATGCATAATGGCACAGCCAAGTTATGCTCTTTAAACCCCCCTCTCAATACATATTAAGTCATCACAAACGCACTCCTTTCTCAAATTAGACCAACTAAAACCTTGTAGTTATCATCAGCTTTCATCCAGATTCCTCCAGGTGCTTCATATCATCATAATATTTACACTGACGATTCGTATTCATGTCTGCAATGGTATACAGAAGAACTTAGGGCCTCATTTACAAGAAACTGGTGCATTGCAATCGAGGCACTAGCTTTCTTGCGCCAGCCCTGTACCCTCTAGGATGCCATGGTAGCATTGTATTTATGATACAGCACTCCATGGCGCACGTTTCCACAGATGTGTCAGAAATGGTCACGCATCTGTGGCGCTAAACCGACACATTGCTGGACTAGCGTCAAAAAAATTATGCTTCTACAGCAATGCGAGGGGGATGGGCCCAGTGTTAAAAAGCCCAGGGTCACTTTAATGCCTGCTCTGAGCAGTTAACAAATTGATGCTGTGAAGGGGAAGAATGGCACAATGCAATCTTGTGGATTTCACTGTGCCAGTTCTACGTGGCTTTTAACAGGGGAATGACTACCTTGCATACATTATACCTGGTGCAGGTATAATGTGGCACAAGGCTTTACAAACTGGTGCAATGTTACCATTGCGGCAGTTTGTAAATGTGGTGCATTGGGAGGGACTGCTTAAGCTGCTGCAACAGCAGCACAAGGGGCTTGTAAATAAGCCAAAAAGTGTGCTAGAACAAAATTGTAGGAGGGTAGAAGGCAAATTGTGGGAAACCTATCAAATGTCAGACGTGGGGAGCCTTTCTTGAGGTGCAAGCAGTGTGCTAGGCATTCTTAAACCTCCTCCTGGAGTGATTAAGTTTACAAGCCTCGGGATGCAGCTGTAAGCTTTCAAGTGATGCTGACCTGATGAAATATAAGCATCATTTCAAGCACCTTTAAATAGACTTGTGACTTCCTGCTGATGACGAGAAATCACCTAGTAAAACATGTCCAGCAATGCACAGAAATACCAGTGCTGGTTGCATCACCTGATGCATGAATTATTGAAACTATTATGACCTGCCAAGAAGGCAATGGGGAAATACTGCTGAGGTGCCTGATTCCATGCCTTTGGTATGAGGTGGAACCAATGCACCCTTCCAGCATGGTGCAAGGGAGCCTGCAGTGGTACTGGGCCCTGCACCAGCTCTAGGAAAGAGCAGAAATGTGCCATATCTTAGGTAGGGTGTCTTTGTTACGGGCAGGCAAGTGTTGATTAGCACCGAGAAATAACTTGGTCTGGAGTGTGTGCTGTTCATATTTAATTTGTTTATTCATTCGCTATAACTGCAAAAACTTCCCGTTGGACCTGGCATCCTTGGAGTGCTTTCCCCTACCTTCTTGCCCTCCGACCTCCTGTTTTGCTGACCTAACTTTCTGCTGTCTTTAGGACCCTGAGCACTTTACCCCTTCTAACCAGTACTAAAGTGCAGGTGCTCTCTCTTTAAAACATGGTAGTATAAGCTTATCCATAATTGACATTATAATTTTCTTAGAAGTCCCTGGAAATGAGCAATGCATGTGCCTAGGGCCTGTCAATTAAATGCTACTGGTGGGCCTGCTGCACAATTGTGCCACCCACTTCAGTATCCCTTTAAACATGACTCGGGCCCGCAATTGCAGAGCCTGTGTGTGCAGTTTTAAACTGCCATGTCAACCTGGCAAGTTAACCTTCTTGCCAGGCCCAAACCTTCCTTTTTAAAACATATAGGTCACAGCTAAAGTAGGCCCTGGACATCCCCAAGGGCAGGGTGCATTGTATTTAAAAAGGTGGACAAGTACTTTTAAGTTTTACTTGTGCAGGTAGCTAAAAACTCTTAAATTCGTTTTTCGCTATTGTAAGGCCAATTTCTCCCATAGATTAACATTGGGATCCTCTTATTACATTTTATAAGTGTAATTTCTAGTTGAAAAGAGATGGGACCCCCAAGTTTGATGTCTCTGGAATCACAATTTTAAATCCTAGCTGATTATGACATCGGATTATAAGTAGTCATTCTGAAAATGCCATTTTTAGAAATTCTGAATATGCCATTTAGGGGCATATTTATACTCTGTTTGCGCTGAGATAGCGTAATTTTTTTATGCCCTATTTCAGTGCAAACGTAACTTATATTTTGACGCTAGACCCGTCTAGGGTCAAAATATTGGAGTTAAAGTAATTTTTTGCCTGCGGAAAACTACCTTGTGTCAATGAGATGCAAGGTAGATGTTCCCAGGCAAAAAATGACTCTAAGGCCTAGGCGCCTTATTTATCCTCCTGTGCAAAAATGGTGCATGGGAGGGAGGCGGGCCTAAATAATGGCTGTTAGACTTTACATCTTTGGTGTGGTCTCCCTTAACTTTTTGCCTCTGTTCCCCAGGTTGTTGATGTGTGCTGGACTCTGATTTTGCTGTTTTTGTTACTCTGGACACTTTACCACTGCTAACCACTGCTAAAGCGCAAGTGCTCCTTTACAAGATGTGCATGTAATTGGCTTACCCATGATTGGCATATTTGGTTTACTAGTAAGTCCCTAGTAAAGTGCACTAGAGGTGCCAGGGCCTGTAAATCAAATGCTACTAGTGGGCCTGCAGCACTGGTTGGCCCACCCACATAAGTAACTCTGTAATCATGTCTCAGACCTGCCACTGCAGTATCTGTGTGTGCAGTTTTAACTGTAAATTCGACTTGTCAAGTGTACCCACTTGCCAGACCTAAACCTTCCCTTTTCTTACATGTCAGACACCCCCAAGCTAGGCCCTAGGTAGTCCCAAGGGCAGGGTGCAGTGTATGGTTATGGTAGGACATATAGTAATGTGTTTTATATGTCCTGACAGTGAAATATTGCTAAATTCATTTTTCACTGTTGCAAGGCCTGTGCCTCTCATAAGTTAACGTGGGGGCTACCTTTAAATTTGATTAGAGTGTAGATTCGCTTTGGGAGCGGATGGACATGTGGAGTTTGGGGTCTCTGAGCTCACAATTTAAAAATACATCTTTTAGTAAAGTTGATTTTAAGATTGTGTGTTTGAAAATGCCACTTTTAGAAAGTGAGCATTTTCTTGCTTATACCATTTCTGTTACTCTGCCTGCTTGTGGATTCCCTGTCTGGGTCAGTTTGACAGTTGGGATGGTTGAACCTCACACTAGACAGTGACACATAGGGAGCTGGGATGTAGCCTGCATATCCTGATGGGAGGGATGGGAGGAGTGGTCACTCACACCTGAAAGGGCTGTGCCTGTCCTCTCACAATGCAGTCTCCAACCCCCTGGTGAGTGTCTGGGGCCTGGCCTGGGCAAGGCAGGGTTTCACATTCAAAAGAGACTTTACTTTTAAGTAGGCCTACTTCAAAGGAGAAATTTGGTATAAGAAGGGCACCCAAAACCACAGACTTTAGAAACACTTCTGGAAACAAGAGGAACCTCTGCCTGGAGAAGAGCTGAAGAGCTGAGGAAGAGGAGCTGCCCTGCCTGTGACTGTGCTTTGTAGAGCTATCCTGCAGCTGCTGCTTCTGCCAGAGTAAGAGGGCAAAGACTGGACTTTGTGTGACTTCCATCTTGAGAAGAAATCTCCAAGGGCTTGATTTAGAGCTTGCCTTCTGTTGTTTGAAGTCTCAGGGACAGCAAAGACTTCTCTCTGCCAGCACCTGGAGTCTCTGGAGAGACTCCTAGTCTGCCCAGTGGTGCCGATCCAGTTCCTGGGACCCTGAAAGGAGAAGCTGCCCGCTAAGAGGAAGAAATCCACGCACAGAGCACCGTGCGGGGAAAATATCGATGCAACTCCAATCTGCGGCTGAAGAAATGATGCGCCGTCGGCTCCGCGGCTGAGAATCGATGCTCGCCAGAAACACGACCGAAGAATCGACGCAAGGAGCAGGAGAAATGGCGCACAGCATCGCTGACTGAGACTGGGAGATCGCAACCCGTGCTGCGTGGTTTTTGGATAATCGTGCAGCTGGATTTCAGACGCGAACCATCGTTGTGTGGGCAAAAAAAAAAAACGCAAGGCCTGCCTGGACCCGTGTGCGGACCAAATAGACGCATCGCTCTCCGGCAGAGAGAAGAACCAACGCACGCTGACTCAACAGAAGGGGGAAATGACGCAAGGTCTCGCTCGTGAGTGATATTGATGCATCGCACACCCTTTTTGACGCACACCCGCCAGTGCAGGGTTATTTTTGATGCGCACCAAGTACATTTCCATGCTAGTGTGTGTTTAAAACTACTTAAAGACTCTTTTTGATTTTTAATTGATAACTTGACTTGTGTATTGTTGATTTTTGTGATTTTTGTCTTGTTTTAGTTAGTTAAATATTTCCTATTTTTCTAAACCTGTGTTGTGTGATTTTGTAGTGTTTTTATTAAGTTACTGTGTGTGTTTGGATACAAATACTTTACACCTAGCACTCTGAAGTTAAGCCTACTGCTCTGCCAAGCTACCAAGGGGTTTAGCATGGGTTAGCTGAAAGTGATTCTCTTTTACCCTGACTAGATAGAGGGTCCTTGCTTGAACAAGGGGTAACCTGACTGTCAACCAAAGACATAAACACAATCAAAGTACACTGTTCCTAAGAAACACAAAGGTCTAGGGAACCTGGATGTTCAGGAGCAAAACCCTCATGCATCACATTGGATGACAGGCATCATCATCGGGAGTTGCTCCACGTCAGGCCGGCACTGCAATGCCTGACGTGCTCCCAAGGAGGGAGCTGTCAGCCGTAATAGTTAGTGTAGAGGCTAGTGGAAAGGAGCTAACCACCAGACCAAGAGCAGGAGAGCATAAAAAGGAATAAGTTAAAATTGGTTAATCACTTCCAAACTCCATCATAATTTCAATCAGAAAGGAGAAGTGACGACCAAGATTAAAAAGACAAAAGGAAAGCAGGAATTGAGTGTCATGCCCAATGGCTTTCAAAATAGACATGGAGGATCCAAAAAAGTGTGGTACCTCTACCAAAAGGTCAACATGTTTCGCGTCTGTTGGTCCAGATGGATCCGTTGACGCTTCTTCAGGACCAGAATAATGCTTCTCCAATTAGCATGAAAAGAAAAACACATACATTAAATCTTTAGTTAAGTGACATCTAGAAAGGTAGCCCTAGAAACCAAAAAAAAGACACCAAAAATGAGAACTAAAATGTGCATGTTAATTCAATTAGGTAATCATAATGATCAATGGGGTGCGACAATGCTTACCAACCACTATTAGAGGAGATGGCTCCATAGGAAACGCAAGCCCAAGGACTGCACAGAAACTATAAATATTATAAAAATAAATAAAAGGGAAGGATGAGAAACTCTCCAAAATACAGGAGCAAAATCAGAAGTGACAAAGATAAGTTCTTCCATTTAAGGTGACCATGCACAAAGCTGTAGTCAACTATAATTACTCAAAGAAAGAGGGAACAGTAGTAAGAAAAACATTACACTGACCCAAAATCAAACGAGGAAAAAGTGTGTTAAAGGACGTATGGCAGAGCATTTAAATTAGCATGCTCGAAAATAATCATAAACGGGTACATGAACCTTCGAAAAGTAGAAATCATTTATCCATAGGTGGCGAAGAATTTTTTTTTTGGATCAGCCCTAGGCTACTGAAGCGCCTATATAAGAGATACACAAATTATAGCCGTAAAAGGCAACCGGTAAATTTTTCTTGTCTTATAATAAGAAACTGGGCCGGTGCCACGGGTTACTAAGTAGTAATATTAATCTAAAAGGAAGGTTTTAAATAACTGTGAAAGTCTTAAAGACATACAAAAGACTAAGAAAACTCACGTAATCCCAAAGTTAGGGGAACGCGGCGAACTCAAGCTATAACTGAAACAGCGTGTGGCGGCTGGCCTAACGCGCTATTAATAACTTACTAGTTTTGGTGCGGTCCTTCGGCGAACGACCTAATCTTTGGAGCGCATTCCCGTCAAATGACAGGGAGTGCGACCGGAGACATCCTTATGAGCGTGCCGGTAACGCAGGAGTGGAGAACTTCTGGTTAGCGCGTCATAAGGGAATATCATGGCCACAAAGGAAGGACCAAACCCTAAAGTAAAGGGAAGGTTCTAAAAATAAAAGTAGGACTCAATGTTCCATCAGGGCAAATGTCATAGGCATGGAAGAGGGACCACAAACTTGTATCCACTGGGAATAATAGAAGTAAACAAGGGACTCTGAACTTACTAGAGGGGAAATACGTGAACATGGGAAGGCCCCTATTGAAGTATCACCTAAATGAAATACAGAAAGGGAAATTAAAGAAAAGGGTTTTGAAGTAACCCAACACTAGAAAAAGGGGCAGAAGTCAGGGTATTGTATAAATGATAATGCTTAAATCAAAATCATGTCACCAGAGACCAAGGTATCTCATCATTTAGACCCTGTACCTGAGTCTTTAATTTGAACACCCATCTCTGTTCAAGTCTGAATAAGAAAGTCGGATCATCAGATCGTACTTTTGGTGCCTCCAAAATAGTCCACCATAAATCATCTGGAGTATGGGGAATATCAAGAAAATGAGCACTGAGTTTTGTTGTGATCCTGTTACATCTGATGTTGCTCCTATGTTCGTTGATGCGTATCTTCACTGGACGTGATGTCATGCCAATATATCGCAGATCACAGGGGCAGGTAATCATATAGATACAGTTTTTTGTGTTGCAATTAGTGTGCCTTCTCAGTTGCCACTCACCAATAGGTTCTAAGTTCAGTGTCGTCAGATGTCTTGTTAGAGAACATACATTACAGAGGCCGCACGGATGATGACCAGTAACCAAAGGGAGATCCCATAGCGTTCTCTGTATTGAGCTAATCTGTGTGTTTCGGGGACGAGTATGAACCACCATATCTTTAATATTTGCTGTACGTTTGAAGGCAAATATAGGTCTCTGTATTTGGGTACCCCCACTGGTCAATATTGACCATCTTTTTTTGATAAATTTTTAATCAGGTTGGACATGGGGGTATAGGTGGATACACAGGTTAATCTAGTTTGGGGAGACTTTTCAATTGTTTCTAACAAAGCACCGCAGTGGTTATTTGTAGCTCATTTATGTGCTTGCTCTATGACTCGCGGAGGGTAGTGTCGATCAAAAAGTTTGACTTGCAGAATATCTGCCTGGCGGTCAAATTCACGGGATGTATTACAGTTTCTTCTTAATCGTAGGAATTGCCCTATTGGTAGGTTGTCCCGTAGGGATTTCGGATAGTGCCTCTCATATAACAGGAGGCTATTATGATCAGTAGGTTTATGGTAAACAGAGGTGGATATTTTACCATTGTTAATAGTCAACAAGAGATCTAAAAATGGTAAATGAGTGGAAGAGACTGTCGAAGTGAATTTCAAAAAGGGATCAATGGTATTGATCCAAGATACAAATTCGTTAGTGGCAGACAGAGAACCTTGCCAAATAATCAGGATGTCATCAATATATCGTCGCCACAGTTTAATATGGTTTTGAAATGGATTGGATGGAGGTCAAATATGTTTCTTTTCAAAATCATACTTATATAGGCAAGCCAAACTGGGAGCAAAAGTGCTGCCCATCGACGTGCCGCGGATCTGGTGGAAGAACTGGTCTTCAAAACGAAAAAAGTTTTTTGTAAGGGCCAGTGTAGCACAATCCATAATGAAACATACCGGAGTGGACAAAGAGTCAGAATTTTCTGTGTGTGCTGATTCCACAACCAGTAAAGTAGCCTCTTGGGGGATGTTAGTGTACAAGGCTTCAACATCTAAAGTGATGATGCCCTGTACCTGCCCAGTGCTGTTAATCTCTTCAATCAGATTCAAAATGTCTTTTGTGTCCTGTAAGTAAGTGACTGAATTTTTTACCAACGGTTGCAAGAAATGGTCGCAAAAAATCGATAGAGGTTCCAGAACAGAGCCCTGACCGGATACTATCGGGCAACCTGGTGGACGTATTGTACCCCGGTCCCTCCCCCTCCTGTTGATTTTGTGTCAACCAAAGACCCCATTTGTAACAATGGCGCTAAGCTTGCTTAGCGCCATTATTTAACACCTGGGTCAGGGCAAGCGTTAGGGGACCTGTGGGCTTTTTTCCGGTGTCTTGGGACGGCGCTATCCGGCGGTATACTTTTTGATGCTAAACTGCGTTAGCGCCCTTTAGCGCCAAAAAGTATAAATCAGGGCCTTAGTGCCTCTACCTGTCTCTGAATACACTTCTTGGTTGGGGCTCAGCTGGGCTTTGTACATTCCCTCCAGACGACAGCCACACACAAAGGAAGCTTATGTGTAACTGATAGGCCACCAACATCCTGATGGACCATCCTGGCCAGGATAGGAGGGAGGAGCTGACATCCCTGAATAGGCTGTGTCTGTACCCACTCAGAGGGCTGCATACCCCCTCTAGTGAGTCTAGAGGCAGGGAAGGACAGGGAGCCTGAACACGGTCTCCCCTACTTCAAAGGCACAACTCGGTATAAGTACTGGACCTCAGACCACCACTTCAGTACACTTATGGATGTTAGGACATTCTGCCAGGCAGAACAACTGCTGTGTTGCTAAAGGGACTGTCACTCTGCAGGACTTTGCTGGATTTTATAGGACTCCTTCTCTGCTGTGCTGCCCTGCCGTCTGCTGCCCTCCTTGCCTGGGAGTGAGGACTGGGCCTGCATCTCTACATCCCCTGAACCAAAGTGTCTCCAAGGACATGATGGCTTGCGTCCTGTTCGGATGTCTAAGGGACATTAAAGACCCACTTCCTCCTGCAGTAGCACCTGGACTTTGCTAGCTGCAAGTCTTAGCCTACCAAGTGGTGTAAATCCAGCCCTGGGCCTTTGAAAGAGGACATAAAGTGCTGCAATTGTAAAATCCGTGCATTGCCGTTGTTGAGTCGGTTGGAACTAGTGCATCACCCCTCGATGCTGACGCATCGCCGCTGCCACTGAGGACAAAGACATTGCATCGTCAGCTGTGCGACTCGACAATGATGCATCACCTTCACCAAAAAGGGGTTAGCTGATGCAACACTGTTTGAGGACATCACATGAATGGCTGTACGGCTCGATAATGATACATCTCCGACTGCTTGGATTGGAACCAACACATCGCCTGCATCTGAAGGGATAAACTCCAACACATCGCCTCCTCTGATCCTTGCATCAGGGATCTGACATCGACACATCCCTCCATCCAACTTCTTTTTTCAGTGGGACAAGGTTGATCCCTATATCCAACCATCACTCAGACACAGTTATCCAGACATTTCAGATCTACTCCAGTCAAGCGTGACTAGATAGCCCCAGTTACCGCTTTATGCTTTTTAGCACTATGCTTGCAGATATTTTTTGAAAATTCATATCTCCACTTTTACATTTTGGACTTTTGTTGTTTTGGTCTTGTTTTGTTCATTAAATTAAGTGCTATTTATCTAACCTGGTGTGGATTATTTTTGTGTGGTGCTTTCTCTGTTCTAATGGTTTACGTGTTGCACAAAAACTTCACACATTGCCTCCTAAGTTAAGTTTGACTCTGTTGTGGGTGCAGAGGGTGAGCAGAGGTTAATTTATGGCAGGTATCTGACTTACCCCAGCCAAAGGCAAAAGTACAAGCCTTTCACTTGTCTCATAATTATACTTTTTTCAGCACAACTGAAGTAAAGGCAAGTTTTATCCAATGATATGTGCTTTAAAGTATTTATGTCAATCACGCAAAGCCATACAGCAGCTCCTCTGTCCAGGCATGCTCACTCTCTGCTCTCAGTGTCTGAGCGCAGTAGCATCCAGGTCTGTGGTGTAATAGGGTAAAGCCACTGAAATAGTCATTGGGGAGCCAGAGCCATAATAGAGCTGAAAGCCCAGCTAATCTGTAAGGGCAGCTGTGGTTCACCCAGTAACCTTTGTCTCTTTCTTTCTTCTTTCAATCCTTTTTCCTCTGCCACTTTTAACTGTCTCTGTCATTTACTGTCTCTCTCTTTCTCTCTCTCACCCTCTCTCTGTCATTCTTCCTCCCTCCTTTCCTTAATTCTTTTTCTCTCTCTTTCCCTCTATCTTTCGTTGACTTTTTTCTCTCTGTTATCAAACTGGTACTGTACTTTTTATGGTAATGCAACATCTAGTAGAGACTTCTAACTACAGATTCCTCACCTTCTGGATATTCCCCAGGCGTCACACTGAATTCAGAACCTTTTTTGAGTAGTACCTCTGGGTGTCAGTAGGTGATGCAGTGCAACTTTGCACTGATGCCGTTCCATTTCGGAAATGACATGTTAAGTTTATATAGCCACCACACTCCTGTGTGCTGTCAGTTCCTTTCTCTCTGTGCCCGACTTCAGAGATACCTCTCAACTCTTTGAGATACTGTACTTCATAAAACCTTTCTATGTTCAAGGAAAATGTTGCCTCCCAAAACAACAGGTTTTAAGGTCTGCAGAGACTGTCGGAAACAAATGTCTGTGACAGATCCTCATCATTTTTTCTCTCGACAAAAACTTTACACACTTGTTGTTGCAATAGGTTTGTGATCTGGTGCAGCTCACGTCAGATTGACCCCTCCAGGCCAAGTTAACTGAAGTTCTGTTATTTGATTTGTCTCTAACCAGGCAAGGCTTTATTTTGGACACAGCTAAAGGTTTCCTTTTAGCTTTGTCAGTCTTTACACAGCTGCCAGACTAGAATCATTGTTTAAATCATGTTATGATGCATTTTTTGAAAGACCTACAAGAGTTATTTTCTCCATCTCCTTTTCTCATGCCACAGCAACCACAACTTGGTCTTCACATATTTGATATGCACTCCCTTTGAGCCACTTTGCAGCTGTCCTCTGTGACTCCTCACCTTTCCTCATCACCATCAGTTCAATGTGACAAGTGAGAGAGCATCAGGCTGTTTGCGTTTTCCTCTGTAGCCCTCCCTTTCCCTTTGACCTTATGATAGCTTTACTCCAAAATCCAATTACACTTTTGTTATATGTGTGGTATCATAGGACTTTTATTCCCTACCTATACAAAGAAGATGTATTACTCATCCCCCTAAATAAAGTAAGCATTGAGAGGCGAGCAGCACTAACAAAAATCAACACCCATCTTGATTTTTCCCTCTGATTCATGAACCCTTGCGGTTTACTGTACCACTTGTCTCTTTTTTTCTTCCATTCTTCCTTCCTACATCACTCCTCTCTCTTACTTCTTTTTTCCCTTCATTGCCGGATGAATTCCAGATGAAAGGTTTCCTGCTATATCCTGCTGCATGGAGCAGCAGTCACACAGGCCTTGCTGGGCCAACAAAGGAGCCACGAGTACCAGGGGCGTAACACAGGCCCCTCGACCCTTTAAGGACCCCATATTCAGTCAGGGCCAGTGAATGTTTGTGAGATATGGGAGACTCAGGAGTCACTTGTCACATTCGGCTAGGGGCCCCATCGATTGCCATGGCACGGTGCCCTCCCAGTATGTTTTACAGGTTGATAAGATTTTGCATGTTATTCCGAACAGCATAAGTGCCCCTGAGTACTTAATAATTTGCCCTAGAAGCATTGTTAATTGTAACCCTCTGTGTCATGTATACGTAGGTGGTCCCTGGGTAAGTGCATGCCACTGTAGCCAGTGTTTCTCTAGCCTGGGCTTTCAGTTAACAGCATAATCCCTTCAATTAGCAGCATAATCCCTTCAGTTAACAGCATAATCCCTTCAATTAGCAGCATAATCCCTTCAGTTAACAGCATAATCCCTTCAGTTAACAGCATAATCCCTTCTGGGTGCCCTAGTCTTGTTTTAGGACGCAGACGAGAAATGTGACATCAAGTCAATCAGTCATTCTGTTTTGGTATTTTAAATTCGCGTTTTAACAGCCTCTAAAACAAAACTGCTTAATTTCTGTCATTGCTGAACAGTTTGTATGCTAATTTTGACTCCGCACCTCGTTTACTATGGCATACTGTAAATACTATGGACTTCCTCAAAATGGCAGCAAATATTGACTGGGACACGCGTTCTGGTTGAATAAAGAGTGAGGATAGACATTATCTCACCGCTTCTACTGGCTTCATAGAGTAGTGAGCTTTATTCCATGGAGCATGGCACTAATCTGCGGACGAGAGACATAAAGCACCAGAGCAAGCCAACAGCTCCTGTTTTTGTGAAAATAGAAGTCTGACCTATTGTGTCTGCCTTTGCTTTTTCGGCTTGAGGCAGTGAGGCTGGTGTAGCCCATTGCGGAACGGTGTTATGAACAATTGATCTTGTGTGGACGCATGCAAAGAATGTAAAGTACAGATTTGGGGGAAGAGCTAAGGTTTCATTTTTTTGGAAGATGAAGCAGGTTTATATTTACAAGCCCCTAGCGCCACCTAGTGCCGCCATAGCATCATGGTGTCTTATGCTATGGCAGCATTAAGGAGGCCATTCTCCCTGCTGTATTCACGTGGCGCAATTCCCTTGTAAACCCTGCACCAGGCATAATGTAAGCCGGAGGGGAAGGGGGCTGTTCCGACACAGGGGGGACCGAAAAATGGCACAGTTAAATTTACAACATTTAATTGCGCCATTTTTCCATCATTTGTAAGGCCCGCTCAGAGCAGGAGTTAACATCACACACCCATTTTAGTCAATGAGCCTCCCTGTGCTTTGTTGCAGTAGCATCAAATATGTTGATTCTAGTGCAGCAAAGTGCCCCAATAGCGTAAAAAATGTTGATGCTGTTGTCCTAACGACCGACATGGTGTGCCATATTGTAAATTCGGCGCAACCATGGTGTTGTTAGGTGGGGAAGGGGCGACGCAAGAAAAGAGGCACACTGGGACTGATGCACTACTTTCTTGTAAATATGCCCCTTAGTCTCTGAAAGTGCAAAGTCAGCTTTTTTAAACTTGCAGGACAAGTCTGCTGATGTCCCTCTAGGCCTGGTGCGCTTACGACCCCTGTGTCCTGACTGAAGCGAGCCCCTGCTAATTTATTGTCTCCTCCTGCGTCCCCAAGGCTGTGGCTTCTGCCTGCAGCGTTGACCAGCACTGATGAAGTCACAAGAACAAATGTGAGATTTCATTTCTCGCTAGAGCATGCCCTGTGCTTCTAAGTATTTCAGCACAGGTACAATATTTAGACTTCAAAAATAGGTCCATATCTAAATTAGGTATAGTAAGTGTATTATTCTCATATGTGGCATACTTGAAAATGTATAATGTGTAAACAATGGCTACTAAATAAACAAACTCACATTTCTGGTGTTTACTAACAGCACAGTATCAAATACCAGAGTTAGCAATTAGACACAAAGCATTAAGGGCCAGATGTATGAACAATAAATTGTGATTTATTTGCATATCGCAATTAGGAATTTGCTACTCCTAATGTATGGAACTTTTTAGTTTCATTAGCGATTCATAGTGTGTCGCAACTTGACCTACCTCATGAATATTATTGAGGTAGGTCTAAATTTGTGACCCACTATGATTCCCTGCCATCACAGGGCCTGCTGGCCTGCTGGGTTCAGCAGACCACCATATCTGTGACTGCTTTTAAATAAAGCAATCTTTTTTTTTTTTAAACGCAGCCTGTTTTCCCCAAAGGGGAAGGGTCCTCAACGGGACCCCTTTATTATATATATGAATGGGTTACCACCAGTTGGTGGTAAAGTGCAAATGTTTTGCAACTGCATTTCAGATACAATCAGATACATTTAAGATACAAGTGCTTTCAATGTATATATTTTAGTAATAGTTAAACTATACCTATTGCAAACATTTGTATAAGTGTATATTAAAAATACATTTCCTAGAACTCAGCTTACAACACCCTGAATTAAGGGCTCATTTACTAGGCCCTTGCGCCACTGTAGCTTCACTTTAGTGACTCTCCGGTAGCGCAATGCCCTATACCATATTCACAGGTTAGCGTTAAGCCACTTTTTGTGGCTTAACGCTGCCTTGTAAATACGTCCCCTTTACACGCATCACTTAGAATGAAAGGGGCGCGCAATTTGTGTTGCTGTGGGCATTCCACTGAAACACCCACTGCATTTTGACGCTACCCCAGATTTATGAGAAATTGTAAACCTGAGGCAGTGCCTAAAACTAACGCCACCAAAGGGCTGGTGTTAGCGTCATGCAACAAGGAGAAATATTTGTATTTCCCCTCGTTATTGCTTTTTATTATGTGTGCTGCATTTTGTGGCACACATCGAAAGAGCAAAACATCAATGATTGTTTATGTGCAAGAAGGTGTCCCTTCCTGCACATAATCACTCATTAAATAATGACGATTTGCTTCATCTATGTGTGCTGCATTCTGCAGCACACATAGAAGTAACAAATTGCACATAAACAATCATTCCCTGCAGGCAACCTTGCACTATGGCACTACACAGTTAATTTTAGCACCAGCATTAGGGAAAACACAGAGGTGTGCCATATTTTCATAAATACAGAGCATCCCTGTGTTTCTGTAGTGATGCACCACGACGCTGCCAATTTTGGCACTGCACAACATGACTTTCTTGTACATGAGGCCCTAATTATCAAAAATAATAACTCATTGTCACCATGAAGCTTCAAGTGATTCCATCAATTAAAGCCTATACTGGCTACTCAGCAGGCTTTACATGTGATGATTAACCAATTGCACACATTTGCATTTTTTCAGGTAGCAGGCACTGTGGTGAGATGGCTTAGATCTCTGTCTCTCCCTGAGCTTCACAGCACAAGACAATTCTTCCCCACCCCAACTCCACCCTCCCTTCACTTTTATGCAGAGGCTCTTTAAGGGCCACAATAACTGTTCAGGGATGGTTGTTTTTTAACAAACAGTACGGTAACTGGTTTTGTAAAATGTAAAAAAGCATTGGGAATGTAGGCCTGTATAGATCCCGTCCGCTTCAACATCTGTTTACATGCAGATGTCCTTCAAGGTAGAAGCGAGGGGATGCTAGGGAGGAGGCTAGCAGGGTCACATTCAGGCACAGTGCTCTGACTGCCTGGACCCCTTGGGTTTCAGGGTAACTTCCAGGAAAAGGAGGAACATAGTGAGATCCTTGGATCTAATTTAAGAGATGGCTTAGAGAAAGGGGCACTATTTGGGGGATGTCATTTTTTAGTTTGAAAATGATCGAGACAGCTTCCTCAGAGAGATGAAGTTGGGGAGTTATTGGAGCTCTTTTTTAAGGGCCTTTATTGCAGCAGGTGTAGTTGTATTTGGACCCAGGCTCATAACACCTCAACTATGGGGCCTAGTGTTTTTGATCAATTTCTGTTGTGATTTGATATATTTGCACTTTTATCTCTCATATGTAGTGTGGATTATGAGCTACAGAAAAATACTGCTAAAATGATCTCCTATGCGCCATCCCGAAGGCTCAGCCCTGCCCCTCCCACTCTCCCTAATCTTGCCATAAATTTTTGGAGGGGGACAGACTTCAAAACATCTTGGCTAGAGGGGCTTAGAGAAAAAATGGTTTGAAGACCTCTGTTTTAAGTCACAATATTGCTTAACTATGGGATTTTCTTTCTAGTATAACTGGAGGAAACACCAGCTTAGTCACCCAGTTGCTATCAAACACTTCACCTAAGAAAAAGCAAGACCTATTGGTATTGCCAGTGTTTGTTTTGAGGGTAGTTAGAGGTTATAATTTGTGCCACAATGCGGCTTCCTGCAGAGTCAGACATAATGCAAAATTGTGGGACCACACTGCAAAAAGAAGGTCAGACCCCCATTATTTTGGAGCAACTAAGGGGCATATTTATACTTTTTGGGGCAAAACTGCACTAAGGCAGTTTTGCCCCAAAAAGTTTAGCACCGGCTTGCACCATTTCTGAGCACCAGCCAGTTACCAAACTTATGGAATGGTGCAGGGCGCAAACGGTAGGCTAGCATAAAAAGAAAATGACATCAGCCAGGTGGGGATGGCGGTATGGGAGAAGGGGGTTTTGCACAAAAAATGACATTAGGCAGGTTAGAGTAAAAAAATTACTCTAACCAGCTAGAGTCATTTTCTGACGCAAAACCATCCATACCACATTAATCCTGTCTTAGAAAAGATGGGAGTCATGCCCCCCGGCCAATGGCCAGCACATGGGACCAGGGTCCCCTGGGCATGGGCATTGCACCCAGTGCTATGTAAGGGGGGCATTTCAGGGCCCCCAATGGCATTTAAAAAATCAAATAAATACTTTCCTGAACTTACCTATACTTACCTGGAATGGGGTCCCCCATCCTCTGCTGTCCCTTTTGTGTGGGTAGGGGTCTCCCTAGGGCCTGTGGAGGGCATCTGTGGGCTTATTCCATGCTGTTCCACCACAGAAATAGGCCCACAGGTCCCCTAATGCCTGCCCTGACCCAGCAATGCTTTGCACTATTATTTGACCCCTCCTGCCCCATGCGTGATTTTAGCACAGAGGAATAAATATGGCTCTAAGGCCATAGAGACATTTTTTCCATTGATGCAAGGTAGGTTTCCACGTCCAAAAAATGACATTAACTCCATAACTTTGGCGCTAGACGGGTCTAGCGCCAAAGTATAAATATGAAATTAGTTTTGCACTGAATTTGTGTAAAGAAAAATGACACAAATTCGACCCAAAACTAGTATAAATTAGGCCCCTAATCTTTCCTGCTTGGATGCTGTCTATAGAGTTGCGCTCCCTGGAATGTCTTTTGAATGTAAGGTTCCTCCTCCTGCAAAACCCATGATTCAACTGTGTGTTTCAATGCAGGGCTCCATTCGTGTGCAACCCCATTCCTCACAAACCCACAGTGCCAGCACAACATAGCACAATTCATAAGTTAGACCTGTTTGCAGTGATGCACCACCAGGGCTGGCTCTAGAGTAGTGCAACTGATGCATCCGCACTGAACGCTGCTCTGGCCAGAGGGGTACTAACCTCTGAGGGTTGCTGTGTTTAGCAATAACATACTTTTCAAAACACCTGCTGCAGAGTTCCTTGTACTGCCAGCTCTCAGGCAGCAATAAAAATGTCAAGATAACTCTTGTGATTAATGTTGCTGCTAGAGAGGAGGAGTTTTATCTAGCACAGAAGTTTAATATACATGCGGCCCAAAAAATACTGTACAGATCACAGATCTGTTTTGTATGTAGATCGCTGAGTGGATTACTGCTATTGTCACAGAGTTTTTTTCTTTTTCTTGCCGTAGTTAATAAAATACAACTCTATAACAGTGATGTTACGAACTGTGATCCAAGAGCAGCATGCAAACTGCATTAAATAGGTTAGGATATTATGTTTTTTTTTCTTCAGTCTTTGATTCTCTATGCCTAACGTTGCTTAAAAGAGTTTGGGTTAAAATAAGCAAGTCACTATGTTGCCTTACTGTGTGTCAATGAGGCATTTCATGGGTGTTGCGATGGGCGTTCCCATGCAACACCCATGGATTTTGAAGCATTCTCAGATTTACAAGAATTTGTAAACCTGGGAATGTGTCAAAAGCCTAGGCATAAGGAGGAGAAATAACTTTATTTCTTCTAATTTTTTCTAATCCATTCTGCAGCACACCGGAAAACGCCTCCATTGATTGTTTTTGTGCAGGAAGGAATCATTCCTACAACGCTGACATCCTTGCACCTTGGTGCAAGGGGGCATATGTTGGCGCAAAGCAGCCAGTTGTGCGCCAGCACAGAGGAGGAGAACAGGAATGCACCGTATCTCATAGATACAGAGGCCCATATTTATACTTTTTGACGCTAAACTGCGCTAACGCAGTTTAGCGTCAAAAAGTTTTGCGCCGTCTAACGCCATTCTGAAGCGCCATGCGGGCGCCGTATTTATGGAATGGCGTTAGACGGCGCAATCAGACCGGCGCTGCCTGGTTTGCGTGGGAAAAAACCACGTAGACCAGACAGCGCCGGCGTAGGGGGAAAATGGCGTATGGGCGTCTTAAAATGGGGCAAGTCAGGTTACGTCGAAAAAATCGTCTTAACCCGACTTGCGCCATTTATTTTCGACGCCCATCCCCCATCAACATGACTCCTATCATTGTAAAGATAGGAGTCATGCCCCCTTGCCCAATGGCCATGCCCAGGGGACTTCTGTCCCCTGGGCATGGTCATTGGGCATAGTGGCATGTAGGGGGGCACAAATAAGGCCCCCCTATGCCACCAAAAAAAAATATAAAAAATAAAAAATTATACTTACCTGAACTTACCTGAATGTCCCTGGGGTGGGTCCCTCCATCCTTGGGGGTCCTCCTGGGGTGGGCAAGGGTGGCAGGGGGGGTCCCTGGGGGCATGGGAGGGCACCTGTGGGCTCATTTTGAGCCCACAGGCCCCTTAACGCCTGCCCTGAGCAGGCGTTAAAAAGTGGCGCAAATGCGCCGTTTTTAGCCACGCCAACTCCCGGGCGTCTCTTTTGCCCGGGAGTATAAATACCACGTAAAGGCATGGGAGTCTATTTTTATACGGGAACGCCTCCCTTGCATATCATTAACGCAAGGAAGGGGTTCACGCTAAAAAATGACGCACATTCCGGGAACTTTGGCGCTATTCGCCTCTAACGCCATAGTATAAATATGGCGTTAGTTGGCGTTAGTTTTGCGTCGAAATTGCGTCAAAAAAAACGACGCAATTTCGGCGCAAACGGAGTATAAATATGGCCCAGAGCATCCCTTCCCTTTCCGTTTGACGCAGGGCAGCGTAGCAAGAGAGAAACCTTGCAGCGCAACTCTGCATCAAAATGCTGTAAATTAGCCCAGAGATCTCACCAGTTTTTCCAGCACTCCTTTAACCAACACATTAAAAATAGGCATTGATTACGTGCAGAGTCGTGCATTGATTGTTGTGGGGCCAGTGAACGTGGCGATACATCTGCCTCACTGGTTCTTATAACTAAAATAATAGACGATTATTTTGGATCCTTGCTGGCCTCACTCGACCTTGCAACTCAGTTTATGTATTTCAAACCCGAGTATTTCTGTTGACCTTTTCACTGATTCAGCAGTGTTGCAATCTCAATTAAGAGCGTGTGTATTGATGAAGACATCTAAAGTGGATTTTAAATGAAAACGAGGCGGTGTCAAAGCTTGAGCAGTGACAGGCAGCGCTAATGTCATTTTGTAACCCACTGATTTTCAGGTTACATTATGCCTGTTCCTGAAGAGACTGTATCTATCTTGCATTCCCAGGAGACGCACGGCTTATACTGCGCTCTCACACTGACACCTACTGTTTCCATTTTTAACTGCACATTTGTCAGAGAAGGTGTTTGTAGCTCAGCCGCTAAAATTGTTACAGAAGAATTGCATTTTAAGTCTTTTGTTCTAACACTGTCCTCCTTCACGCTGCTAATGGTGTCCTTGCGTAAGTGACTATAAACTTACACACGTGGACTTATTGCTTGGTTAACAATTGATTTAAGTCTCGATTTGCGATCTAGGCTCAAGATGTTTTTGAACCAGCGGGATATAAATTCAGTGAAAAAAGATTGAAGTGACATCATTTACAAGTATGCTATATATTAAGATCTTACCTTACATTGAAAACAAAAATTCATTGAAAGCAATAAAAGTTAGTGACTTTATTCGTAGGGTTGGCAATAGGATTTTTGCTTACACGGAACCCTAGAAGTTCACTGAAAAAACAAAGGTTACAGTTAGTTAGGTGCTGAAATATTGTCAAAACTAATATTTAAAAAACAAAGCAAAAACTACTGAAGCTCACCAGTTAGATTTCACTGAGCTAGCTATAACTTGCATATCCACCATGCACTTCTTATGACCTCACATAATATACCACCATGACATGTTATAACACTCACTATTGATATCTCAAAGTACCACTTAAATTCACCAGTTAAAGTTAAATAAAGCAGCTATAGCTTGCAGCACATACCATGCACTGTTTATGACCTCACATATTACATCACTCATTGACATGTTCTATGAGATCATTGAAAACCTTTCTGATGACTTCTGAAAATTACATCATTTATCACATCACTGTGTATGGCAAGTGTGCAAGTTATAGTAATTTAATTTATTTAAATATAACTGGTGAGTCTCTGTGTTTTTTTTAGTTTAAAACATTATGACACTTACACCTAACTATAATGCCACTCTAACCCCTTGGGTTTTTCGGAGAATAGTGGCAATCACCACTGGGTAGTAATAGTTAGGTCAGCATTTCCATAGGAAATACCTTTTTTTGTTTTGCTAATAACTTAATAACTTTAGCCTTCTTTGATGAATCTCCATGAAACCTTCCAAAAAGGTGCTACTTTTTGTCTCGTTTGGACATGGAAAGATTTGGGGTGATCTGTCAAGGGAAGACCAAGATAAAAAGGAGGGTCCCAAAATGCAAAATCCTCATGCATTTTCTGTAGACTTCTTTAAGAAGCTCTACAAGAAAAAAATGCTGAATGTAATTACACCAAATTTGGCAGGAAGCTTGTTCTTGGTCCGCATATTGTGCTTTTATTTGATTTGGAGTAAATCTGTCCAGTCTATTTTGATAATTTATGGTTTGATAATATTGTATATCTAGACGGTTGGGTCTGCGAGTGGCTCATGGGAGTCCCTTGGTAGCACCAATTTAAAAACAGAGCATCCAGGAAGTATTTTACCCTTGAGCCATCTCGCTCCTGCGACAGTTAGATTCCACTGGGAGCGAGTGTTCGGATTGGCAACCAGCAACATGAGAAAAATGTTGCTGGTAGCCATTACAGGACTTAGGGTCAGATGTACAAAGCTTTTTTGTTGTTGAAAATGGTCTGATTCGCATATTACCAAACTATATTATAAAGTCTAATTAACAATTTTTGGAAATGGCCCTTTCTTCAGGGTATTCCCAAACCTTTTGCCTTCCTCCTCCTCTTTTTTTTACCTTGTTTTTGTTGGCTTTAGCCCTCTGTGCACTTTACTACTGCTAACCAGAGCTAACGTACTTGTGTTATCTCCTTAAAATGTGGTAATATTTGCTTATCCACAATTGGCATATTTTATTTACTTGTAAGTCCCCAATGAAGTGCACTATATGTGCCATGGGCCTGTACATTAAATGCTATTAGTGGGCCTGCGGCACTGATTGTGCCACACACTACAGTAGCCCTTTTAAAATGTCTCAGGCCTGCCACTGCAGAGCCGGTGTGTTAGGTTTTAAACTGCCATTTCGACCAGGAAAGTGCACCCACTTGCCAGGCCTGAACCTTCTTTTTTATTACATATATTTCACCCCTAAGGTAGGCCCTAGTTAGCCCCAAGGGCAGGGTGCAATGTATTCTTAAAAGTTGGACATGTACTTTTAAGTTTAACATGTGCTGGTATTAAAACAATATTACTATAAATCCGTTTTTCACTACTGCAAGGCCTATCTCTCTGTAAGAAAACAGGGATGATTGCAGAGGCCACCTAACGTTTTGCCCCCATTTTTCACTTTTTGCTGGTGTTTTCCTGACTCTGATGGTGCCCTGGATACTGCTAACCAGTCCCAGGGCCTGCGCTCTGTGTAAAATGAGCATGCAAATTAGGCTAATTATAATTGGCTATGTCAACCTACCTATAAGTCCCTAGTATATGATAGGGCATGTAGGTTTAGGGCCCCCAGCATAGGTGGTGCACCCATAAGTGCTCTGCTGAGGTGCCCAGTGTCATTTTAAAGGCAGGCCTGCCTTGCTGGCTGCTTTTAAACTAAAGTTATATGCACATTCGACTTTGGAATTAAAAGTACTTCCAAAGTCTTAAACTACCTTATTTTTACATATGTCTCATCGCCCCTAAGGTATGCCCTATGTGCCCCTAGAGTTGGGTCCCTTCAACTATAAGCAGGGACCTTATAAAAATGTTTATAAGCCCTGGTGAGGTAAAATAGCCACATTCGGTTTTCCCTCACTGTAGTGAATGGCCTCCATAGGCGAAAATGCAGAGACTTTATTTCAATTAACAAAGTCCCCTTAAGTGTCAGATACCTTGAGTTTGGTATCAAATAATTGTTATAATAAATCCCACAATTTACAATTGTTGGATCTGATATAACTAGTTCGGGTAAAGAGTTTTTAAACTCTACCTGAAAGTTACCAACTTCAGCTATGTAGTGCCCTTCTGTGATTGGTCAGCCTCTGGCAACCTGGCCAGGCTGCTTGATGCAGTGTGAAGTGGCCTGGGCTGAACACAAAGGATGTTCCTGGGAGAGGAGATCTGCCTCAGCAGATGGGGAAGCAGGAAGTGGGGGCAAACTGGTCTTCAAAGGCAGGGAAGGATATTTGGAGCAGCCCAGCACCTCCTTCACATCCTGCAATGCCAGATGATTAGGTGCCCCCTTGATTAGATTAGGAGAGGGCAAGAGAGGGGTGTGTTTAGGATTTTTAGCCACACCAGTGTGTAGGCTCAGCCAGATATAACCTCCAAAAATCACTTTCAGCCATGTTGGATTTTTGAAGAATGTTGCTCCCTGGGATTGATTTTTGCCACACTTCCCAGGAAGTGGTCATCAAAGGGGGAAGGAGCCTGTCTGTGATTGGATACCCAGGCCCCCCCTGTTTTTCACGCAGGGGCAAGGATAAATATGGCAGAGCTGCAGCCACACCTCAGATACCTACAACGAGCAAGACAAAGAACAAGGACGGTTCTGCTGGGCCCCTGACCTGCACCTGGACACTGTACTCTGAAGGATTGCACCAGCTGCACACTTGGGCTTCACCACCAAAAGGACTTTGCCTGTCTTCTACTGATTCAAGAAGGGACTCCTGTTTGCTACAGGTACAAAGGATCTGCCCAGAGTCCATTGCATCAAGTCCTGCAGGCAGAGCCCAGCTGACCTGTGGCCAGTGACCATTTGAGGATTCTGACCAGATGCGTTCTGTGAATTGTTGCCCCAACTCCCAAGGTTCAGCTTAGAGCTTCTTGAACCTTGGATCAAGTTATGGACACTTCAAGGACCCCAAAAGGACCTCTGGAAGAAGATCCAGAAGTTTGGATACATTTGGAGCAATTCCTAAGTTGAAGAGGTGCATTGTGGGAGCTGTAGTCCCAGACCCCAAGAGGCAAACCAGAGCCTCTGAAACAGCAGCTGGTGCTGTGGACCACTTTCCTAAATCAAGAAATACTTCTGAAAGTAAGTGTGACAGTGTTACCTCGTGAGTGGCCTAAACTCTGGACTTTGTCCCTTTCCAGTGTGACCATATTTAACTCTTTGAGCGCTAGCTGCTTCTATGTGCTAGAAAACGTTACTTCTTTAAAAATTCATTTCTCTGGTTCAGTTCTCCTTATCCAATTTTAATCATTTTGGTGTCATTTTAAAGATAAAAATATAATCCATTTTTAGAAATTGGTATTGGATTTTTTTGGGGTTTTATGTTTTATTTATTTACTGCCTTCTGGTTTTTAAATGCTTTACACCCTTGTCTCTTAAGTTAAGTCTTGTCGCCTGTTGCCAAGCCACCAAAGGATGAGCTGGGTTTAATTTATTGAAACCTGACTGGACCTAAGTGGAAGTTATTGGCCTATTGCTAAGTGTAGGTACTTACTTGCCCTTACCAATAATCCACTTTCCAACACTCTCCCACAGGTTAACATTGGGGTTACCTTGAGTCAGCCTTTAAGTGCAACTTGCAATTGGAAAATATTGAAATTTGGAGTAGGTGTCTCTGGATTCACAATTTAAAAGTTCAACTTATGGTGAAGTCAGATTTTAAAAAGTCACTTTTAGAAAGTTGGCATTTTCTTAATGTAACCATTCTGTGCCTCTGCCTGTCTGAATACACCTCTGGGGTGGGTGACAGCTGGGCTTTCTGCATTTCCTTTAGACAGTCACACACATAAGATGCTAAGGTGTGATATTAACATTCTGATGCCCGCCGGCTGTAGTTCGGTGGATGCGAGGAACAGTGGCGAGAGCGAGGTTGGTGGAGCGGAGTTGACGGTTGGCAGCGTAGAGGGTGAGTCGCTTGTTGAGGTAAGTAGGGCCAGCGTTGTGGAGTGCTTTGTGAGCGTGGGTGAGGATCTTGAAGGTGATCCTCTTGTTGACGGGGAGCCAGCGTAGATCTCTCAGGTGGGCTGAGATGTGGTTGCGGCGTAGGATGTCGAGGATGAGGTGTGCAAAGGCGTTCTGTATGCGTTGCAGTTTTTTCTGGAGCTTGGCTGTGGTTCCCCCGTAGAGAGCATTGCCGTAGTCCAGTCTGCTGCTGACGAGGGCCTCAGGGCACAGGCCCTGCTCCTGCTGATGGCCAAACCAATGCTGCCTGCCCTCCGTGGTTAGTTTGCTGCTGCCCTTACTCCCCTCCTCCACACCTGTATGCCCTCTGTTCTCTATCTGTGTGCTCCAGCCACCACCTTCTGGTCAGTTTGCTGCTACTGCTCATCTCCTGACTGCCCTTAGTTCTCTGACTGCATGCACTTGCACCTCCTGCCTGCCCTCCAGGGTCAGCTTGCTCCAAGTGGTTTCTCCACCCCCCCCCCTCTTTGGCCTGCTCTCCATGGTCCATTGTGCAGCCCATGCAGGCCGGCTCTCTATGGTCAGATTGCTGCAGCGGACTTCTTCTACCTGCCCGCAATTCACTATTTGTGAGTCCCTGCCCCATCGCATCAGCCTTCTGTGGACAGCTTACTGCACCTGTCCCTTGGAATCTGACCTTTTTGGTGAGCATGCTGCCCCTGCTCCCTCCTTCCTGCCCTTGGTTCTCTGAGTTTGTGCCCCTGATCCCTCCCTCCCGCTCTTTATAATAAGTTGTGCTGTCTCTTTGCATACAGGTATTTCTTCTGTGGTCAGTTTGCTTCCCCTGCCTCACCTTCTCCTTGCCTTCTTTTGTCTGAGCCTGGGTCCTGCCCCATCCCTCCTGCCATTTGTGGCCTTTTGTGTTGCCACTGCCCCTTCCGCTTGCCCTCTGTTTAACTTGCCAGTCCTAACTACTTCCTCCCGGCCCTGTGTTGTCACAGTCAGTGACACTGCTCCCTCCCTCCTGCTCCGTGTGGTCCGATGTGCTGCACTACCCTTCCCACTTGCCCTCAGTAGTTTGCTTGTTGTCCCTGCCATGCTCCCTTCAGCTCTCATTTGTTAATGTGAGTGCCCCTGCCCCTTCCCTTCTGCCCTTCATGGTCTATGAGCTGCCTCTACCCCCACATCTGCTTTGCATGGACTGTTTTGCTGCCCCTGTCCCTGCCACCTCCCCCTGCTTTCTATTATCTGAGTCCATGCCACCTGTTTTCTTTTGTCCGTGTCCATGCCCCTATCCCCTCCCTCCATGGTTTGTTGTGCTGCCCCTATCCTTTCTGCCCTCCCTGTGTGGTCAGCTTGCTCCCCTGGCTTCTGCCTTCTGTTGTCTGAGTCCAGCCCCTACCCCTCTCTTTTGCCCTCCATGGTCCACTCTACTTTCACTAACCCCTCTGCCTGCCATATGTGGTCCATTGTCCTGCCACCACCCCTCCCACCCACCCAGGTAGTGAGCTTGTTGCAGCTGCCCCTGACTCTCATCCACCTTCCTTCCGTTGTGAGTTTGCATGCCCCTATACTCTCCCTCCTACCCTCCATGGTCCATTGATCTGTCACTGCTTCTCCTGCCTGCCCTGTGTAATATGTTGTGCTGCCACTGTCCTTCTCACCTCCTCTGTGTGGTGAGGTTGCTGTCTTGCCCCCCTGCCCTCTGTTGTCTGAGTCTGTGCCCCTACCCCCTCTCTCCTGCCCTCTACGGTCTGATGTGTTGCCACTGACCCTCCCTCCTGCATCCATGATCCACTGTGCTGGCACTTCTCCTTCCCCATTTCTCCTTGCCCTGCATGGTCCTTTGTGCTGCCATTGCCCTCCCGCCTGCCCTGTATGGTCCCCTTGTTGCCCCTAACCCCTTGTCCTCTGTTGTCTGAGTCCATGATCCTCAGTGGTCCACTTGCATGCCGCTGCTCCACCTCCTGCCCTCCATGGCCCTTTTGTGCTGCTACTGCCCCTGATGACTACCCTGCATGGTCAGCTTGCTACCCATGTCTTCCTCTCCCCTGCTCTCCATGGTCATGTCCCTTCCTCCTTCTCTCCATGGACCGTTGTGCTATTGCTGCCCCTCCCATGTGTCCTGTGTGGTCAACTTGCTGATTGACACCAACCCCTAACTACTGTTCATAGTGTACATGCCCCAGTCCCTCCCTTTTGCACTCCATGTTCTGTTGTGTTGCCAAGGACCTTCCTCCTGCCCAATGCTGTTGAGTGTGCTGCCACAATCACTGCAGTCTGCCTTAAATGGTCAACTTGCAACCCCTGCCACCTCCCTTTTGCCTTCCACTGTCCAAGTCGATACCCCTAGCCCATCCCTCCGTCCACCCTGTTCACTCATGTCCTCTGTGGTCCATTGTGCTGCTGCCACCCCACCCTCCTGCCCTCCATGTTTCGTTGGACTGCCATAGCCTCTCTTACCTGTCCTGCATGGTTAGCTTGGTACTCTTACCTGCTCTCCCTTCCTCCCTATTGTCCTTTGTTCTGACACTGCCCCTCCCGCCTGCCTTGTGTGGTCTATTGTGCTGCAAATGCCTCTCCTGGCTGTCAGGCACGGGCAGCTTGCTGCCTCTGCCCCTGACCCCATCCTTCTTGCCCTCCATTGTCCAAGTCCATGCCCATGCCCTCTTCCTTCCCTACAGTGTTCTAATGAACAAATAGAGCATGAACATTTTGCATTTATGACAAAATTGTGGTACACCAGAAGTCATCTTGATGAAATTCAATCTGTAAAACCTAAACCATTTCCTTTAAAAGGACATTTCTAGAAAGATGAGTTATCAAATAGAGACAATGGGCTTTTAAACTAGTAGCTAATATCCAATTGATCACTTGACTATTCAATGCGTAAGTTATTAAACAGTTTGCACACTTATATCATGGGGCTATATTTGGCCACATTTAGGTTATATTTGGGCTATATTTGGCCTCTTTTGTCATTTGGCGGGTATCTTGGGATACTTTTTGGTTATTGAGTGCCCTCATTTCTTCATTTACTGCAATATTCTCAGGAAAAGCATTCAGTTTTACAGCCTTGATTCCTTCAAGATGGCGTTTAATGTTCATTGACTATTTCAAAACTACAGAATGTTAGCACATTAGAAAACTCTGTAAAGTTGCAGTGGATCACTAAGGAGGTAATTGGCAGGCTGGTGGTGGTGTTGAAAGTACATGTTTCAGACTGCATGTGAGAATGTTTTACTGAAAAGTGTGAGGATAATATTAGAGAACTCATGCAAATTGTGTCCTTATTTTGCTTTCTACAACATTACCCCTAATTTCTATGGCAAAATGAAACCCATAATTGTGTTAATTTCAAAAGGAAGTTCTTTTGGTTTTACAGCTTTGATTCCATCACAATGGCTTCTGGTGTTCCAGATAGACGCTGCAGTAGAACACAGGGGAATCAAGTGACAGGCTGTTTCTGTTGAAAGCACATTTTAATCAGCAAATCAGACTATTCTCATAATGATGAGGATAATAGTGTGAATTTACAGAAAGGGTGCTCTTGGGTTAGCTTCAAAGCTCCTTTTCGTGACCTTCAAAACAGGTTTTAGCTACAGTGCATTTTAATGTAGAACATGACCCAGAGTCCTGTAACGGCTACCACAACATGTTGTCAATGTTGTGGCCGGTCAATAATATATATGTATATAAATATATATAGCATTCTTTTTCAGTACGTACTGGCTATGTCCCTGACTCCTGTAATGGTAATGGCTGCCACAATACATTAGTCAGGTTGTGACTTACCAATCAGGATTGACATGTCCCTTTTAACCCCTTGGCAGCCAAGGACAGACCGGTTGCGTCCTTGGCTGCGGTGCTCAGGCACCAAGGACATAACCGTTACGTCCTTGGACCGGCTCATGGGGAGCATCGCCTCGGCGCCCCCAGGGCAGGGATGGAAGGGGAATCGCATCCCCTTCCAACCCTGACCCTCCGTGCCGTCTGATTACGTCAGCGCGCCATCGCGCGACTGACCTCATCAGAAGCCTACCCCTCCTGAGCTTCCATCGCGGATCGGAGGTGAAATGCAAAAGCATTTCTCCTCTGATCACATGGAGGGGGCGACAGAGGCCTTTCCTCTCCTTTCATGTCTCTTTCAGCATTTCTGATGCCCGATCGCGATGAGATCGGGCAGCAGAAATGCCCACTAGACATCAGGGAGTTTTTTTTTTTTTTATATTATTGAATGAGGGAGCGGCCCCTTGGGCAAGGGCCGCTCCCTAAGGGGCAAAATTACTTTTAGGCCATTTCTGCCCCCCTTGGGGGCAGATCAGCCTATTTCTATAAGGCCAATCTGCCCCCAAAGGGGAGCAGAAACCGCAAGACACCAGCAATTTTTAAAAATATATTATTGAATGAGGGGAGTGGCCCCTTGGGCATGGGCCGCTCCCCAGGTGGGCAAAATATTTGTAGGCCTTTTCTGCCCCCCTTGGGGGCAGAAACCCCTAGATACCAGGGATATATATATTTTTTTGTTTACTTTATTATTGTATATATGGGGAGCGTCCCCTTAGGCAACGGTCGCTCCTATGGGGCGCAAATTGTATTTAGGCTATTTCGGCCGATTTTTATTATGAGAATCTGCACCCAAGGGGGGCAGAAACCACTAGGCACCAGGGATTTCTTTTTGCATCAATTTCACGCAAGGGGAGTGACCCCCTAGGCAAGGGTCGCTCCCCTGGGGGGCAAATTTATTTTAGGCCATTTCTGCTCCCCTTGGGTACCAGGGATTGGTGTGTGTGTATGTCTGTGTTTTGTTTGGGGGGGGCAGCCCCTTAGGCAAGGGTCGCTCCCCATGGGGGAACATTACTGTAGGCCATATCTGCCCTCCTTGGGTGCAGATTGGCCTAATTTTGGAGGGCCCATCTGCCCCCAAGGGGGGCAGAAAGCCCACCAGAGACCAGAGAGAATGTTACCCCCAATCGACACCCCGGGGGGGGGGGCAGAAAGTCTACTAGATGCCAGGGAATACATAAAAAAAAATAAACATAGTTTGGTGGTGGCTACCAACCAGTATGGGCATAGTTATGCCCCCACCCCAACTGAAGGGGGTAACAGTCTTTCAGCTGCCCCCCTGCACACTAAAACATCTTATCCCATGGCAAGCAAGAGGACATTTGATTATTATGGGTTTTGGTTGTACATTTGGATCATGAAAGCTTAGCTAACTATCAAAATCGGCCCACTTGGAATGGTGATAGCAGCACTTTTTGGTCTTTGGGACACTGCCATTTGGAAAAGACACAAGACCTAGACATATCTGAAAACAAAACATCTGGGTGAGTACTGGGTGGTGTGCTTCACATGCACCCTGCACCATTTTCTTATCCACAATGCCCTGCAAACCTCCAACTTTGCTAGAAATCACACATTTTTTCCAAATTTTGTGATGGAACCTTCCTGAATCTGCAGGAATCCACAAAATTCCTACCACCCAACATTGTCTCATCTATACCGATAAAAATGTTGCCCCAATTGTCAGCCTAAAAATGTTTTTTTTCAAACTGCCCTTTTGGACCCGCTTTGGTCCCCCCTTCAATTTCGACATGATTTTGGCTCTTCCCTGTCACAGGCACTTGGCCAACCTGCACAAGTGAGGTATCATTTTTGCCGGGAGACTGAGGGGAACGTTGGGTAGGAAATTTGTCCCGGTACGGTGATTCCACACAGAAATGTGGCAAAAATTAGATTTATTTTTGCTAAATTTGAGGTTTGCTGAGTATTCTGGGTAAGAAAACACTGGGGGATCCACGCAAGTCACACCTCCCTGGACTACCTCAGTGTCTAGTTTTCAGAAATGTGTGGGTTTGGTAGGTTTCACTGTATGGCTGCTGAGCCCACGACCAAAAACTCAGGCCACCCCCCTCCCCCGGAAGAAACAGGTAGTTTTGTATTTGATAATTTTGATGTGTTCAGATAGTGTTTTGGGGCATTTCCTTTGCGGGCACTAGGCCTACCCACACAAGTGAGGTACCATTTTTATCAAGAGACTTGGGGGAACGCTGGGTGGAAGGAAATTTGTGGCACCTCTCACATTCCAGAACTTTCTGTCACCGAAATGTGAGGGAAAGTGTTTTTTGGGCCACATTTTGAGGTTTGCAAATAATTCTGGGTAACAGAACCCGGTGAGAGCACCACAAGTCACCCCATCCTGGATTCCCCTAGGTGCCTAGTTTAAAAAAAATGCACATGTTTGGTAGGTTTCCCTAGATGCTGGCTGAGTTAGAGAGCAAAATCCACAGCTTGGCACTTTGCAAAAAACAGCTCTGTTTTCTTTGGGAAAATGTGATGTGTCCTTGATGTGTTTTGGGGCATTTCCTGTCGCGAGCACTAGGCCTACCCACACAAGTGAGGTACCATTTTTATCAGGAGACTTGGGGGAACGCTGGGTGGAAGGAAATTTGTGGCTTCTCTCACATTCCAGAACTTTCTGTCACCGAAATGTGAGGAAAAAGTGTTTTTGTGGCCAAATTTTGAGGTTTGTAAAGGATTCTGGGTAACAGAACCTGGTTAGAGCCCTGCAAGTCACTCCATCTTGGATTCCCATAGGTGTCTAGATTTAAAAAATGCACAGGTTTGGTAGGTTTCCCTAGGTGCCGGCTGAGCTAGAGGCCAAAATCCACACCTAGGCACTTTCCAAAAAACAGCTCTATTTTCTTTAGGAAAATGTGATGTGTCCACGTTGTGTTTTGGGGCATTTCCTGTTGCGGGGGCTAGGCCTACCCACACAAGTGAGGTACCATTTTTATCGGGAGACTTGAGGGAATGCTGGGTAGAATGAAACTTGTAGCTCCTCTCAGATTCCAGAACTTTCTGTCACCAAAATGTGAGGAAAAAGTTTTTTTTTGGCCAAATTGGGAGGTTTTCAAAGAATTCTGGGTAACAGAACCTGGTGAGAGCCCCACAAGTCACCCAATCCTGGTTTCCTGTTGGAATTTCCCCTTATGCAGGGTCACCCCCAATCTTTTTGCCTCCTGCCTCGTGTTTTTTCTTCTTTTCTATTGCTGTTGGCTTTTGAACTCTGAGCACTTTACCACTGCTAACCAGTGCTAAAGTGCATATGCTTTCTGTGTAAATTATACTGCTGATTGGTTTATCCATGATTGGCATATTTGATTTACTAGTAAGTCCCTGGTAAAGTTCACTAGAGGAGCCCAGGGCCTCTAAATCGAATGCTACTAGTGGGCCTGCAGCACTGGTTGTGCCACCCACTTTAGTAGCCCTGTAATCATGTCTCAGACCTGCCACTGCAGTGTCTGTGTGTGCAGTTTTAAACTGTAAATTCGATTTGGCAAGTGTACCCACTTGCCAGGCCTAACCCTTCCCTTTTCCTACATGTAAGACACCCCTAAGGTAGGCCCTAGGAAGTCCCATGGGCAGGGTGCAGTGTATGTTTAAGTTTGGACATATACTAAGGTGTTTTCTATGTCCTGACAGTGAAATATTGCCAAATTCGATTTTCACTGTTGCATGGCCTATCCTTCTCATAGGTTAACATGGGGGCTGCCTTTAAATATGATTAAAGTGTAGATTCCTTTTGGGAGCGGATAGACATGGAGTTTGGGGTCTCTGAGCTCACACTTTAAAAATACATCTTTTAGTAAAGTTGATTTTGAGACTGTGTGTTTGAAAATGCCACTTTTAGAAAGTGAGCATTTTCTTGCTTAAACCATTCTGTGACTCTGCCTGTTTGTGGATTCCCTCTCTGGGTCAGTTTGACAGTTGGGCTGTTTGCACCTCTCACTAGACAGTGACACAAAGGGAGCTGGCTGGGGTGTAGCCTGCATAGCCTGATGAGCCATCTGTGCTAGGAGGGAGGGGAGGAGTGGTCACCCACACCTGAAAGGGCTGTGCCTGCCCTCACCCACACCTGAAAGGGCTGTGCCTGCCCTCACACAATGCAGTCTCCAACCCCCTGGTGTGTGTCTGGGGCATGGCCTGGGCAAGGCAGGATTTCACAAACAAGAGAGACTTTTCTTTGAAGTAAGCCTACTTCAAAGGGCAAAATTGGTATAAGAAGGGCACCCAAAACCATAGACTTTAGAACACTTCTGGAAACCAAGAGGAACCTCTGCCTGGAGAAGAGCTGATGAGCTGAGGAAAAAGTGCTGTACTGCCTGTGACTGTGCTTTGTGGAGCTAGCCTGCAGTTGCTTCTTCTGCCTGTGCAAGAGGACAGAGACTGGACT
The DNA here is from genome assembly GCF_031143425.1 of Pleurodeles waltl. Taxonomy (NCBI): domain Eukaryota; kingdom Metazoa; phylum Chordata; class Amphibia; order Caudata; family Salamandridae; genus Pleurodeles; species Pleurodeles waltl. The sequence goes on along the minus strand of NC_090437.1, from coordinate 361,864,269 downwards.
TTGTGAGCCTTCCTGCTTGTGAAGAACTCTCCAAGGGCTTGAACTAGAGCTTGCCTCCTGTTGTTGAAGTCTCAGGGACAGCAAAGACTTTTCTCTGCCAGCACCTGGATCCCCTGCTGAGATTCCTACCTGCCAAGTGGTGCCCATCCAGTTCCTGGGACCCTGAAAGGAGAAGCTGGCAGAACGAGAGTAACAAATCCAAGCACAGACAGCCGTGCAAGGAAAAGATAAACGCACCTCCATGATGCAGCTGAAAAACTGACACGCCGCCGGCTTCATGGCTGAAATCAACGCTCGCCTGCAGTGTGGCTGGAAGATCAACGCACGCGGCTGGAGAAACGACGCACAGCATCGCTGTCGGAGGCTGGTGAGATCACAACCTGCACTGCGTGGTTTTCAAATCATTGTGCGGGAGGATTTCCAACACAAACATCACTGGGTGTGTAAAAACAATGCAAAGGCTGCCCGTGCCCCAGAGTGCTGTTCGGATCTACGCATCACTCTCCTGCGGCGAGAAGAAACGACGCACGCCGACCCGACCAAAGAAGAAACGACTCACAGTCTCACTCGTGACTGATATTGATGCATCGCAAGCCCCTTTTGATGCACACCAGCCCGTGCAGGGTTATTTTTGATGCACCCAGGTACATTTCCACGCTAACAGCATTAGCGTTGTGTTTAACATCACATGAAGACTCTTTTTGTTTTTTAATTGATAACTTGACTTGTGTATGGTGGATTTTTGTCATTTTGGTCTAGTTTTATTTAGATAAATATTTTCTGTTTTTCTAAACCGGTGTTGTGTCGCTTTATAGTGTTTTCACTAAGTTACTGTGCGTGTTGGTACAAATACTTTACACCTAGCACTCTGAAGTTAAACCTGCCTGCTCGTGCCAAGCTACCAAGGGGGTGAGGGGGGGTTAGCTGAGGGTGATTCTCCTTTACCCTGACTAGAGTGAGGGTCCTTGCTTGGACAGGGGGTAACCTGACTGCCAACCAAAGACCCTATTTCTAACATTTCCCTAGGTGCCGGCTGAGCTGGAGGCCAAAATCTACAGCTAGGGACTGTGCAAAAAACTAATCAGATTTCAGTGTAAAAATGTGATGTGTCCATGTTGTGTTTCCTGTTGCGCGCATTAGGCCTACCCATGCAAGTGAGGTACCATTTTTATCGGGAGACTTGGGGGAACACAGAATAGCAAAACAAGTGTTATTGCCCCTTGTCTTTCTCTACATTTTTTTCCTTCCAAATGTAAGACAGTCTGCTAAAAAGATTTCTTTTTGAGAAATGCCCTGTAATTCACATGCTAGGATGGGCACCCCGGAATTCAGACATGTGCAAATAATCACTGCTTCTCAACACCTCATCTTGTGCCTATTTTGGAAATACAAAGGTTTTCTTGATACCTATTTTATACTCTTTATATTTTAGCAAATGAATTGCTGCATTCCCGGTATACAGTGAAAACCCATTGCAAGGTGCAGCTCAGTTATTGGCTCTGGGTACTTAGGGTTCTTGATGAACCTACAAGCCCTATATACACTCACAAACAGAAGAGTCCAACAGATGTAACGATATATTGCTTTTAAAAATCTGACATCGCAGGAGAAGGTTACAGCGTACAACGTGGAGAAAAGTGGCTGTTTTTTTCACCTCAATTTCAATATTTTTTATTTTAGCTGTTATTTTCTGTAGGAAAGCCTTGTAGGATCTACACAAATTACCCCTTGCTGAATTCAGAGTGTTGTCTACTTTTCAGAAATGTTTAGCTGCCTGTGATCCATCATTGGTTTCACACCCATTTCTGTCACTACTTGGAAGGAGGCTGAAAGCACAAAAAATAGTAAACATGGGGTATGTTCCAGTAAAATGCCAGAATTGTGTTGCAAAATTGGGTTTTCTGATTCAAGTCTGCCTGTTTCTGAAAGCTGGGAAGATGGTGATTTTAGCACCGCAAATCCTTTGTTGATGCCATTTTCAGGGGAAAAAACACAAGCCCTCTTCTGCAGCCCTTTTTTCCCATTTCTTTGCAAAAAAAACGTTTTTTTTGCTGTATTTTGGCTAATTTCTTGGTCTCCTTCAGAGGAATCCACAAAGTCTGGGTACCTCTAGAATTCCTCTGATGTTGGAAAAAAAGAACACACATTTGGCGTGGGTAGCTTATGTGGACAAAACGTTATGAGGGCCTAAGCGCGAACTGCCCCAAATAGCCAAAAAAAGGCTTGGCACCTGAGGGGAAAAAGGCCTGGCAGCAAAGGGGTTAAAGTGGCCAATCAAAACACATCTGGACATCAAATGTGAAGATATCACAAATATTTGAACATTAATTTCTCAAAAACGCTAGACAGATTTACATCAAGTCACAAACAGCACTCTTTCTGAGTAGAGATCACGCTTTCTGCCAAATTTGGTGTATTTTTTAAAATGCTGTCCAAAATTCCGATGGGAGATTGCATGGGTAAAACGTGTCTTGGGTCCCCTTTTTTCTCAGGCCCCACGTGGCGAATCACCACAAATCTTTCCAATGAAGGAGTTGAGGTGGATGCACATTATTTTGGGAATGTTTCTTGAACATTCTGAATGACACCAAAGTTATTACCAAAGCAACAAACACTATTCCTATAGAAGTTCTGACCTTATTATAGGGTATATCCAGAAGCCTGCAGTTCAGCATCAGTAATTCAACTGTCAGCAACACCGGTGCTCAGGCAGTGGGTCCCAATCCCATCAACATATGATTGTAAATTTCCCAAGGAAGAACAATCTGGCATCCAAGGTTATAAATCAATCCGTAGTTACTGTTGACGCTTTTCGGCAACAAAACTGCCTGAAACCATCAAAGTGCCCAAGTGCCACTGAAACAAATAGACCAACAGAAGCACAGAAAAAATAATATTATGCATATTACTTTGAGCTAGTCTGCCTTCAATGTTCACAATCTATGTCCGTAAACAACATAAAGCCAATGTTACTCATAGTTAGTATTATAGCAACAAACACCAAGAAAGTGATTGATCCCTAATATTTGCACACTTTAGGACTTTTTACAAGTGGGTAATAAGTAAATTCAAACAACTGTGTAAAAACCTGTTTGTGCATGGGTTGGAATTACGAGTTGGGAATTATTTACCCCATCTGATAATCATCAGATGCGTTAAATACTTCAACGTTCTTTCAATTTCAATAGATCAAACTGGACAAAATTTAACAGGGTACGTGTGCATTGTATTTACCAAACCCTGCAGATTCTGGTGCGTTAAGCTCCAAAACCTATATGTAGTTCCACAAAAACACTCAATAGGTGTAATTTATCGCACCCAATAATTAACATACCCGGGGTGTCTTTATTTATTAGGTGCAATAAATAACACCTTTTTTCCTGACCCACTTGTAATCAGGCCTTAGTAATATCATCATGACAAAATACAGAAAAGACATTGTGTAGACAGCCTAATAATCCATGAGTTCTATTGTCCTTTGTGATGCAGTGTCTGCGAAAAACGTGCTCTACATATTTTTAAGTGATAGACCCAAAATCAGTCATTAAGATTGTTAAAGATGTACTGGCACAAACATACAATCTGTCAAGGAATACTGTCCAAATCTGATGTTGATTGTACCTTTTGCTGTTCCTAGTAATACTGCTGTCGTCTTGTGAACAGTATATAACTTGCCTAAATAATATGAATCATTGGTGACCAATCAAACCACTGTGGGATGGCTAGTGTCATTTTAAGTCCACAACATCAGGTGTCAGAGTTACATGTAACATATAGATCTGGGTCATAATTTTATAAAAAACATGAATGCCCATTTCATTCAAACAGCCATAGTTCAAGTTTCTAAGTTAGCACGCTAGAATTCTATCATATATAAAGTAATGCATTCCCCAATACAGAACCAATCAAAAAGGCAAATTAATGAAGGCTTATCCTTCCAGAGTAAGGGGAGAAACTAGCAACAAAGCTATAAAGAAGCAATACATTCATCACATTTTGAATCAATGTGGACAGATAGCTTCTTATCCTTATTCAAGATCCCGGGATACATAGGGCCTGATTTAGATATTGGCATATGAGTTACTCAATCACAATGGTGATGGATATCCTGTCCACCTAAATCTAAATCCCATTATATCCTATCGTATTTAGATTTCAGCAGATGGGATATCCATCACCGCTGTGACAGGGTAACTTGTCTGCCAATATCTAAGTCAGACCCTTTAGCACCAAAATCAATTATCTATCTGAATTCGCACTTTTTCAAACATTTCTCTTTATCTCATCGATGTTTGTGGGGTGGTACCCTGTCAGTGTCAAAGAATACAAGCACATAGATTTTACGAGCATGCCTTTCTGAAAAATGTCTAGCCAGACGATATGAAGGATCCTTAAGCTTTATGGCTATGAGATGTTCATCACACTTTTCTTTACAGAGAATATGATACTCCCCACATATTGTGAACTCCATGAACACTCCAGAGCATACATATCTGAAGCACTTCTTAAGTATTACTCAATATTCCTGTTTTTACCAGTTGGTAATACGTAGCTCACATTGGTACTCTTTCTGCAGACTCTGCAATTACCACACACATATGCCTCATACCAATCTCAACCTGTTGGCTTCATTAGTTCATTTCATGTCACTGAGCACCAATATCCCTGAGAGATTTGAGTTTTGGATATGTTACAGAAATACGTACTGTGAAATCCTTACAGATTACGCTATCAGATTTAAGGATTTTCCAATGTTTGGCCAAAATCTTAATTTCATACAATTTACAACTGAAAATTGTAATGAATCTCACCTCATTATTAGGTTCCGTATCACAAGAGGAAGACCATCCAGTAGCACATCCCTCCTTCTGGTTTAGGCCATCTTAACAGATTGTGTGAGCGCTCTATTAGTGTAACCCCTCTGCCTGAACTGAGGCATGATAACCTTTTTCTCTCTATTACATATCTTTATTATTCAGCAATTTATTTTGCCTCTAATCAGCTCCCCACAGAGAGTACTGCTTCTTAGTTTAGTGGGATGCTGGCTACAGACATGAAGTACACTGTTTCCTGTTTCTTACTGAAACTGTCTTTTCTATAGACTCGCTTATTTGACTTCCACATGTATGTCCAAGAAATACCTGTCTCTGTTCCTAATTTGCGATGAAAAGTATATGGTTTAATGACTGTGCTACAATTTGGCAATGAGCTTCTTTGTCTCATCATTGCCCCTATTTTGAAAAGAACAAAGAGATCTATGTATTGAATCCATTACAAAATATGATTTGTAAGATTTTCATTCTCCATTAAACAGACCAGTGTCTGCTCTATTTAAAGATTTGCATAGTGGGGCAAAGCAGGTGTCCATCGCAGTTCCAGAGATCTGCTTGAAATAATGCTCTTGAAACATAAAGGTGTTATGGCGCAAGCAGAAATCTATCATTTTTATTAACAACAATGGTTGGTTATACATGCTCAGTGGTCTCTTTCTGAAAACACACTTGTATATAAGGCGGGCCTTATCCAGTGGTGTACATGTGTATAATGAGGTTACAGAAAGAGTGATTGGCTAAGAAGTTGGTTCCCAATTCATATCTGTGGGTTGTCTGGATAATGTTGAAAATTGCTTTCCAAAGAGAATAAACCTATCCCCATGATTTTACTTTCCCCAAAGGTTCACAAGGAGCACACCAACCCCCAAAGGAGGATCCATCATAGCTTCCAATGGTGAATAAAGTCTGCAATATATTTGAATCCCCTCATTTTCCTACTTGTCTTCATATTGCCCTGTCAGCACTGATGTTCCCCAAATACTCGCAGGGAAAAAAAAATATTAATTGCACAAAGAAGCTTTTTTGAAAAGAGAGTGGCTAAGGTGCAAATATCAGTTGCTGGCCCCCCCAAATAAATTGTGTTGGTAGGCTTGATGGAGAAATGAGAAGTGGGTGGGGCTACAAAGGAAGAGTTGAGGTTGGGAGCAGGGCAAGAAATACATCTGACCATAAAAGGAAAAGCCTACATGGGGAAAACAATAGACCAGCTTGGGGTGGGAAAGCAATATGGAGTGTAAGAGTGGGTATTTGAGGGGTGAAGCAGTATTGGATCGAGAGAAAACACATGCATTATGAAGCGCATAATGAAAATGTAGTGACCTGAATATGAGCATCGGAAGGATACAAATCATTGAATAAAATTATGCTAAAGAAGCTATGTTCCAGGGGAGAGGTAAGTACCTGAAGAGGAAGGTAATGCATTGAATAATATACAAGTAAATGAGAGTAACAAGGAAGCCAACAAATGATAAGCAATGGACCATCTGTAATCTCACTGTCATTGTTTTGTATGGTCCACAAGAAGTCTTTGGACAAGACAGCTAAAAGTGTTGAAAGCCCAGAGCCTGTTAGCTGAAAGCCCAGATCTACTCCTGCATTTACTGCAGAGTTCAGTGCTGGCTGGTGCCAGTGGTGCAATTACATGCTTTCGGACTTACTTACTCCATCATAATCCTGTCCAACACCTCAGCTCTAGAGAAGTGGTCATGCGGGTCCCATTTCCTACAGCCCCTGCCTGCCAGGAAAGCCTGTCAGTCTCAGGTGACACAGAGCATAGATTCTTCACTAGACAGTTGTCGCTTTCTCATCAACTGTCATCGGTATCCACTCACCCAAATTAAAGGCACCTGTACATCCCAGTTTGTCAGCTCTGGAGGACTTTTGCATTTCAGTCCATCCACTGATCTAACTCCCTGCTCCTCTGAATAGACACATGGGAATAGGGCACTTCAAAGTTATATGAGCAGCGGAGGCAGTCCATGATCAGAAAACTGTACCCTTGGGCTTAGAATTGCTTCCCCTTTCTTCAGAATGGCATATGCTTCAATTGTGCATCATAAATACAGTGCTACCATGGCATTGTTAGGGTGTCCAGGGCTGGTACAAGAAAACTGGTGCATTGATTTTGATGCACCAGTTTCTTGTAAATGAGGCCCCGTGTGTCTATCTGTGCAGTCATTTGAAATGAGGTGGTGGAACTGAATGGCTCAGCTTCCAGATGTATACAGGTAAGACATACCTAAAGTATGTAATATAGTCAAGCAGGAAAAACAACTTAATAGTAATGAAAAATGGGTACTAGGATGTATGCTATCATAACCAGAGTCCTATTTTTTTGTTACCCACCAGGAGTACATCTCACTGTTAAAAGGAAAGAAAGGGTAAGTGATAAACTTAGGGGCATATTTAAGAACTCCTCGTGACACTGGAGTGTCACTTTACGTGACGCTTCAGTGGCACTCACCTCTGCTCCATATTTACAAGGTGTAATGGCACTTTTTGTGGCGTTATGCCTCCTTGTAAATATGGGCCCCTCCGATGCAGTTTTCTGCGTCAGAGGGGTGTGCAATGGGTCTTGCATTTTGACGCTGCCTCAGATTTACCAGATTTTGTAAACCTGAGGCAGTTCTAAAATCTAACGCCAAGAGGGGAAACTCAAATTTCAAAGTGATAGAAGCGGTCAGGGTAGAGGTACCCTGACACAATGGAACTGATGGAGGGGTCTGTGAGGGACCTCTCATGGGAAAGACATTGTCCAAAAATGTGGGGGGGTTTAGCTTTTTTTTTTGCGCGTGAGGATCTGCAGATCCACTAGGATACTCACAGATTTGAGTGGATCCATGGATCCAGACCCCAATTAAAGAAAAACAAACACATCTTCTCACAAACCCACACGCCTACTCACAAACTCAATCTTACACTCACACAACCAATCACACATCCAGGTTACATGGACATTATAGTTAGGAAATAGCAATAAAAACTGTAGAAATTCAGTGAAAAAAAGCAAGGTTATAGGGATGTTAAAGCTAGGAAATAACATTTTTTTTAAACTCAGAAATTCACTGGAAAAAAGGCCAAAGGTTATAGGGACGTTATATTTAGGTTCAGATTTTCACACACCAAACTATAGAAATTCAGCAGTTATAGTTAGAGTTATCTCAGGTAACGCCAGGCACTGCTAATTAACCCACAAATTATATCACTCGTGACATCTTCTATGACCTTATTGATAACATCGCTGCAACATTTTCAGTGAATTTATTGATGAGAGACTGTGCATGGATGGGGCATGAGTTATAGTTATCCCGAGGCACAAGGTATAGTTACTTGGGATAACAATAACTTGAACTGCTGAATTTCTACAGTTTTGTGTGTGTAAAATCTGAGCCTGGCAATAATGTCCCTGTAATCTTTGTTTAATTCAGTGTGTATACATAGTTTTCCATAGGAAAAGTATTTTTTGACTTGCTTAAATCTTGGGCACGTTTGATCTTCGTGAAATTTTCTAAAAAAAAAAGAATGCTGGTGATTCTTGTTGCACGTGGAAAGTTTCAGGGTGATCTGTCAAGTGGGGGCCGAGAAAAAGGGCTGGCCAAAAAAAGTGTGTTTCCCATGTTAATTCCCATAGGAGTTATGAACACAACAGCCCAAACCGCTGGACGAAATTACACCAAATTTGGCAGAAAGGTAGGGTTTGGTACACAGATTACGCTTTTTATTATTTGGTGTAACTCTGTTCAGTAGTTTTTGATAAATGAAAGGGGGAAAAAATTATATATCTAGGGTTGTGGGTCTGCTGCAACGTTTTTGTGGCAATCGCGGTGTATTTCTGAATGCATGCGCCAACAGGAATGCTGTGATTGGCCGCCCGCAACCTGGCCAAACAGTTGCGGTGGCCTTTTTAGGTAATGAGACACAGCCCCCAAGGCTGAAAAAGAAAAAGAAAAGTGAAATATGGGGATCTGGGTGGAGGTACCCTGACGCCAGGGGTGGGATATAGGGGTCTTTGAGGGTGAAATTATGACCTTACAAATATTTTTTTCATGCTGCATGATATTTGCGAATATGTCGCAATGCTTAGCGCAGCCCCCCATATAACATTGCAATGAATATCTGTGAAAATGCTTTTTTTTTTTTTTTTAAATCACAGTCTTATTCATACAATAATTCATTCACTCAAAGATGCACTCAGAGATTCATGGGTCCACTAACACACCCAGTCAGACACTCAGGCACCAACTCATGCACCCACTCATAGACCCACTGAGACCTTCACGCACCCACTACAGACCCACTCAGACACTGACGCACCTACTCACTGACCCACTCAGACCATGTGCACACTTGTTGCTTGAAAGGGCAGGTGAGATCCCTTTGTGGCTTAGAAAACCTTAGAAATTCAGCAACTATAACTGGTGCCCTCTCAATGCATTGCTAATTACCCCAGATATTACAGCACTCATGACAACTTTTATAACATCATTAAAAATATAAATGAAACATTAGCAGTCAGATTATCAAAGAAAAACTGTGCATGGCGGGGTGCGAGTTATACTTACCTTAGGGCACAAATTATACTTACTTGAGTTAAACAACTATAACTGCTGAATTTTTATGTTTTTTGCGAGTAAATTCAGATCCTAACTATAACGTCCCTGAAACCTTTGTTTTGTTCAGTGTCTATATATATATATATGTGTGTGTGTGTGTGTGTATATATATATGTGTATATATATGTGTGTGTGTGTATGTATATATATATATATATATATATATATATACATACATACATACCAAAGATGTACTTCTTTATTTGATTGTGTGCAACATTTTTTACAAAATAGGACCTTGAACTACCAGTCATCCACGAAACTTGATACTCCATGCACAAGCAATACCCCAAACTATTACAAAGCATTATTCAACAGGAATATAGCAGGTATGTTAGAAGGTATTAGGAGAATGTTAAGAACACAGCACTAGAGAGAAGTGTCAATAGGAAACACCAAAAGTGTACTCAAATTTAATGTATGGCGGTGCAACCTTTACAGGGACAGTGGTTTAAAGTATACTGGTGGGCTGACTTTATATTGAACTATAGAAGATAACTGAATAGCAGATGTTTTTTACTGAGAGGCTCTGATTCCATGAAATAGAAATCGAGAGCAAATCATGCGCTGTCTATGATGCCACTCAGCATTCTGATGTGAAAAGCATCCCTTTTATTCAGTAGTCACACCCTTTTCCCTGCTCAGTTGTTCAGAGCAGGAGTAGAGGAATCATAAGAAAATGGTACATAACCAGACATCCTGCCACTCAAACGCACCATACTGGCAACGCAATTTTTAAAAATTAGCAGGGGTATTGCCATTCGCTTCTGGTGCACTTGATACTACCCATCTCTCTCACCCTACCCACCCACCCTTAATAACATGCTTCCCTCACCCTCGACCATCATACAAAAATAAGCACCAGGTGTTGTCACCCCCCACAACACCCTCTGCTTCTTCCCTCCCCTCACTCTTAGCCAATAGAAGAAATCTACCTGGTGTGCTGCCACCCTGCAGCACAACTCTATGCACCTTTCATCCTCTTACTCTTCCCACATACACAAATATTCTACTTGGCATTGTGATACTGTCCCACACCATGCTCTGAGCATTTTATCCCCTCAACGGTACAAAATATCCTACTTGGTAGCCTCACAAGCTCCCACACCAGCCTCTGCACATTCCATCCCATCACATTTTCTCATCAAACTATGTTCTCAGGTGCTCTGCCATGGCCTGTTCTATTCTCTGCATACTTCATCCTCTAACATTTCCCACATTGAGAAAAACCTATATTGTGTCATGCTCCCATCCCCCACATTCCTCTGTACATTCCCTCCCGCTCCCAACCAGCTAATTGCCCACACAGAGTTAGCACAATTTTCACCCATCAAACACCAGTGTAAAAAAAAAAAGCAAGTATGATTTACACCTGATTTTTTCACCTGTTTTTTATTGACCTAGTAAGAGTTCAGACCCTGGGTGATAAATCTTGCCATCTATAGTTGGACACTGAGAAACAAGGGGGCAGATATACAGAGAGTGGCACTGCAGCCAGTGCAGCACCACTTTCCCTGCGCCCCTGAGCACTCCCCTACCGTCACCATGTGTGCACCGTCTTAGATACGGCGCACCATGGCGCAGGGTAGGGAGCAGTAGCATCAAATGTTTTGACCCTATTGATGTACTGTTCAGGGTTAGCACCAAAATGTTAGCTCTAACCCTGAACAGTACATAGGGGCCCACTGCAAACAGTGGTGTGCCCCTTTTCATCACCTGCTCTGAGCAGGCGTTAACAGTGCCGAAAAAAACGACGCTAAGAAATCTCTTAGATTTCTTTGCTCCACTTTTAAGGCCACCTCCCCTAATGGGGGAACACCCCCTTTGCATACATTATGCCTGGCACAGGCTTAACGTAGCACAAATGGTTACTAAGTGTGCAATTCATGCATTGCACCACTTTGTAAATCTGGTGCAGCGTTTTTGGCCATCTAACGCCACATAAGCGTAAAAAAATGATGTTAATGTGGCGTTAGATGGCAATAGGCCCTCTTAAATCGGGCCATGGATTGTTACAGAGTCGAGTTTGTGGGTACGAGCTGTCAGGATGGGCCACAAATGACATCTACACGGGTCTTGGCTGCAAGCTAATAACCCAATGTGCTATCTTTCATGCCTCACAAAGCTATTAAACTGGATCAACAAATATGTTGAAAATGAGGACGATGATTGAAGAATTAGCTGACATGTAATATTTGTTAAAAAAAGGAAGTCTTAGAAACAACCTTTAGCACCCAGGCACAGGCTAACTGTGTTATTAAATTCACTTGCCATGACCTAATGGGTAGTAGTAATTTGCCATTTACATACAATTCTTGCAAAAGAAAATTAATGGAGACATACTCAAGTGACTAAGGAGGCTCGATTTAGCAAATCCATAAGAATGAAATCTAGACTACAGAATTAATTCTCAAGCAATGTCCAACAAGAGGATACTGGCACAATGAATTTAAATATTTAAATATGCATTTTTGGAAAACGGTTGAAAACTACATTCTTACTTGAATGCATGAAAATATTTTCTGCAGAAGAGGATCGCAAATTAACAGTCAACCAGAAGACTAGATTTTAAAAAATGTTTATTGATTGAAGGGGTTAGAGTGAGACTGCAGGGTTCAAAATGTAGGGATCGATTGAATAGCCTCTAAAAATGTATTTGGTATTTTTACATGGTTTGGTGGATTGTGAAATGTTAATAGAAGACAGGGAAGACTCCAAAGTGAGTGAGTGTATTGTGTGGTTTATCTGAATCACATTGAAAATCAATCGTTGACCCTTTAATTTAATTAGATTGAATTCTTTTAGTCTACATCTATAAAAAACAGACAAATATTTGAAGTTTGAAGTGACTCTGAACTAAGGGTAAATGAGTTCCACTACTGCACGTTTATTAAAAATTAGATATGCTATCTTTTATAGGCATTTCAACAGACTTTGTATTTTTCCTTTTACATGTAAAGTATTCTCGTGTGTTTATTTTATAGTCTACTAGGGTATCTAGACTGCAATCTGTTTAGATTACTGTTAGAAATGGGGTCTCTAGTTGGGAGGGGTATGCACCCAGTCCAAGCAGGGACAACCCTACCACTCTTTCTGCCCATCAGAGCCATCAGAATGCAACTCAATGCAGATGAACACTCAGACACACCTAACCTTCCTGTGTTTGTGGCTGCCTAGAGGGAATGCACAAAGTGGAGCTGTCACTCACCCCAGGCATGTATTACAAACAGGCAACAGGCACACAGAGCTGTAAGAGCAGAGAAATGTCCACTTTCTAAGAGTGATATTTCTAAAATAGTAGTGTCAAATCCACCTTCACCAGTAAAGAGGACTTGTCATTACCATTCCAAAGATATGAAACATAACACAGTTATTCCTTTCTAATCAGGAATTACATCTTTAAAGTATATTAAGGAATTTCCAATGTTAATTTATGAAAGAAGTAGGCCTCACAGTACTGAAAAACGACTTTGGGAGATTTTCCTTACCAGGACTTGTAAACGTAAACATGGGTGTTCTGCTTTTTAGTTACATAGCACCCTGCCCTATGGGCTACCTTAGGGTTGACTTTTATGTAATGAAGGGAAGTTTAAGGCTTGGAAAGTCAGAGTGGCAGTCAAACTGCACACACAGGCTCTGTAGTGGCAGGCCTGAGACATGTTTAAAGGTCACTTAAGTGGGTGGCCCAATCAGTGCTGCAGGCCCACTAGCAGAATTCAATGTATAGGCCCTGTGTATATGGTATACTACTTTACAAGGGACTTAAAAGTAAACTAAATATGCCAATTGTGTATACACCAAGGTTAATATATTTAGGGGTGAAGCACATGAACTTTAGCACTGGTCAACAGTGTAAAGTGCTCAGAGTCCTAAGGTCAACGAAAAGAATCAGCAAAAAGGTGAGACACGTAGGGACAAGGTTTAGGGGAAGACCCTATCTAAGGCTGACAGGTCTAATAATTACCCTCCATACCAACAGCTCAGAGTTCCAGTATTTTTTGTTACTCTTTGACCTCTGTGTAGACTCTATTTACATTGTCCAGCATAAGCAGAATTACTATTCTTTTCACTACTATCATGTTGTAATAGAAAGTCTAGATTCACTGTTTTTATGTAAGTAGCAGGCTTTAATATTACCAAACTCAATGGTATTAAAGGGTTAGTTTGCAATTTGACTGAGAAACTCTAAAAATTGGTGGTGTTTCTGCACTACAAAACTCACGAGGCTTAGAGGAGCCAGGAAGTGAAATGTTCAAATGTGAGGAGCCCTGGGTTATGTTTCAAGATCGTTTACAATGAAGCAGGTTCTTTTTCTTTTTTCTTTTTCTTTTTTTTTTTTTCAGATCTTTATTGGAAATGAAAGGATACTACAGAGTACATTGCGGGATATCGCCCATATGCTTCATAACAGGTTTAGTTTTATGATTAACATGCAAGGGTTAATTGCCATCTGAGGCAATATAAAATACATTGAGTAAGATAGACTGAAAAATAATATTAAGTGGGGGGAGATAGGGATGGGTAGAGGGGGGTGGTGGAAAAATTTATTAGAGATGGAGATAGATAAGGGAAAAGAGGGGAGGGGGAAGTGGTATAGGTGAAAAGAAAACGGGGGGGAAGGGGGAGGGTTAGGTCAGCGAGCCAGGGTGGATTAGAGAGTATGTTGATAATTTCCTTAATATTATGTAAACTTATGTATTCTTATGTATACTGTAGGGCGTGAGGTCCAAGATGTTAAGTGTGGAGTATCCGGCATGTGGACGTGGTAAGGGGGGTTGAGCAGTGATTCAGGACATAATTGCCACTTTTATTCAAGTGACCGAGGGGGGGGATCAGGACGGGTAAGCTCATAAGAGTGGATATCACGGGATGTTGAAGGTATGCGACTCCAACTTATAGATGTTTATGCACACTGTCGTTGGCATGTAATACAGTCCAACAGGAGAGCGGTGCCCTGGCACATTCTGTTGATATCTTTCCTGATGGTTAAAAGATAGCCGAAAGGAGCAGATATTCTGTGGGTCGGTTGTATATAGAGTACAATATGGGTAAGCTATCTGCTGTTGCCTCTCCCGTGCCCTGGGGTTCACCCCTCGTTGATTGAGGGGGGGAGAGATCGAAGGAGGTCTGGGTGGGTTTCCCTGACAGCTTTAACCTCTTGGGAACGGGTCTAGTAGTCCTACACTGGTCGGGCTAATACAAGCTGGATAGAAGAGAGGGAGAGGAAACTTTGACTTGAGGAGGATTAAGAAGAACGATACTATAGAAAAACAATATGGAACCGAGAGGTTCTGCCAGAGGTAGGTGGTGTAGGAGTCGGAGAAGAAGAGGATGGGCGTTGACACAGCAAGTGAGAATGGAAGAGGAGATTGGCGAGATGGGGAGCGAGAGGGAAGGGAGGGAAGGGGGGGACCAAGTTGTCGTCTGTCGGCTGTCCACCAGCTCGTGTGGGAAGGGGGGGAGGGATGGGTAGTAGGGGGGGTGGGTGTCAAGAGGGAAAAGGCTTTTGTCAGTTACGGTCCTACTAGGAAAGGCCTCCAAACTTCTGTAAACAGGGCCACCTGGTCCTGTAGATTATAGATTACCCGTTCATGTGTAGCGGTTTAGATCATAGCGGTCATCCATTCTGCTGGAGTTGGAGAGGTGCTGGATCTCCAGTGTCAGAGTATGCAAATTTTGGCTGTGGCGAGTGCCGTATGTAGTAATCGCTGCTGTGGTCGTGGCAGAGGGGGTATGGACGCGTGGCGTGGAGAAAGATGAGCGGCGGTGAAATCGGATGCGGTATCCAAAGGGAGTACGCCAGAGTGTGGTGCACAGCATCCCATAAGGGTTGTATTGATGGGCAGTGGCACAAAATGTGTAGTAAATCGCAGTGAGAATATACGCAGCGCCAGCAGTTCGCGTGTGGTATAAGACCCACCCCAAAGAGTTTCATAGGGGTCCAGTACCAGCCTTGGAGGACTTTAAAGAGGCAAAACTTCAGTCGGGCTTCTCGGGTGCCTCTGTCGAGGGCTTCCAAAATATCTGACCAGTCCTCCTCGATATAGGTGGGCCCTTATCGGCCTTGCCACTTAAGGAGCAACCTTTCAAGAAGAGGTTGCGAGTAAAGATGATTTGCTAGTATTTCATATAAGCCGGCCATTACACCTCTATGACGGCCCCATGTCTGTAAATAGGTGAGAATTGGTGAGGCCTTGACCTCCCATGAGAGGGTTCCCAGTACTTTATGCAGACAGTGCTTAAGTTGTAGATAACGCCATTCTTGACTACTATGCATGTCGAACTTCTCTTTTAGGTTATCAAAGGACCGGAGCTGGTCCCGTACTATGATTTGAGCTATACAGCAGATACCGGCAATATTCCATTGAGGCCATCTTAGAATGGTTCCCCCTATTTTGATGCTGTTGTTACCCTTTATAGGGGCTTGGGTGTGTACGAAGGGATGCACTCCTAGTAGGCGGTGAGCCCTTCGCCATGCCACGCTTGTTGCTGTGAGGACCGGATTGAGCTGCCGGGGACATTCATTGTATAATCCTCCTAGCCCTTCGTGATGGGCCCGTAGAAGTTTCTCTGTGGCCACCCACTGCTGAGGTTCCGGAGTTCCGGGAAGCATATAAGCCAATTGCGATAGCTGTAGGGCTAGTGAGTATTGTTCCACTGAGGGGAGTCCTAAACCTCTGCAGGATCGCCGCACCAGTATTTTTGCCGGCGTCAACCTCGGGCGTATGGGGCCCCTCACAAAGCTCTTATTGAGGCATCTATCATCCAGAGCGAGGGGTTGGGCACAGGTAGGGGAAGCATGTCCAGTATGTATGTAAAGCGTGTAAGGGTGACCATTCTGACCGCCTGCACCCTACCACACATGGAAAGACCCAATAGTGACCATTTTGCAAAATCCTGCTTCATCCTGGATACAAGGGGGTCCAAGTTATCCCTAACCATGTGCTCCAGGCCCCGATTGACAAGCGTTCCCAGATATTTGAGGCGAGTCGGGTCCATTTAAATGGGAGACCTTGGATTCCTGCCCTCGTTGTTACTCGTGAGAGGGGTAGTGCTTCGCTCTACTCCCAATTCCCCCGATATCCGGATAGGGACGCAAAGCCATCTATGACTGAGAGTAACGATGGTAGGGATCGCTCCAGGTCAGACAGGGTTAACAAGATATCGTCAGCATAGAGATAGATTTTGGAGGTGCCGCCTGTGAGGGGGATACCTGATATCTGCTGGGAGTTTCGGATGGTGGCTGCCAGGGGTTCCATTGCTAGTAGGAACAAGAGTGGTGACAAGGGGCTACCCTGTCTAGTACCCCTTCCAATGGGGAACTGATCTGATAGGAAGCCCCCGCCGTTAACTTACTTGCGCCGTGGGGTGGTCGTATAATAAGCGGACTTTGGAGATGAATTGTTCTCCGAGGCCAAAGTGTTTCATAGTAGCGAACAGTTAGGGCCATTCGATGCGGTCAAATGCCTTCTCTGCATCGAGGGACAGGGCCAGGGCCTCCTCTGGCATGTTTAAGGATTCGTATAGAGTATGACAGAGAGTGCACATATGATTTCTGGAGGTGCGGCCCGGTACAAACCCTACCTGGGTATTATGAATCAAGGACGGTATGACTTTACGTAATCGTGCCGCCAAGACACTTGCCAAGAGTTTGATGTCTCCGTTCAGGAGAGAAATAGGTCGATAGCTGCCGCAGAGTAGGGGGTCTCTGCCCGATTTGGGTAGGACAACAATTGTGGCCTTATTGGATAATACACCCAGGGAGCCCTCTTGGCATGCCTTCGCGAGTGCCTCATGTACAGCAGTGACCGCCTCTTCTCCTGCCCATCTGTAAAATTCTATAGGGAAGCCATCCTCGCCTGGAGATTTGTGGTAGGGGAGATTCGAAATGGCTTGAGCTATTTCTGCCCTACTTATTTCACCTTCTAGGAGACCCTGGCCTGCTTGCGAGAGGCGGGGTAGGTTGGCCGCAGTGAGAAAGGACTCGATTTGCGCATTACTCTCTGCTGTTTCAGGGGTGTAAAGATGATGATAAATACGATATCTTGTGGGTGCGTTAGTACTTCTCCTGAGGAGGATGTTATGGCCGGGATAGCGGAGGCGGCTTCTCTCTGCCGGAGCTGTGCCGGCAAAAGCCGTCCAGCCTTCTCGCCTTGCTCGTAGTGGCGGCGTGTAGTCGTTGCAATGCGTATTCTGCCTGCGAGGTGTAAAGCTCGTTGTGTGCCATTCGGGCTTGTTTGAGAGAGCGACATAGTGCGAGAGACGGCTGGGCGGTGTATTGTTTAGTGAGGCTCTGAATGTCGTCTTCGAGGGTCCGTTGACGAGTTGCCCTGTCCCTATTAGCCAGGGCTGCATCGCGCATCATATTGCCTCTCAGGGTTGCCTTCGCCGCCACCCAGAGAACCTGTTTGGAGGCCACAGAGCCAGTGTTGTCGGCAATGTATGTGGACACATGAGTCCTCAGCTGTTCTTTCCCTTGAGGGGAGCGGTACCTGTGCACCGTGAAGCGCCATGGTTTGCAGCCAGGGGATGTGAGACCCATTTGGATCAAAAGTTGAATTGGGGAATGATCTGAAAGCCAGCTATCTAATATACTGGTGTCTTGAAGTTGGGGAATTACAGTGTGTGATACGAAAAAGTAGTCCAGGCGAGATTGGGTGCCGTGGACAGGCGAAAAGAAGGTATATTCCTTGTCTTTTGGATGAATTACTCTCCAGTATTCGACTAAACCCGCGTCGGTGGTCACGTCTGTCAGTAACGCCCTGTCGTGGTTGTTGCCCGTATCTATGGGGCCTGTCCTATCTAATATAGCATCCCGGGCTAGGTTCCAGTCACCCCCTATGATGTGGCGGGTGGTCTCGATTTCGGTCCGGAGGCAGTTTAGTTGCAGGAGAAAAGTTCGCTTAGTACCGGTCGGTGCGTAAACTGAGCCCACGCAGAGAAAAGTGTCTCCCACCTTCGGTTTTACGAATACATATCTCCCCTCGGGTCGTCCCATGTTTTGATAATTGTGGCTGAAAGGGTTTTACGTAGTAGTATCGCTACTCCGCATTTGCGGGGGTACCTCCTCCGACCTTTTGGGTTGCTGGGCAACAGCTAAAGAAAACCCTTCGTGCCCAATCCCGACGAAGTTTTCTAGTTTCCGTACTGTTGAGATGTGTCTCCTGAATCAGAGCTATGTCCGCCCTTTTCGATTGGAGATAGGACAGCACCTTCTTTCGTTTAATATAATTCGTCATGCCATGCACATTCCAGGAGAGGATCCGTAATGGGTGTGTCACAGAGGGGGGCGGTTCCCAGCATGCTGGATAGCGAGGTAAGGCCTTAGCAGTTCAGTGGGTAGGGGAAAGGGTTTCCTCTACTGTAGGAAGCAGAGACAGTGTCGCCGAGCAGTATAGTGGTGTGGGGGGGGATAGCTGGTGGAGGTCGAGTGGTCCTTCAGAGGAGGGAGAGAGAAGGTACAGAAGAGTGAGAGAGGGAGGGAAAGGAGGGAATAGAGGAAAAAGTGGGGTAGAGGGGAAAGGAAGTGATTAGTGTAGAGGGATAGTAGGGAGAAGAAGGGGGGACGAGAAAAAGAGAAGGGAGGGAGAAGGTAGAGAAGGGGGGAAGGAATAAGGAGAAGAGAGCTAGACTAGGATAGCTAAGGGGAAATGTCCCCTGGGGTTAGATCTGTAGACTGCGGGTCCAATCCTATAGGAGCTCTCTGCGTCGCCGACCAGGGCCCGGCCGGGAGGTGGGGGACGGCGCTGCATCGGCTCTTAAGGAACCCTCTGTCTCCGGAGGGAGGAGGGATGCTATGGAGATGCCGTGGAGGGACAGAGGAGAAGGTGGTAGTAAAGGGTTTTATTGTCCTGTGTGGGGGAATGGAGCGGAGGTAAGGGTGTAAAGTATTTATAGCTATTGGCAGTGTAGCATCTTGTGACTGTGGTGGGGGGGGGTGTGGCCGTGCGTAAAGGAGGGTAATCCTGCTGTTGGGGGATTTATATTATTAATATACCCCTCATAGTTGAACAAGAAACCGCTAGGTCTAGTTGTCGCTGTCATGCGGGGGCCTGTACCATAGAGATGATTTGTTGTGGGGTAGGGGGAGGGGCAGCGAGGAGAAGGGAGGAGGACAGAGGGGGGAGAGCGGTGGGGGGAGTGGGTTAACATCGGGCCAGGAGGAGACTTTAAAAGTGTATCTATAGGCTGCCAGGTCATAGATAACATCTCTACGACGCAATATCATAATGTTACATGTAAGGCATTAAACTATAAGGCATATCCCTGGCCTATGCATAAACAGTGAATGTCAACAAGGTCTAGTCTAAGTGCAGGTAACATATACTTGGTAGTAGACTTGAGGTAACTTATATTATGTTATTACGTTACCTTACGGTATAGGGGCAGGAACATATTAGCAACATCATCATCAACAACAAAGAAAAACAAAGTCCAGGCAGGTACTCATTCGTCTGTCAATTTGGCGATGGTCGTGCTCCAAGGCTCTCGCCGTTGTCTCATACAGCCGCTGTGTCAGACTTCCGCCTCAGGGGGGGTAGATACCGATTTCAGGGGTGAGCGGGATTTGTCCCTCTCCGAGAGCTGGGTGTGGAGTGCCTGGTAAGCCTCTCCAGGTCTCTGCCTCTGGGACAGATGTCGGGGGTCGTACCACTCCTCCCCGCTCCAATCCTGGGGAAGGGGTATAGCTGTTGTCCCCCAGGGTGTCTTGCGGTCGGGTCAAAGTAATGGAGTCCATTGGTTGGTGCTGAAAGGAGTCTCAAGTCCTCAGGATTATAGAAGTCTTTGGATACTCCATTTTTGGTGACCCACATTCTCGCTGTATCGAAAAGGCCGTATTTCATCTCCAGCTGGCGGAGTCGAGGTCTTAGGGCCAGAAAGGCCTTCCTGCGTTCGTTGGTGTCTTTGGAATAGTCAGCCGTTATGCGGATTTCATATTTTTCCATCCGAAAAGGTCCGTGATTTCATGCTACTTGAAGGAGTTGGCGAGTCTGAGCGTGACATAGCAGGCATGCGATGATCGGGCGGGGTCTTGAGGTCCCGTCAGGCCGTTTCGGACCTACTCTTTGCTCTCGCTGAAATTCCAGTGGCGGATCAAAAGTCAGCGAAGTCAACTTGGGGAGGACAGAGCCAAGGAAGGCCTGTACATCTGATCCCTCCTCATTTTCCGGAAATCCGAAAAGGCGGATGTTATCTCTTCGACTTCTGTCTTCCAGGTCCGTTATTTTACTCCAAAGGTAGAGAAGGTCCTGATCCCTGTCCTGGACTGTAGTCATGTGAGCTTCCAGTGTCCCCATGCAAATGCTCCAATCCTGTCACTCTGGATTGGAAGCCTGCAATGTCCGAACGCATGGATTTGGTCTCCAGGGTCAGGGAGGATATGGAGGCGTCCATCCCCTCTATCCGGTGACTGACAGCGGTGATCTCCTGTAGAATCCGGTCCATGGTTGTAGGCTGTTCCTTGTCAGACATTGTAGGAGGCTGGGCAGGAGTTGAGGGTGTGTGGGATCCCACTATGGGGGAGACAGGACGCTTGTGTTGGGGTGCCTCGGAAAATAGCAGTTGTCGCGCCGGTCTGCCTGTGGATTTGTGTCCTGTCTTGCCCCCGGGCATCTCAAGGCCAGCTTGTAGGAGAAGCCCTGTAGAGCCCAGGTCGCTTTCCCCTCCCGGGAACTGGTGAGGTTGTTGGTGCACAGGCCGGTTGACACTCGGTCCTCCTTCTTTATTTCTGTGCGGAGCTGGTGTCTTCTGTGGTGTGCAGAGGTCCTCCAATGGCGCCGGTTAGGGGAGCTGCGTTAAGGGGCATGATGAAAAATGGCAACAGGAGCATAGGCCCGGCGAAATTTAGGGGACCAGGTGGTAAGGTAACATCGTTGGGCGATTATAGTGCCCCATTGAGAAGCGTGAAGTGGGAATAGAACAGGTCCTACTCATCAATGTTGAATATCTGTAGTGGGAAGACCTGAGATAGAAATGTCTCAAGGGGTAGAGGCGGGAGGCATAGGCCTCTGCTTACTTGTGTCGCAGGTCTAATCTCGTCGCTGTTGAGCTGCCAGTCTTTTGGAGTTTTGAAGATTTTTAGGAAGAAGGCGGGTGGTCGCGTTTCAGCGTCGCACTCCCCTACGCCGTGTCCAGTCTGCCTTGTTCAGGAGTGGTTTCTCCTGGGGGGGCCCTTTTCCAGGTAGGGGCCCTGCTTGTGCCAAAGTGCTTGCGGGCGCTCCAATAGTTGAGCAGGAAGGGGCAGGCAATGCGGGCCTGTGTCAGTGTCTCGTCGCCCTGTATTTCTGGAGAGGGCGGTCATCTCCCCTTCTGCAGGTGCAGACTCCCGTTCACGGGAGAGGGAAGGGGGAGAGGGTGTGGGTATGGAGGGTAGATGGATAATGCGCATTACAAGACTGCTGGTTAAATTTTTGGACCGTCGCCTCCGTCTTTTACCGGCCTATTCCTGAAGGACGTGGCTCCGCCCCCTCAGCCAGGCCTTCACCGCCGAGTTGCGTGGTGGTCTTCCCCGTGACTTTTTTCGGGTCCCCTCATTAGGGACCGAGGCTCAGTGTGTTTAGAGAGCCTCCGAGGTTTTTAAAAATGCATTTGCGGAGGCCGCAGCGCCCCCGTTGCCGTCCCGAGCCCGTCGCAGTGCGGAGCTCCTGAGTTAGGCGCCCATCTTCCGCCATGGCCCGACCACGCCCCCAATGAAGCAGGTTCTTTGAGGGTGATGAATCCTATCACATTTAGATGTAGTGTTTGTTCTCCGAAGAGGTATTCAGCTCCTTTCTGAATTGCAAAAGGGTAGGGGCCATTCAGATGATGAGGAGGATGTTCTTGCTGATCTGAATGGATTTCTTGTTTTTTTGTTTTCTCTTTTTTGCAGTTTTTGTCTTTCCAGTCTAGTACTGTCCTAGCTTCTGTTATAATGTTATCCACCTGAGGTAGTTAATTTCTTTGCCAAGTGCAGAAAGGTGCAGAATTTGGTGGCTTTGTATGGGATGCACTTTACTTGAAGACGATGTGGCTTGGAGAGCAGCAGTAAAGTTGTATCATTGTTGGAGTGATATAATTGAACTACTTTAGGGTTTTAATGAGATATGCCACACCATGTAAGATATATTTCAGGAAGTCAGTGGGGTATCAGTTAGACCAGAGAGCAGGGTACTGACTACTGCTAAACGTGAGAGGACAAAATCGAGTGTTTTTTTTCTGAAGTCACTTTCACGTGGGGTTTCACATGTTTAGGTGGGGTGCGTTGGTACAATGCTACCTTGTTATTTCTTGCCACTGTATTCTTTAGAGATCGAAAGCAAGGGTGAAAGCAATATCAATGGTGAAACCAAGTCATTCTGCGTTTGGTGTTACCTTGAAGATCACCCCTCCCAAGTTAATTTCTGAGAGACAGACTTGAATTTTAGATTTTTTTTGTTGCTATTGAAAAACAGAAACAAAATCTGTCTTGCTCGGGGTGAGTTTTAGGTAGTCACTGAACATCTAATTCTGAATAAGATTACGGCAGTTTTTAAATAAATAAATGTCATGAGCAACTCAGACTTTCAGGTAGAATTGTGTTTTGTCTGCATGATATGGATCTTAATGCTTCAGAAAGTAAAGTAGGGTTCTAAGCATTTTCAATTGATAGAGATGATGGAGGAGAGGGTGAAACTCTAGGGCAATTCTTGTGAGATATGTAGTTTCCGGCATCTTGGGGTTCCCATTAGGACAAATTAGTTGTACTTGATGAGCTAGGATTAAGCATGAGGCAGTAAAGATGAACTCGTTCTCTTCTGCACCTGCACTTCTCACTTTCTCTCAGTACCTCCCCTTCCAGCTCTCAGCATGCATCATGTCCCTTGGCTGGCCAGGGTCCCTCTGAATCTCCCACGGTGGTCTAATCTTTTGACTATGTCTGACACAACTGCAGCTCTTTTTCCGCGTTGCGTCTGCTCTGCAGTAGTGTAAAGTGGATCAGTGCAGCTTGTGGGACTGCATCATACGTGCAGCACCAATACTATTAGATGTTTAGTAGAAACAAGGCTGTGGATTCTAACTTGGACTGTACATTAAAGTGAGGAACAGGAAGTTTAAAGTATAAAGTGGTTTCATTTTCAAGTTTTAACCTTAGCATTTCTTTAAATTACAAGTTTATGTTTTTTATATGTTTCGTTTACCTCTCTTTCTGCAAGAAATGTTCAGCAAAGAAGAATGCCTGAAAAGTCAATAGTAATTGTGTAGATTCATTTGAAACGCAGTGTTGCACTGTACCGATGAATCAGACTAAGCAATCCCATAATATTCTTGTTTGTCTACTAGGTGCAATGCCGGCAACAGTACTCCGAGCGTGTGGAATATTGCCAATCAAATTAACAGCAACCGAAGAACATACATACCTTGTCAAGAGGGGCAAAATAAACGAAGCTTCAGAAGGCAGAAAGACCTACCTCCTCTTAAGCTCAGACGGGAGATTTCAGCCACGCTGACCACAAATGGAAAAGCAGACTCCATCAATATTGCAAGAGAATCTGTGACGCAAGAACTTACAGAGTTAGACAAACAGATCCAAGCAATCAAGCAGGAGCTGCAAGTCGCCATTAAGAGGAAAAATGAACTGGAAGAGTATCAGAGGACAAACAGGACACCCGAGTCTTGAAGGAGCCAGTGCCACACTCAGCGTGTATTTATGACGCACTTCCGTTGCCCCACACATATGGGTGGAAAACTCTAAGCATTATAATGCTGATGGAAGGCCTGGTGGTCTCCTCTCCAAACGGTTGGACTGCAGTGCCTCCTCACTCCTTCTTACTGAGAAAGTGTTTTGTAACTATGAATTTGTCTTTCTTTAGTCTGTAAACCGTTAGCTGGTCTGAAATGTGAGCATAGACCCAAGTCGCTCCAGAAATCCTGAATACTACTGTCGTCGACCCCTTTGCACAAGGCCTTTTGGAGGCTTTCACTTGCATTAAAGAAAGGTCATTTTGAATTTCCTGTGTGAGCTGAGTCATTTGGAAACATTTCACCCTCTCAGACCTCTTGTTTTTTATGTATTTCAAATCTGCTATATGCATGATCGCATATTATTTTATCACTACGTGCATAGTTTGCATTTAAAAAGCTTTAACCAAATTATACCAGATTATAAGAAAGATTTTGACTGTGAGGGTGGCCGGAGGGGATTTGATGTATTCCCTTCTGTAAAAATGCTGTGTGCTTGTATGAGAGGGATATGATGTAAAATGGTTCAAAAGGCAGCATCGATCAACATTATTGTGCTGACATTTACAGTGCCAGAAGGTGACCTTTGTATGATGACAAATCCGCTTCACCATGATAGTCAGACCCCCTTGTTATTCATGCAAGGGGGAGAGTGTCTGGAAGGTGGCTGTACAAACACCACTAGGTTTTGGGGCAAAGTCAGATCAACTAACAGTATTACAGGGCTTGGCATCCATACACTAGGAAAAGGACAAACAGGCATTTTGAGTGCAAGCACACGTGTATGGCATCATTGGTGGGTGGCTCCCTTAAATCTGTCAAGGGGAATCAGTTGTAAAGAGGGAGTATTTTTAAGTGATTTACTTAAATTCTCTCTCCCAATAGTGACAGCAGAGAATAAATCAGAATACAACCTTACAACTGGTTCCCATCTTAGGCCTTTACCTTTGAACATCTTAGTAAATCTGGCGCTGCATACTTTTTGATTGTTTACATATTGCAGCAGGCAGAAGTCAGAGTTGGAAATACTCAACATGGAACCAACGGCAGGGCACGGCATACTCTAATGCAATAGCGCAACTAGTGGTAATTTAGTAATAAGTACATAGGCGGTCATTACAACATTGGCGGTAAAAGCCGCTTACCGCCGTGCAGAAGACCGCCAACACACCGCAGCGGCCGCGGAATTCCGCCACAGCTATTATGACCCACATCTCGGAATCCGACAAAATTCAGACACCCACACAAGTCCGCCACACCAAAGGTCAGTGATAAACTGGCGGAAAAAAAACCTCCACCGTCACGGCAACAGAAAAACGCCCACACTATCACGACACACGAATCCACGCAGCGGTCTTTGAACCGCAGTATTCCATTGGCGGTGCACACCGCCGTGCTCAAAATACACACACATCTCCAAAACACCACCACATTGGACAATTTGAAATACAAACACCTCATACACATACACACACCACTCCCACACACCCAATACAATATAAAGCACACACCCACATCACCCACAACCCCCTACGACCACAATTACAGAGAGAATGCCAGAGAGAGACACCACCAGCAACAAACTAGCAACTAGCATCACCCACACAACTTCCACGCACAAAACACCACACACCACTACACATCACCACACTTATCACCACACACACCACCCCACACATCACCTACACCACCCCATGGCATGGTAAAGACAGCCCAGGTTCTCGGAGGAGGAGCTCAGGGTCATGGTGGAGGAAATCGTCCGGGTAGAGCCACAGCTATTTGGATCCCAGGTGCAGCACAACTCAATTGCAAGGAAGATGGAGTTATGGCGAAGAAAGTCAACAGGGTCAACGCAGTGGGACAACACCCAAGAAATCGGGAGAACATCAGGAAGAG
This sequence comes from Pleurodeles waltl, assembly GCF_031143425.1. NCBI lineage: Eukaryota > Metazoa > Chordata > Amphibia > Caudata > Salamandridae > Pleurodeles > Pleurodeles waltl. The sequence goes on along the minus strand of NC_090437.1, from coordinate 361,838,231 downwards.
GTGGAACGACCTACGGGGGAAGGTGTGTTCCGTGGTCTCAAGACACCACCAGGCGGTTCAGTGGACTGGCGGCGGACCCCCACCTCCCCACCGACAACTAACAACATGGGAGGAGCAGGTCTTGGCGATTCTGCATCCTGAGGGCCTCGCAGGAGTCGGTGGAGGAATGGACTCTGGTAAGTCAAATCTTAACTATTACATCCCCCACCCTACCTGCATGCTATCACATACATCCACCCTCACCCCACCCCTATCACTCCAACTCCTCACAAATGTACCGATATCACAAACCACACATCCCAACACCAAGCCCTGCATGCAACAACAACGCATGGACACCCATCACTAAAGCATGCCCACTGCACATACCCATACACCCCCCTAAACCATCATCACACCAGCTCACACACAGGAATGCCAGCACTGGGGTACACGGTTACCCACCCATTGCACACCATGACACACACAGATGCAATAATCATGCCTTTCCACCCCTGCAGGACCACTACCCAACGTCACCAGACAGGAGGGTCCAGACATGTCCACTCCACACACAGAAGAGGCCCACAGTGATGACAGCACCTCTGTCCACCTGGATCTAGATGACCAGCCCGGACCATCATGGGCCTCGGGACAGTCGGTTCCCCTCACACAGGCACAGGCCACCACAGACCTTCCCCCTCAGGAAACACCAGCACAGCACCCACCCAGCGGGCCCATACCTCCGTCCCCAGGACACATCAATCAGCTGTGTGTCCAACATTACAGGGAACCCAGGATAACCCACCACCCCAACAACAACAGGGACCTGGGGGCAGTGGCAGTGGGCACACGGTCCAGGGGACGGAGGCCCAGGAACACAGGGGAACTGGAAGGCTGCTGTGCGACAGGGGGCGAACAGGCCAAGGGAACCCACTCTCCACGAGGCCCTCTCCTCCATCATGGGAGCCTACCACCACTCCCAGGAGACGATGGCAGTGGTACTGGCCAAGTTTCAGGAGACCCAGCGCATGCAGGAGGAACAGTATTTGGGGTTCAGGGAGGAACTCAGACCATCAGCTCCTCCCTGGGCACCATCGTAGGGGTGCTGAAGGAAGTACTCAACACCAGGAGGGACACTGTGGCACTACAAGGGGCCCCTGACACTAACATGGATGATGAACTGCCCACCAGCTCCGCCGGCGCTAGTGGACAGGAGGCACCGCCACAGGACCACCACACCAGCACCCCACCCACTGCAGATGGAGAACCACCCCGCAAACGGTCCCTGAGATCCAGGAACAAGACAGAGCACGATGCCAAGACCCCCGCCAAGAAATGAGACCTCTCTGATTGTCATCCCACTGTCCCACTTTGTCACCCTGTCCATATTGAAACTGGCCCAGCTCCACTTCCTATGCCCAATGGGCAATGCACCTGTGAGACTAATAGACTGGACTCTGTCATGGACATTCCTCCACCATCACCCCTCACCATTTAACTTCCCCCTCCAATATTTTATATTTAAATAAGCACACCTAAAGCACCAAAAGATCTGGAGTCTGTCTGTGATTTTGAAATAGTGTATTTGCAAGTACAGTGACAAAATGTTCTTGAAATAATAATGTCAACATACCTATGTCACACAGCTCTAGTCCATGAGGAATCTAAGCAGATGAGACACGTTGGGACCCACACCTATGAAACCGCAAGGGAAAGTGACAACTCAGTGACCATACACTCGGTGAAAACGACAGACAGGATAGAGGTAGAAGTGTAGAAGTACATGTAGTAGGCAGGAATGTATTCTCACCTGTGTTTCACTGGAAATATTGCTGGATCACTGAGTCCCTGTTCTGCATGTCTTCTTTCTCTTCTTCCTCCTCATCACTGTCCACAGGCTCCACAGCTGCCACAACACCGCCATCTGGACCACCCTCCTGCAGAAAAGGCACCTGTCGTCGCAAAGCCAAGTTGTGAAGCATACAGCAGGCCACGATGATTTGGCACACCTTCTTTGGTGAGTAGAATAGGGATCCACCTGTCATATGCAGACACCTGAACCTGGCCTTCAGGAGGCCGAATGTCCACTTGATCCCCCTCCTAGTTCACCCATGGGCCTTATTGTAGAGTTCCTCTGCCCTTGTTCTGGGATTCCTTACTGGGGTCAGTAGCCATGACAGGTTGGGGTAACCAGAGTCACCTAATAGCCTCACACAGTGCCTCTGGAGTTGACCCATCACATAAGGGATGCTGCTATTCCGCAGGATGTAGGCGTCATGCACTGAGCCAGGGAACATGGCATTCACATGGGAGATGTACTGGTCTGCCAAACATGCCATCTGTACATTCATGGAATGATAACTCTTCCGGCTCCTGTACACCTGTTCACTCCTGTGGGGGGGGGACCAAAGCCACATGGGTACCATCAATGACACCTATGATGTTGGGGATATGTCCAAGGGCATAGAAGTCACCTTTCACTGTAGGCAAATCCTCCACCTGTGAGAAAACGATGTAGCTCCGCATGTGTTTCAGCAGGGCAGACAACACTCTGGACAATACGTTGGAAAACATAGGCTGGGACATCCATGATGCCATGGCCACAGTTGTTTAAAATGACCCACTTGCAAGGAAATGGAGCACTGATAGCACCTGCACTTGAGGGGGGATTCCTGTGGGATGGCGGATTGCTGACATCAGGTCAGGCTCCAACTGGGTACACAGTTCCTGGATTGTGGCACGGTCAAACCTGTAGATGATAATCAAATTTCTTTCCTCCACTGTCGACAGGTCCACCAGCGGTCTGTACACCGGAGGATTCCGCCATCTCCTCACATGTCCCAGCGGACGGTGCCTATGAAGGACAACAGCGAGCACAGAGTCAAACAACTCAGAAGTATGTATCCAGAGTCTACACAGAACACCAATCATACACAAAATGTGGCCTGTACGTGTGTTGAGACTAGGCCTAGGTATGTGTGACGCAGTTGGTAATTAGGACATGTGGGCCCCTGAAATGGCGGCTGCCTGACCTGTAAAGTGGGACAATGGGATGTGAGGTAACTGCGCTGGCGCTGTACACCGTTGCGGTAGGCGGTCGAAGACCGCGGTGAAATGCTGCATTGATTAACATTGGACCCTATGGGTCCCAGGAGCCAATTACGATGTACGCCGGCGGTGATGGTACGCACTGCCGCGGACGTGACCGCCCCGGATGTGACCGCCATTTTCTATCTGTATAATCACTCGATACCTGATCTTCGACAGGAGAGGACCTACACTGCAAGTGCTGCTGTGACCTTGGTCTGGAAGAGACAATGGCTCGTGCGTCTGGGGAAAGGGCCCCTGCCTTCACATCGGAGGAGTTGGAGAAGCTCGTCGATGGGGTCCTCCCCCAGTACACGCTACTCTACGGTCCTCCAGACTAACAGGTAAGTACACAGGGAGCATGTTGTATGGGCTATGCCTGTGTGGAGAGGGCTGGTTGTAAGAAGGAAGGGGGCAGAGTTCTGCGTGCATGAAAGACGGTGGGTGCATGTGCCACATGGCAAGGGTAGGGATGGGGCCACTCACTTTGACGGCGCAGTTGGTAATGACTTCTCTTCTTCCTCTTTACATTTCATGTAGGTCAGCGCCCACCAAAAGAAGGATATTTGGCGTGCCATTGCCAAGGACGTCCGGATCATGGGGGTCCACCACAGACGGAGCACCCACTGCCGGAAAAGATGGGAGGACATTCTCCGCTGGAGCAAGAAGATGGCGAAGGCTCAGCTGGGGATGGCCTCCCAACGTGGGAGGGGTGCCCGTCGAACCATGACCCCCCTGATGTTCCGGATCCTGGCGGTGGCCTACCCGGAGTTGGATGGGTGCTTGAGGGCATCACAGCAGACACAAGGGGGTGAGTACACTCTCATTCTGCTGACTTTGCACGCAGTGGAGGTGTCTGGGTGGGGGTGGAGGGCTGTGGGTTTCCCTAGGCCAGGGCGAGTTCGTAGGCTAGGCCCCTCCATAAGGCATGGCCCTGTGGCCCCCCACCCCACCTCTGTAGAGTGCCAAGTACAGCTATTCATGCACCTGTGTCATCTATGTGTGCAGATGTCATCCATAGCCTTGTAGGACATTTCCCAGGAATTGCACTGCAGAGCCCAACAGCACGACGTAGTGCAGGGGGCTTCTGTGTCAGTCTTGTCCGCCAACGTTAGCGGTAATCCATGCACTCAACATGTCTTCCTTCTGTTTCCCCCCCCTTTTTTGTGTTCTCCCTGTTCTTCTGTGCATTAGCATCATCAGGCGGAGGAGCAGTGGCACCAGAGCACGAGGGAGCTGCATCCCACATGGCCATGGAGGGCCACACTACAGACTCAGACTACACCAGTGGGACGGAGGGCGAGGGGAGCACCACTGCGGGGACAGGAGCTGAAACCAGCGACACGGACACAGACTCGTCCTCCGATGGGAGCTCCCTTGTGGTGGCGGCAACATCTGTGCCCCCCGCATCTACAGGTACAGCCGCCACCCCCCCACCAGCACCGCCCTCCCAGCAGCCCCTCAGCCTTCACCCCGTGCCCGCTCACCCAGGAGGGTGGGCATCACCTTCGCCCTAGGCACCTCAGCCCCTGCCCCTGTCACCCCTGCTGCCCTCAGTGAGGAGGCCATTGACCTCCTCAGGTCCCTCACTGTTGGGCAGTCTACCATTTTGAATGCCATCCAGGGTGTAGAAAGGCATTGCAACAAACAAATGCATTCCTGGAGGTCATTCATTCTGGCCAGGCGGCCCTTCACCGAGCCTTTCAAACTCTGGCCTCAGCACTGATGGCAGCCATTGTCCCTGTGTCTAGCCTCCCCCCTCCAACTTCCTCCACCCAGACCCAATCCCCTCTACCTCTGCCTATCCCAAGCACACCATCAGACCAGCATGCACACACATCACCACACAAGGGAAGCTCAGGCAAACATAAGCACCACACATCCCACAGGCACTCACGCAAGCATCACACACATACAGACACACCAACATCCACTGCCTCCACTGTGTACCCTTCCTCGTCGTCTCCCTCCTCCCTCCCAGTCTCGTCTACAGTCACACCTGCATGCACTAACTCTACAGCCACTACGTCCCGCACCAGCACACCTACCTGCACACCCCACTCACGTGCAGTCACCACCCCCACTACCATACACATGTCCCCTGTGTCCTCTCCCTTTGTGTCTGTGACACCCCCTCCGAAGATACACAAACACAGGCACACACCCACCCAACAACCATCCACCTCACGACAGCCTCCAGCGCATGCACCTTCACCCAAAGCCACAAAACTTACACCTCCTACAACCACCACCTCTTCCTCCACTCCCAAACCCCCTCCAGCTACCCGTCCCAGTGTGTCCAAACAACTTTTCCTGTCCATCCTTAACCTATTTCCCCCCCCCGTCCAACTAATAGGTCCCGAAATTGCACCTCAGCCACAAAATCTCCGGGACCAGTGGTGCCTGTGGTCACAGGTATGTGGAGTGCACCGGCCACCAGGACAGCCAGTGTGTCACAGAGCCACAGCACAGCCAGTCCCCCCCCTGTGAAGCACTAGAAGTTGGCCAGTGCCCGGCGGGAGAGGGGGAAGACTCCAGCCTCCCAAGCCGCTCTCAGGGGTCCTGGTGGGAGTGTGGACTCAGCTGTGACTCCTCCAAAGGTGGGGAAGGGCCACAAGAAACCCGGCAAGTCTGGGAGGAGCAGCACGGCGGAGAAGACCGCCATCATCCCCGCTGCCCAGGAGGGCCCTGCCAGCCCCATCCTCGCTGCACAGGAGGCCACCGCCAGCCCCATCCTCGCTGCACAGGAGGCCAGCGCCAGCCCCATCCTCGATGCACAGGAGGCCAGCGCCAGCCCCGTCCTCGCTGCACAGGAGGCCAGCGCCAGCCCCATTCCCACTGCCCAGGAGGGCCCCGCCAGCCACAGCCCAGCTGCCCAGGAGGGCCCCACCAGCCACAGCCCAGCTGCCCAGGAGGGCCCCGCCAGCCACAGCCCAGCTGCCCAGGAGGGCCTGCCAGCCACAGCCCAGCTGCCCAATGAAGGACCGGCAGCCCCAGCCCAGCTGAGCAATGAAGGACCGCCAACTCAGGCACCGCTGAACAGGGCACTGCCAACTCAAGCACCGCTGAACAGGGCACCGCCAACTCAAGCACCGCTGAACAGGGCACCGCAAACTCAAGCACCGCTGAACAAGGCACCGCAAACTCAAGCACCGCTGAACAGGGCACTGCCAACTCAAGCACCGCTGAACAGGGCACCGCCAACTCAAGCACTGCTAGCCCATGAGCGGCAGGGCCACCGATGCAACCGGGACTGTAACGGGGTGAGTGATACACTCTGGGCACCAGTCCCCTCCAGAACCAGTGGAGACATGCATCCACTACCTCTGTCCTTAGCAGGATGAAGCACTCTGGGCAACAGTCCCCCTCCAGAACCAGTGGAGACATGCATCCACTACCTCTGTCCTTCACAGGATGAAGCACTCTGGGCACCAGTCCCCCTCCAGAACCAGTGGAGACATGCATCCACTACCTCTGTCCTTCACAGGATGAAGCACTCTGGGCACCAGTCCCCCTATTGAACCAGTGGAGACATGCATCCACTACATCTGTCCTTAGCAGGATGAAGCACTCTGGGCACCAAGCCCCCTCCAGAACCAGGGGAGACTGTTATCCACTTGAGAGACTGTGGCTTTGCACTCCCCAGGATGAAGCAGTGGGCAAACCACCCACTGTAGAGACTTGAGAGACTGTGGCTTTGCACTCCCCAGGATTGAACAGTGGGCAACCCACCCACTGTAGAGACTTGAGAGACTGTGGCTTTGCACTCCCCAGGATTGAACAGTGGGCAAACCACCCACTGTAGAGACTTGAGAGGCTGTGGCTTTGCACTCCCCAGGATTGAACAGTGGGCAAACCACCCTCTGTATAGACTTGAGAGACTGTGGCTTCACACTCCCCAGGATTGAACAGTGGGCAAACCACCCACTGTATGGACTTGAGAGACTGTGGCTTTGCACTCCCCAGGATACATCATTGGGCATGGAGCCCCCTCGTGGATCTGGTGTCGTGCACTCATCCGGCTGAGGTGCCCCCCCCTTCCCTTCCCCCTGAGGTGCCTGTTGTATTTCTATCTGATGCCCCTGCAGTGTTCTTTCTGTTTTGATCTGGTATCGTGTGTGCGCCTCGCCCATGCATTTTGGGCCCAGTGGTCCACGGACTAAATGGTGCAATACCTGGACTAATTTTCTCAGTGTATATTTTGTAAATAGTGTTTATATGTATATTTTTACGTACTGCATTTTGATATATTACAATGGCTACACTCATTTCCTTTTGTCTTTGCATTCTTCCAGGGGGATTGGGGGGGTTACTATGATGTATAGATATGTATTAGTGTGTGTGTTGTAGTGGGTGAGGGTGGGGGTGGGGTTGTTGCATGTGTGTGTCCCTGTTTTTTGCCTCCCCCTCCCTGTGTCGTAGGTGCAGTACTCACTGTGGTCTTCGCCGCCAGCGTTGGTGCTCCTGGTACAGGAGCAGGAAGAGTATCGTGGGTAGGATTTGGAGTTCTGGGTCCATGGTGTCGTCGTTCCTCGTGGAGTGTGTAGAGGTGAGCGCTTTCCCTTCGAAATTCCTGTTTCCGCCGTGTTTTTATCCGCGGTGAATCTGCCCCGGAAAAGGTGGCGGATTGGTAGGTTGTGATACTGTGGGCGGTACATTGTCTTCTGCCTGTCTGTTGGCGGTGACCGCCAAGCTGTTTGTCTGTACCGCCGTGGTGGTCGGAGAGTTAAAGTGGCTGTCTTTGTTGGCGGTTTCCACCACGGTCGTAATTGCCAATTTTTGTTGGCGGTCTTACCGCCGCTTTAACACCGACCGCCAGGGTTGTAATGACCCCCATAGTGCCCATTTCATCAATATAAATTGTTGCAGTGCCAATTCTGGAAATGGTTTGGTGCTAGAGTAGTGCAGGAAGCCAAGCTTTTTGGTGGTTGTACCCCCACTTTTTGCCCCCATTCAAACTGCTGGTTGCTGTTTTTTGACTGTGAAAGGGCACTGAAGCCTGCTAACCAGACTCCAGTGTCAGCGTTCTTTACCCTAATATCAAAATACTCAATCTTAAAACAATTGACACACACTTTTGAACCCCTATAAGTCCTTAGTAAATGGTACCCCTTATAACTAGGGCATGGGTACTAAAGAGGGTCCCCAAGGGCTGCAGCATGCATTGTACCACCGTATGGGATCCCCATACAAATTGCACGCAGACTGCCATCGCAGATGCCGTGTTATGGTGCAAACCACAAGTGAAAACAGGACATGGCACACTCACTGTGTGCCATGCTAAAGACACTGCATATGATATATGTAAGTCACCCCTACAGCAGGCCTTGAATCCTTACGACAGGGTGCTTTGTATTTTATGTGAGGACATATCTGCATGAGCAGATATGCCCCTGTGATACCTAGTTCTATTACTAGATATTGCAAGTGAACAGGGAAGCCATCTTAAGGTATGTACTCGGCACTGGTTATTATCAGGTACCCAACTACATAATGTCTTCACTGAAACCTATGGTGTTTGGTATCGAACCCCTTGTCTTAATAAATCCATACTAATTCCAAGATTGGATTCATTATGATATGTACCCAGACGGCATCTTAAAGGTGCCCCCTAAACCTACTAGTCATCTAGTGTGTTGGCTGACTGGTATTGACCAGCCTGCCACCACAGACAAACTTCTGACTCCCTGGAGGTGAGAGCCTTTGCTCTCAGAGGCCAGAAATAATGCCTCCTCTGGAGGAAGGTGTTATCACCTCCTCCAGCAGGATGACTAGTAAATCATCAGCACACCTGGGCTGGAGGCTTCAAAGCCTCTGCCACCCTTTGATAAGCAACCCTGGCTTCCCCCAGACCTAGGCAATGCCACCTCCTGCACCAAGGCCCATTTGGCACCAGGACAGACAGAAAATTAACTATGCAGTGGGCGTGTTACATTACCAGGCTAGCCGCACCGCTAAGGTGGGCATCCTGATGTGCTCCACAAAGGAAGGGTTCTACCATCTTGTTTTTAGTGGAACTAGACAGGGTTATGCCCACTTCATAAAAGTAGTAGTCATATAGGGGGTGCAGGCACTGCAGGGGTAAGTATCCCATTGACTACTACCCTATTCTCCCCTAAACCCTCCTAGTTTCAGTATTTAGGGGCCCCCTAACACCAGGAACTCAGATTCACCTAACTACAAAAAGAAGTACAAAGAAGAGTCGAAGGCGCAAGAACTGTGGACTTGGTGCAGAACCCCGCTTGCTCCTGTCCCAATGTTAGACCTGACAGCCTTAGGGTGGTCATCCCCAAACATGGTAACATTGTTTCATCCTCAATTGCCATATTTGTTTTACCTATACGTCTGTAGTAAAGTGCACTACATGTGCCCAGGGCCTGTCAAATGCTACCAGTGGACCTGTAGCACTGATTGTGCCACCCATATAAGTAGCCCCTTAACCATGTCTCAGGCCTGGCATTGCAAGGCCTCTGTGTGCAGTTTCACTGCCACTTCGACTTGGCATTTAAAAGTACTTGCCAAGCCTTAAACTCCCCTTTTTCTACATATAAGTCACCCCTAAGGTAGGTCATTGGTAATCCATAGGGCATGGTGCTATGTAGGTAGAAGACAGGACATGTACATATGTGTTTTATATGTCCTGGTAGTGAAACAACTCCTAAATTAGTTTTCCACTACTGTGAGGCCTGCTCCTTTAATAGACTAGCATTAAGACTGCCCTCATATACTTTTTGAGTGGTAGATTCTCATCTGAAAGGGCTAACCAGGTCATATTTAGAATGGCCAGAATGGTAATAGAAAATCCTGCTTATTGGTGAGGTTGGTTTTTATATTACTATTTTAGAAATGCCACGTTTAGAAAGTGAGCATTTCTCTGCATTCAAAACCATCTGTGCCTTACAGCCTGTCTCCAATCAATGTCTGGTCTGTGCTGGTTGACAGCTCCCTTGTGCATTTCACCCAGGCAACCACAAACACAGGACACTCAGTCACATCTGCATTCATCTGCATAATGAATGGGTCTTCCTGGGCTGGAAGGGTGGAGGGCCTGACACTTACATTTCAAAGGTCAGTGGCCTGCCCTCACACAAAGGACTGATAACCCCCCTCTGGGACCCTGGCAGACAGGACTGGGCTGAAAGGGGAACTCGTGCATTTCAAAACCACTCCATGAAGTCTCCCCCATTTCAAAGGCATTTTTGGGTTTATAAATTGGGTCTCTGACCCCACCAACTCAGACACTTCTGGACACAAAACTACACCCTGTCAGAGGAGCTGCCTGGCTGCCCAAAGGACTCCTCTGAATGGCTTTGCTGGAAAGGACTGCTGCCCTGCTGTTGTCCTGCTGCCCTGCTGGCCTCTGACTTTGCAGGAAGCACTCTGCTTTCCTCAAAAGTGCTCTCCAAGGGCTTGGATTGAGCGTGCCTCTTGTTTCTGAAGTTTCGGGGCCAACAACATCTTCACATCTTCAAGAAACTCCTTGTGCCTCGAAAATGGACGCAAACCCTGCAGAAATCGACACAAAGCTTGCATTGCGGCTGAGAAATTGTCGCACAGCTGACCAGAACGAGGTGGCAGTGGCTTACCAACTGGAAATTCGATGAAGCGCCTACCTTGCGACGGAAAATTTTACGCATCGCCTACCGGATCAATGCAGCACCTGCTCCTTTTTCCAGCACGTCAAGGATTTTCAGCGCATCATCTCTGGGCATCAAAATATCCCTGCATTGCAGTGAGGAAACAAGAGTGCGCACCGAAAAACAACGCAAACCCCTTGCAGCATGGAAAGAAACAATGCTTCTTCTGTGCCGCTTCGGAAAATCCGATGCAACATCTTATTTTTCCATGCATCCCCTCCTCTGTAGTCTTTGTGCATCATTATTTTTGACCCATCCCAAGTACTGTGTGTAGCAAAGAGACAACTGTTTATTTTTAAGGATTGAGACTCTTTTAAACCTTTTAAAAGTGATATTTCAACTAGTGTTTATTGGATCTTTGACATTTTTACCTTATTTTTTGTCTAAACCTGTGTGATGTACATTTGGGGTGTTTTCACTGTTACTGGATGATTCATTGCACAAAAAAATTACACATTGCCTTCTAAGTTAAGCCTGACTGCTAAGTGCCAAGCTACCAGAGGGTGGGCACAGGATAATTTGGATTGTGTTGTGACTTATCCTGACTAGAGTTGTGGTCCCTACTTGGACAAGGGTGTATACCTCTGCCAACTAGAGACCCCATTTCTAATGCTCGACAATTGAATGGACCTGACCCGTCCTGCAACTATGCATCCTCTGAGAGCCTTGGAGAACTGCCACCACTTCGCTCGAGGTAGCATCTCTGTTGGAGTGAAGGAACCTCTTCCCTTCATTAGCAGACGCCAATAGCGACTGTCAGGTTCACTGTCCTGCTGACCATCGGGTCCACCGAGGTAGCATCTCACCAGGAAGAGGATTCTGCGTGTCCAGGAGTGTAGCCCTGTTGACCTAGCCTATCTTCAGTATGCTAAGCCTGCCCAGAGTCTCCCAGCACCATTACCCAGTGTACCACAGCCAGTTGCAAGCATCAAGGCTTGTTTGGTGTCCAGTCCGGACACCAACACTGCCAAGACAGACCTACCAATGAGGGAGATCAACATCACCAAGGCTAGAACTGAAAGTGGCCCTGCTGTCTTGTTTCCCCCCTATCTCCAGGTCGACCCCAAGAAGTGAGAGCCTCTAAATCCAGTGACACTCTGCACAAGTCACCTCTGTACCGAGCCCCCAGCCCGAGCTAAAGAGAATCAACAGTGTTTCTGTGGAGCTGAGACCCTCAAGAACTAAGCCCCACCATGGGGTCAGCCGCACTGGTGACCCAGTCCCCACTTGCAGCCTTTATCTGACAGGTAGTGCTCCCATTGGCTTCAATGCGTATCGTCTAAGACTACCACCATTAGGAGCACCTCTGGATCCGGACATACCAGAGCAGGTAACCAAACTGTTGTTGGTTCTAAGGACTTTAGTGCTACTTACTTTAAGTCCAGAAGAACAGTCCTGTAAGACGTTTGCTAGTGACCCTCTTATGCCTATAGGATAACATTACTGCGTTCACGGCTCATGCCTCAAATCTGACAGCTGTATTTTCTGTATATCTTAAAATTGCTAACTTGAAAAGTACTTACCTTATCTTGTAGATATTGGTGTCTAAATTAATATAACATTCTTTATTTTTCTAAATTGGTCACAAGTTTTTTCTTGACTGTGTGTGTCTCCCTTATTGACTTTGTGTGTTCAACACATGCTTAACACTATCATCTGATAAGCCTAAACTACTTGCCCACACTACCACAAAAAAAACATTTGGGATTATTAATTGAAACCCTGTAAACTAAAAGGGTTCACTGGACTATCTGCATGGCGTACCCCGACATTGGTATACTACATAGCTAGCCAGCTTCCTACAAGAAGGACAAACAAAGAGAATAGGAAAGAAAATAAACATCTGCTGCAAGACCCAGATTGTGGACCAAATTCACAAAGTTGTAAAGTCTGGGGAGGATTTTTTATGCCTAAGGATTTCAGAAATGTAACCCTGCTTACTAATTAAGCTTTCTTAAGTATGCTACCACTGCTTATGTTGTGAAAAATTAATCTTCAAAGGGTGTACATTTGCATGCATGTCTAATGTATGCAAATACTTTGTGATGCTCCTTAAGTAAAATGTCAACACTTTGTAGATGCTGGATACTTAGGGACTAGAAATTAGTGCTTAAAAGAAAAACAGTATTCTTTTTATTTGGCTTCATAAATGTCTTCTTTCCTCCACACTCACATATAAAATGATCCCTTGTCCTCAATTTCTCCTGGATTATTAGGAAGTGCATTTAGATCTGTAGGTAAGTGTCTGCAATGCTTGTATTTAAATTCACACCTTGTAGCAACAAATTCTGTGTTCATTTCACTTGCTCTATGTTTACCTGACCGCATTCTCGAGAATGTCCACTTTTACATATCTATGTGGCATTGGAAAGGGAGATATTAAGCAGGCATTGCATGAATTCAGCATATGCAAATTACACCTCTGCATGATTAACTCAGATATTTGTGATTTGCTAATCACTGCTGTTAGAAATTGGGTCTCAAGTTGGCAGGGGTATGCACCCTGTCCAAGTAGGGACCACAGTCCTAGTCATGGAAAAGTCAGTTACACACCATAAATTAACCTGTGCTCACCCTCTGGTAGCTTGGCACAGAGCAGACAGGCTTAACTAAGGAGGCAAAATGTAAAGTATCTGTGCAATACGTAAAACAGTAAAATACTTGAAACACTGAACAAAAATAATTCAAACCAGGTTAGAAAAATAAACAGAGTTTAATTTAATGAACAAAACGAGACCAAAACAACAAACATCCAATAAGTAGAAGTCAAGATATGAATTAACAAAAAATACCAGCAAATACAGTGCTTAAAAGCATAAAGCGCCAACCGGGTCTATCTGCTCCTGCTAGGCCAGGTAGAATCTGGAAAGTCAGGCCGACCACAATGACGCACGGGTCCGATACAAGGACGAACCTTGTTTCACTGAAATCAGTACCCTTGCTCGGGGTTTTCTTCAACGTTGAGGAGTGATGTGGGAAGCAGAGGTGTTGATGTGTCATCATCGATCCTGGTGGTGAAGGCGATTCATTTGTTCCGAGCTGCACAATCAAAGATGCATCAATGTTGAACCCCTTTAGGTGCAGGTGATGCGTCATCGTTGAGCTGCGCAGCCCACGATGCAATGTCTTCTGTGGCGGCATCGAAGGGTATGCATTGGTTCTGACTGGCGCAACAATGTTGATGCACGGATTATGGTAGGAAACAACTAGCAGGCCCACTTCCTAGGGCCTATGACTGGATTGACACTGTTAGGCACGGCATGACTCACAGATGATAGATTCCAAAAGCAGCAGCAGAGTTGTTTGAAGTCTTTGATGTCACTGAGACCTCAGAAGAGGAGGAAAGCCAGCAAGCCCTTGGAGTCACTTTGGTTTTGAAGATGGAGAGATGTAGGTCCAGTCCTTCTCACTGCTAGGGAAGTAGGGCAGCAGGCAGGCACAGCAAAGCAGGAGTTCTGCAAAGTCCAGCAGAGTCCAGCAGAGTGACAGTTCTTTCAGCAGAACAGAAGTCCTTTTTCCGGGCAGAATGTCCTCAGGTCTAGAAGTGTGATGATATAGTGATGTCCGAGGTCCAGTACTTATACCCTGTTGTGCCTTTGAAGTAGGGGAGACTTCAAGGAAAAGCCATTGACGTGAACAAAGTCCCTGCCCTTCCTGCCCTGGCACCATACATACTATAGGGCATTATGCAGCCCTTTGTATGGGTTCAGGACACAGCCCATTTAGGTGCATCAGCTCCTTCCTCCCATTCTGCTAAGGATAGCCCATCAACATGTAGCTGGCCACTCACACCCAAGCTTCCTTTCTGTGTGGCTGTCTGGAGGGAATGCACAAGAGCCCAGCTATCATCCACCGAGACGAGTAGTCAGAGACAGACAGAAGGCGCTAGATGATTTATAGTAAGAAAATGCTATGTTTCTAAAAGGGACATTTTCAGAATTACAATTTAAAATACCACTTCCTCATAACTTGTAATTTTAAATTATGATTCCAGAAACACCGAAATTGAGGGGGGCATTTCTTCCCAATTACAATTTACACTTATAAAATGTAACAAGAAAATTCCAATGTTAACCCATGGGAGAGATAGGGATTGCAGTAGTGAAAAAGAATTTAGGAGTTTTTCACCACCTGGACATGTAAAACTTAAAAGTACATATCCAACTAGTTAAATACACTGCACCCTGCGCTTGTGGCTGTACACGGCCTACCTTATGGGTTACTTATTTGTATTAAAAAGAACGTTTTTGGCCTGGCAAGAGGGTTAACTTGCCACGTCGACATGGCAGCTTAAAACTACAAACACAGGCGTTCTCAATGGCAGGCCTGAGCCATGTTTGAAGTGCTACTGCAGTGGGTGGCACAATCAATGCTGCAAACCCACTGGTAGCATTTGATGTGCGGGCCTTGGGCACAGGCAGTTCACTTTGCTAGTAATATATAAGTAAATTAAATAAGCCAATGGTGGATAAGCCACTGTTCTAATGTTTTAGGAAAAGAGCACATGGACGTTAGCACTGGTCAGAAGAGGTAAAGGGCCCAGAGTCCTAAAATTTGGAGGATTTGCTCCTTGTTATTCAACATGTTTTGGTTGAATTATGTACCTTTATCATAGGCAAGCAATGGGTTGGCCTGACGATGATCCTTTTATGTACAAAGGATCTAAACATCGTCAATTATAAACACTCTGACACTGGATTTTGATTGTAATTTGGCAAAGGGTGTTGCAGTGTTAATCAACATGGTGGTGCACCGCAATCTACACAGAGCAATATATTTCATGAAAAAACAAAAAGATATTCAATATTCTGAAGTACAACTGAACGGTCTTGTCCTTTTAATGTTTCATCACAAGTCCAATGAAATTTTAATTCTGCATAGTCCCATACATAAGATAAATAAAAAATCAAAAAAAGTAGAGTGAAGTAGCCACGTTGTCTTGCAATTCGCTGGACAAATAGGATGTACAAGATGAACAGCCAACGCGTTTCGCCCAAAAGAAGGGCTTCTTCAGGGCTGTAACATAACCAAGAGAGCATATATATATATCATGCTGTCCCTAACACAAGAAATATGACTATATAAATAATTGAAAAAATACAACTCATAGAGATGAGTCGAGAAAGAACAAAGCCGTGTACCAACCAAATGTAAAGTGATAGACCAGTGCAACATGTGTACACAGAGACATGCAGATGCAGAATTGTGTTGTGAATTTTATAAAGTAAGTAATTCAACAAACAGGTTACGTGTCGGTACAGTTAAGGAGATATATATATCTCAGTTATCATGACAATAGTAATACAAAAATGAGATTCCCAAAATGAGATTCCAAAAGAGAGAGGGGGTGGAAAGCATCCAAGTATCAAGTAACGCAAGTGAAACAAACTGGTAAGAGACGGTAAAGAAACATACCATAGGTGGTATCCAATCAGTACTAATAATAACAAAAATGTTGATAAACCACGAACCTGAAAAGCGAAGCCAGGGAATAAAGGAGGAATTAGAGTCAAGAAAAAGGAAAAGGTACCATAAGAAAATATATCACAAAATAAGTAAACAACACAATAAAGTGAGTGACAGTACAATAAAGGCATCTATCCAAACTAACATTATAGAGCTACAGAAAGAAGAAAAAGCTAGTCCACAGTCCCCAATGGTTCACCCCAAGGAAGAGAAAGAAGTAATATTAAGTGAAAAGTAAAAGGAAGCCATTCTTTCGCCCCATAAGACAAGTAAATGGCCAAGGTACCCAAAAAATATATACAACCAAACCCAATAAATGACATGCTGGTGCCTAAAGAACCCAGAAAAAGTAGATAATAGTGTTAAGAATAATGAATGAATATCTAGCTCACCGCTCGTCAGTCAATCAAAATGTAAAAACCTCAAAACCGGAGTCGAGGCAAGCACGAAGTGTTGAAACGCGGCCAGCCCGATAAGCCGGCCACTGCGAAAAACGGGCAAGAGTGCAGGAAATAGTAGCACGGCCAGTCCAGATAAGAAGCTGGCCGCCAAAGAGAACAGTCCTAGGGAGAAGACGCCGGTCCCGGAGAGAGTTGTTAGTAAACTTTTACTTTTCACTTAATATTACTTCTTTCTCTTCTTTGGGGTGAACCACTGGGGACTGTGGACTAGCTTTTTCTTCTTTCTGTAGCTCTATAATGTTAGTTTGGATAGATGCCTTTATTGTATTGTCACTCACTTTATTGTGTTGTTTACTTATTTTGTGATATATTTTCTTATGGTACCGTTTCCTTTTTCTTGACTCTAATTCCTCCTTTATTCCCTGGCTTCGCTTTTCAGGTTTGTGGTTTATCAAAATTTTTATTATTATTAGTACTGTCTGGATACCACCTATGGTATGTTTCTTTACCGTCTCTTACCAGTTTGTTTCACTTGCGTTACTTGATACTTGGATGCTTTCCACCCCCTCTCTCTTTTGGAATCTCATTTTGGGAATCTCATTTTTGTATTACTATTGTCATGATAACTGAGATATATATATCTCCTTAACTGTACCGTCACGTAACCTGTTTGTTGAATTACTTACTTTATAAAATTCACAATACAATTCTGCATCTGCATGTCTCTGTGTACATGTGTTGCACTGGTCTATCACTTTACATTTGGTTGGTACACGGCTTTGTTCTTTCTCGACTCATCTCTATGAGTTGTATTTTTTCAATTATTTATATAGTCATATTTCTTGTGTTAGGGATAGTATGATATATAGATGCTCTCTTGGTTATGTTACAGCCCTGAAGAAGCCCTTCTGTTGGG
Organism: Pleurodeles waltl; assembly: GCF_031143425.1. NCBI lineage: Eukaryota > Metazoa > Chordata > Amphibia > Caudata > Salamandridae > Pleurodeles > Pleurodeles waltl. Next base: position 361,820,742 of record NC_090437.1, on the reverse strand, counting down.
CGAAACGCTGTTCATCTTGTACATCCTATTTGTCCAGCGAATTGCAAGACAACGTGGCTACTTCACTCTACTTTTTTTGATTTTTGATTTATCTTATGTATGGGACTAGGCAGAATTAAAATTTCATTGAACTTGTGATGAAACATTAAAAGGACAAGACAGTTCAGTTGTACTTCAGAATATTGAATATCGTTTTGTCTTTTCATGAAATATATTGCTCTGTGTAGATTGCAGTGCACCACCTTGTTGATTATCTATGTGTGGGGCTGTTTCAGCCCTGTCTAGTTCCGTGGTTGCAGCAGGAACTATGGTGTAGGTGCACGCTTTTCGTTACCCAGTAACGGTATTATTGCTACTTACTTGTTATCTACTATCGAGTACCATTGGGGATAGTGTGTTGTCTTTGAGCTTGCTGCAATTCTTGTTTTGTTTGTCTGGTGTTGCAGTGTTTGTTAAGCTGGCACTTGGAATTGTTTACTGCGTCACACAATTAGCTGCCTGTTCTTGTTTTAATACAAGTTTTATTTGCCCTACAGGGGGTCTCCCCTGAACATTTATTCTAAATTTGATATTGTATAATAAATGTGATTTTTACTGCGAACTCAAGATCACCTAGGCGTTTATTTTTTGTTCCCAGTGTATTTTCTATTTCATTGTCAGTTAATTACCCTTGGCCCCTACTTATCCCTGGGCTCCCTTGTGTTTTGTGACTTTGGGAGTTATTCCAACTTCGGAGGAGGTGGTAATCCGTCCCAAAAGTGACGGTAAAGTGACGGATATACCATCAGTCGTATTACGACTCCATTATATCCTATGGAACTCGTAATACGGCTGATGGTATATCCGTCACTTTTGGGACAGATTACCACCTCCTCCGAAGTTGGAATAACCCCCAGAGTCCTTAAGCAAGCAAAAACAAGGTCAGCAAAACAGAAGGCAAAACGTTAGGGGAAACCCTGCCAAGGATGCCAGGTCTAACAACTACTAATACATATAAAGCTTACAACTTGTACATGCATGAGCTATATGTAAGTACATAACTAAGGCCAAGATTTATGGTAGCCTACACTAATGGGGCGCTGGATGGGCAAAAATATCATGCCACATTCACAAACTGGTGCAATACTTACTTTGTGCCACTTTGTAACCTCTTGCGCCACATTATGCTTGTGCCAGGCATAATATATGCAAGGGGGGGCGTCCGGCGCTAGGGGGGGACATAAAAATGGCACAAAGGAATCTGCAAGATTCCTTTGTGCCATTTTTATTGGCATTTTTTAACACCTGCTAAGTGGAGGTGTTAAAATGAGGCTCCCATTGTGTTCGATGGGCTTCTGGGTGCTTTGCAGGATTAGCATCAAACTTTTTGATGCTAGTCCTGCATAGCGCTGGACTAGCGTAAAAGATCAATGCTAGCCCCCCTGACTACCACCATAGTGTGCCGTATTTTAAATTCAGCACACACATGGTGGCGTTAGGATAGCACTCAGGGGCGCAAGAAAAGTGGCGCTGCACTAGGTGTAGTGCCACTTTTCATAAATCTGAGCCTAATTTTGCAAATTGGGCTCCTTGGGTCAACTACAAGTGCTACTAGTACATATTTAAGTTGATTCAGTCATCTAGGCTAGATATGAATATAGCAGCAATAAACTAAGGTGCATATTTATATGGACCTGGTGCAGCACTGCACCAACATTGGCAGCACCACGCTGAGTCATATCGGAAAATCAGAAATGTGCTGTGTTTACAGAAATACAGCGCACCCCTGTGTTTCCAAAAGATCTAAATGTAGCTGCCAATGCGGGCACCCTTGCACCATAGTGCAAGAAAGTATTCTTTGAGGGAATGATTATTTATGTGCAGGAAGGTGTCCTCTCCTGCACATAAACAATCTACACTGGTGATTTGGCTCCTCTATGTGTGCAGCACACATAGAAGTAGCAAATCGTCATTATTGAATGATTGTTTATGTGCAGGAAGGGACACCTTCGATTTGGCACTTCTATGTGTCCTGCAGAACTCAGGACACATAGAAGTAGCAAATCGTCATTATTGCATGATTGTTTATGTGCAGGAAGGGACACCTACTTGCACATAAACAATCATTTATGGCCTTTTGCTCCTTCTATATGTGCTGCAGAATGAAGCACACATAGAAGGAGCAAGAACGAGGAGAAAGAAAAGTATTTCTCCTCGTTGCGCCATGCTAACGCCACCCCTGAGGTTGCTTTAGAGTTTGGCTCTGCCTCAGATTTACGACTCCTTGTAAATCTGGGACAGCGTCAAAAGCAATGGGTGTTGCAGTGGACCGTCCACAGCAACACCCATTGCACACCCCGCTGCAGCAGAAAACTGCATTGGAGGGACCCGTATTTACAAGGCAGCATTAAGCCACAAAAAGTGGCCTAGTGCTACCTTGTAAATATGGCTCAGTGCACAGCGCCACCGGAGCGTCATAAAAAGTGATGCTCCAGTCGTGCAAGGGGCATGTAAAAATGCCCCTAAGGACCTGAGTTAGAGTCTATGTGCTGCTATTTTGAAAGCAACAAGGAAAAATTAATATATACATATAAAACACGTTTTGCCAAAGCCAGTGGGCCTGGTCTTTACATTGTACACAGAGACCAATTTATGAAGGAAAGGGAGAGAACATACATAAAGTGATGCATGTTGGCATTACAATACTGGTAGGCTAGCCTGTGTTGTTATATACTTTCGTTGCTGTTTTCCTATATACCCCATCAGTCAGTAGTGCATAGTGCCTGTTCAGATTTGCACCATTGCTCCTCAATCCTCACTGCATGTCTCAATTTGCACTATCACTCAGTTCTCCTTAGTGCATGTTCAGGGTTGCACCGTCACTCATTACCAGTCGGTACATACACTGATTTGCATCATCTCTATGTAATACTCAGTGTATCTTGGCTATTGCACCATGAATTAAGAAGTTTGAGTGTCCGCTCAGATTAATACCATCTCTCAAAAATTGTTATTGCATGCCCAGGTTTGGAGTCAGTACAGGTTCACATTCGAGCCATCACTCAAAATGAATTTTATGGCTAATGCACTGTTAGCGCCCATTCAAGAATTCTAGTCAGATGCAAGCTCCAGAATGAAAGGTAAATTGCTGTTTCTCTCAACATTACTCTCAATGAAGGCTACACCCTTCACTGTCTTGGATGGCCTTCCTACCTATACTCTGCTGACTCCTGGACCGTACCAATGAAATGGCAGTATGCTGGTGTGAAGGCAACACTCAATAAACTATGAATGACAGTTGCAATCAATCAATAGCTGATGCATGTGAGCATATTAATATGCACATTTGACAAAAAACATGTACATCTGGGACTGACCTTTTGACACCCCCTGCGAACAGATTATAAACCTGATTTATGACGGATATCACGTCCCTTGTATTACAATTCCATTGTAGCCTTTGGAACTTGTAATATGGCAGACGGGATATCTGTCATGTCTGTGAGTTAGCTGCCTCTATCTAGACCAATAAAGAGTACAATACAATTTTATCCACAGAAGAGATTAAACTATAGTGAGTTGTATTTTTGTTCCTATTGTCATATAACATAAGCGATTCTGTAATCTCTATATTCTTAAATTTTGTATATTCATCTATCTCTGTTTTGTGAATAATTGGCAACTTGTGATGCACCCAGTCGCGGATTATAAAGAAAAGATGTCAGAACTCGACTATTCTAAGTTATTACAGTTGAGTTCTGATATCACAATGCCTTCTGCCAGAGCCACAGCTGAGGTGAAAGGCAGATGAGGTCACAAAGAATAACTGAAGCAGCTGTTTAAAGCAACTAAAACAGAATGTGGATTTTCTTTCTTCTGCTATATTTTTTAGCTCACAAGCAGAGAGAATATGTTCATTTTTTTGAACTCATTAGAGAGATAGGGAAAAGCTATAATCTTTGTGCATGTTTCTACACATTCTGAGCTACTGCAATTTCTTTTTTTTAACTGACTTGTATCGAACTGTTTCTAATAACTGTTTCCAACAAATATCTAACAGGTTTTTTATGTGTTCAGTTTTGCACAAGAGATTTTATTTGTATTCTTCATGTTTGCAAACATGCTTGCTTTTTCATATGAAAGAGCTACTTATTAAAGGCTTTAAGGGGCAGATTTAAGGAAAGTGGTGATGCACCCAGTGCAGTGCCACTTTCCTTGCTCCCTCCTAACCCCACCATGTGTGTGCCGTATCTAAGACACGGCGCACCATGGTGCAGGGTAGTGGGCAGTAGCATCAACATTTTTGGCACTATTGATGTACTGTTAAGGGTTAGTGCCAACATTTTGGTGCTAACCCTGAACATTACATAAGGCCCATTGTAAACAATGTTGTGCTCCCTTTTTACACATGCTCTGAGCAGGCGTCAAAAGTGCCAAAAAGAAAAAATGAAGCAAAGATATCGCTTAGATTTCTTTATGTCATTTTTTCAGCCCCTCTAACAGGGGAACGCCCCCTAATGTAGTGTTAAGGGTTACAAAGTGGTGCAATGCATGTATTACGCCACTTTGCAAATATGGCACAGGACACAGGCCACCTTAGGGTCGCCCTAGCATAAATAAAAATGATGCTAAGTCAGAGCTAAAGTGGCACTAGGCCTTCTTAAATCTGGGCCTAAGTGGTTTGTGGGAAAATAGTGTTGTTGCAATGTATTATATGGGATAAAGTACCCCCCAGTGTACATGATAAGGGTATTGCAAGTCACCTCAGAGTTCCATAACCTTGTAAACAAACTCAGCCTTCAGCCTTCTACCTCTCAATCGTTATGGAATTACTCGGTTCTTTCAATAGCTTTCTCATGTATCGCAGGGGGTACTTTATCCCTTGTATTATCAGTGATGGGGAAGACCAACCTGCCAAATTCAAATTCCTTTCATATTTCTGTTTGTATTTATTTATTTGTCTTAATTGTGGAAATAGTAGGACAGACATGCTGCATTTAATACAAAGTATAACATTAGAAGATGAGCTAGTGATATATACAGATGGTGATATGATTTACTTGAGTAGTGATACACAGACATTAACAGAATTATATCTGAATTATTCTCAGGTGTCAGACTGGACCTTGATTTTTTTTCGTGAGCAATACTCCTGCACACTTGTGGGTGGCATCTTTAGGCTCTGCATGGCATTGTTGGTGTCGTCTGTACCAAAAGTGGTGTGTGCAGTGCCTATTTAGGCGCAATCCCAGCATGCTGATGTCAATTCTTTTCTTTCTGCACCAGTCAGTGCAGATCTGCAAAAGTGCTACCCGCAGTCACTTTTTGACTTACCTTTTTTGACCTTTTGTCAAGAGTTTTTCAGACAATGTCTCCCGGTGTGGCAGAGATGTCCATAAGGAAGGCTGATTTTAAGCCCTGTGGCACTTGTCACAGGCAAATGTTGGTGACAGATCCACACCTTGTCTGCTTCTGGTGTCTTGAATACAACCACAATACCAAAACCTGCTTCGAATGTTGGCCATGCATCTAAGGCCTTGATGGAACAGTCCCTCAAGCTCCCTGCTGCTTGACGTGAAACACTGCAATGGTCTCGATCCTGGTCAAGAGGAAGCTCCCAGGATCAGTTGTAGAGCCGTGGATCTTTGTCACAGCTAAAGTCACCTGGGCGTTCTGGTAAGTCCCACAAAAAGAAGAATAACAATAAATTAGAATGGTCATAATCATCGTCTCACCCATTGAAGTCACCCGACGAGACAAAGGAATATCAGCCTTTGAGGCCTGGCTGTGCAGCAGAGCCTGGGCCGTCTCCATGTCTCCATGGTTTTCCTGGAGCTAGATTGACCGCCACCCAACTCTATGGGTTTTACGCACCCCAGATTAGTGTGTGCCATTCCCTGCTGGTGTGCTCTCGGGCCCAGAGTTTAGGAGGAGCCCCTACTCGTTTTCCATCTGTGGGTCCTCCCAAGGCACCAGTCAGACCCCTTGGATCGAGGATGGATCCAGACTGATGCTGGGCGAACCTCCTCAAGCTTTCCTGGCATCAGCCTCAGTGCCAAAGTCCCTGGCTCCACCGGTACCCACCGATGCCCACCAGTGATGCCACCCCCATTCTTATCCCTAACTTCAACATAGAGCTGGATGGGCATTGTCTGACGTTGACTCTGGCATCAAACGGAGCCATTTCACCAAGGCCAGAGCCTGAGCCCTATTCCTATAGGCTAGGACTTGGGGAAGATTGGGAACGGTCACTGGAACCTTATGAATTGGGGCCCTAGGCCCCAATGAGGACAACTGATGTTAGGATCTGGCAGATGCCAGTTGTCTGGACACCTCCACAGATACTAGTGTGGTCTCTCCTACTACCGTGGCTAGGGAGGAGGGAGCCTCCTTTGCTATGGTGGTGAGGCCCTCATCTGCCCTCATGGATGTCAAGATGAACGTCTTGACAGAGGTGATTCAGGTGGGAGTCTCGTCTTCTGAACCATTCCCCCATTTAATGAAGCCCTCACAGATGTTCTACTCGGGCCTGGTCCAAGCCCTGCACAGGGGCTCCTGTGAATAGGTCAATTGCCTGTCTCCACCCCAGGGGACCCAGCTTGCTCACCCAACACCCGGGGCTGGAGAGCTTGATGGGCCAAGGCTCCACTTTCAAACTAAATCCTTGTGCATTCCTTACTCTCCACCGGGCAGGAAATCTAAGAGGATGGATACCTTGGGAAAGAAAATGTTTTCTTCCACCAGCCTGGCACTGTGGTCAGTGAACACTCTGTGTCTTTTGGGCCCAAATGCTCTGGGACTTGGCTGCACAGGTGATGCCTATGGTCTCAGAGGAGGCCCAAGTCATTTTCTCCCAAGCTGTTGCTGACGGGAGGGGTGCAGCTAAGTTCCCCATACGCTGTGGGCTGGATAACACCAACTCATTAGGCAGAGCAGTTTCATTGTCAGTGGACCTTTGATGCCACATTTGGTTAAGGACCACTGACTGTTCAGGGGATGCCCGGGCCTCACTCATGGATTTGTCTTTTAATGGCTCCCATCTCTTTGAAGACAAGGCAGACTCAGCGCCAGAGTGCTTCAAGGATAACAGAGCTGAGGCCAGAACATTGGGCTTTCCAATGCTCCTTTCCAACCCCAGCCTGCTTTTCACTCCTTTTGTGGCCACAGAAGGAGCTTCCAGCCATGTCTCTCCCCATCCAGCCACCAAGGCATGCAAGCTTCTCAGTCTATGCATGGCTGAGGATGTGCTGCCTACTGACCCAATGGGCCAGGTAGCTAGAGGTCAACCACTTCACCACCGCCCCCCTCAAGCAGTCACAACTTCTAAGCCTCTTTAGTTTGCCCTCTGACCATCATGGGCATTCATTCAGAGGCAGGATATGCCATCACATGCACCACTGGAGAGCAATACATCAGACCTCTGGGTCTCCAGATTGTCCAAAAGGTTTCTTCCTTCCCTTTGTGACTAGCCTTCTACACATGTCACCCACTTGCAACAGGCTGACGGAGGATCACATCTCATTAGTCCACCAGGAAGTGGCAGGTCATAAATGGCATCTCGATCCAGAGGTGGTGCAAGGTCTCGTACAGCACTGGAAATAACCTTAGCTAGATCTAATTACCACTGCTAAGAGCCTGCAATGCCAGCAGTTCTGCATGCTGGAGTTTCCAAGGCAACTCTTGCTTGGAGACCATTTTCATCTCAAGTGGAGCTCAGGCCTCCTGTACACCTTTCCGTCAATACCATGCCTGCCCACAGCTCTCAAGAAGATCAGGGACAACCAGACCCAATTCATCCTTGTGGCTCCAGACTGGGCTTGGAGAGTCTGGTATCCCGAGCTGTTAAGGATGGCCATTGGTCCTCCGATCAGGTTGCCCCTTTTGGAGGAATTTCTGTCACAGCAGCAGGGGAGGGTTCTACACTCCAACCTGTCAATGCTGTGCCTTCATGCGTGGAGATTGAGTGGCAACAGTTAACAGTTTTCGACCTTCTGCCCGAAGTCTGTATCGTCATCTTGGCAGCCAGGTTCCCCTCCACCAAGATGGTATACACCTGCCGTTGGGCCAAGTTTGTGTCATAGTGTGCAGAAAAACAGGCTGACCCCTTTTCTGCTCCCCTTTCTCAGGTCCTTCTGTTTATTCTTTCTCTTGCATCTTAAAAGGCTTTCGTTTTGCCATCTCAACATTTCTGTGGTTGCCAGATCAAACATACCATTTCAAGTCCCCTATTGTGCACAGATTTCTGGAAACTCTCCAACACTTGTTGCCACCTTCACCTTCATCATGGCTAAATTTAGTTCTATGTTTTTTCATGTGTGCACCCTTTGAGACGTTAGACAACTGTCCTATCAAGCTCCTTACTATCAAGATGGCCTTTTCAGTGGCAATAACATGTGTCCAGAGGGTCAGTGAGCTCCAGTCTTTGTCATCTATGCCTCCATACCTCAACATCTTTCCAGATATCTGACCTTTGGTACTAGAGCTTGCTTCCTCTGAAGATAGTGACTTCCTTTCATGAAGGCCAGTCCATCACCTTGCCTACCTTTTACACTCTGCCTCATCTCTCTAAGGAAGAGGAGCGACTTCACTGGCTGGCCCAAAAACAGCATTGCTGTTTAACCCTGACCACACAAAAGAGTTCCAGGTGGATGATCAAATCTTTGTGGGTTATGTCAGTGCTCAGAAATGTAAGGCAGTACAGAATCGGACCATCTCCCAATGACTCATGCTGTGTATCAAAATCTGCTAAGCATTGGCCACCAATCAATTAATCAATCAATCAAACAATTTATAAAGTGCGCTGCGTCCCCGTCAGGGTCTCAAGGCGCTGAGGGGGGGAGTTAATGGTCGAAGAGCCATGTCTTGAGGCATTTTCTGAAGGCCAGGAGGTCTTGGGTCTGGTGTAGTTGGAGCGGCAGGGAGTTCCAGGTCTTGGCGGCGAGGTAAGAGAAGGATCTTCCTCCTGTGTTGGAGCGGTGAATACGGGGGACGGAGGCGAGGGTGAGGCTGACGGAGCAGAGCTGGCGGGCGGGGGTGTGGAAGGTGAGTCTGTCATTGAGATAGGCCAGATCTGTGTTGTGGAGGGCTTTGTGTGCGTGGGTGAGTAGTTTGAAGGTGATCCTCTTCGATACGGGTAGCCAGTGTAGTTCTTTGAGATGGGCGGAGATGTGGTTGCGGCATAGGATGTCAAGTATGAGTCGGGCGGAGGCGTTTTGGATGCGTTGCCACCAAGGAACTCCCTGAGGGTTTGAGTGCTCATTCCACCAGGGCCAAGGCTGTGACCACTGCATTAGCATGCAGAGTCGCTTTCCTGGACATGGGCCAGGCAGCAACATGGGCATCTCCTTGAACATGTGCCAAGCACTATTGTCTGGACAGTCAGGTCTGTAGGGACAAGCACTTTTTGCCCTTTCGGTTCTGCAGGATATTTTAGTGTGAAATCTTTTTGTAGGCCTTTCACTCTGGAGGTATTGCTTTGGTATCTATTCTAAAGTAAGACATCTGTGGCTAACAGTCTCTGGACAAGTTACTTACCTATGGGATCACGTTATCTGGTAGAGACTCTATCTAGCCGCAGATTCCTTACTGGCCCACCCATCCCCCCGCCCTGTAAACAGATTTATATTATAGACTTAGGACTTGTCCCCAGTCAGGGCTCTAGTTTACACAAAACAGTGGTTATTACTCTTCATGGCTCCATGCTTCTGGCGTGGAAAGTCACAAAAGGAAACTGACATCAGAACACTGGGGAGGTACATAAATAGGCATTTTGCATTTCACTTCTGACGCATATGCCACCGATAATGCCAAGCGGAGATGAATGTCACCACCTACCAATGTGCCGGGGTACTGCTTCAAAAAAGTTTCAAGATCGAGTCTGACACCTTGGGATGATTCTAAGTTTAGAAATATGCTGCTAGATAGATCCTACAAGAAAAAGGTGTTACCGAAGGTAAGTAACTTGTTCGTTAGTGACACTTTCTTGTAGAATTTACATAATTTACAAGTCAGAATAATTGTGATTAAAGTGCAGTAAGATGATTGGCTCTAAATCACTAGTGAAGCGCATTGAAAACAGATCATGATTGGTGTGCCTTTTGACACATTGGGAGAGTTATGCAGGAGCAGTGTCGTACATGGCTCCCAAACTAGGTTGAGCATCTTAATACTGTTTCTTGTTTTTGGAAGATAACATCATAGTATATTATGTTATGTGCTATGTTATACCTATTTGTGTAACGCTAATCACCCATGAGAGTATCCAGGCGCTTGTTGATAAGTAGGGTGTAATTCCCCCCAGAGAGAGGTTACTCAAAGAACCAGGCCATCAGCTTCTTGCAGAACTCTTGAATTGAAGAGGAGGCTGTGATGTGCTGTGGCAGGTCGTTCCAGGCTTTAGTGGCTGTTAGACTTGGCATTCTTGGCGTGGTCTCCCCTAACTTTTTGCCACTGTCTTCCAGGTTGTTGATGTGTGCTGGACTCTGTTTTTGCTGTTTTTGTCACTTTGCACAATTTACCACTGCTATCCAGTGCTAAAGTGCAAGTGCTCAAGTGTAAAATGCATGTGTAATTTACTTTCCATGATTGACATATTTGATTTACTGGTAAGTCCCTAGTACAGTGCACTAGAGGTGCCCAGGGCCTGTAAATAAAATGCTACTAGTGGGCTTGGAGCACTGGTTGTGCCACCCACATTAGTAGCCCTATGAACATGGCTCAGATCTGCCACTGCAGTGTCTGTGAGTGCAGTTTTAAACTGCCAGTTCAACTTGGCAAGTGTACCCACTAGCCAGGCCTAAACCTTCCCTTTTTATACATGTAAGACACCCCTAAGGTAGGCCCTAGGTCCCCCAGGGGCAGGGTGGGGTGTATGTTAAAGGTGGGACATGCACATATGTGCTTTACATGCCCTAACAGTGAAATACTGCCAAATATGGTTTTCACTGATGCAAGGACTATCTCTCTCATAGGTTAACATGGGGGCTACCTTTAAATATTATTAAACTTCAGATTCCCTTTGGTAGCAGATAGAAATATGGAGTTTAGGGTCTCTGAGCTCACAATTAAAAAATACATCTTTTAGTGAGGTTGGTTTTTAGATTGTGTGTTTGAAAATGCCACTTTCAGAAAGTAAGCATTTTCTTGCTTAAACCATTCGGTGACTCTGCCTGTTTGTGGATTCCCTGTCTGGGTCAGTTCGACAGTTGGGCTCTTTGCACCTCTCTCTAGACAGTGACACAAAGGGAGCTGTGGTGTAGCCTGCATATCCTGATGAGCGTTCTGTGCTGGGAGGGAGGGGAGGAGTGGTCACACACACCTGAAAGAGCTGTGCCTGCCCTCACACAATGCAGACTTAAACCCCCGGGTTGGTGTCTGGGGCCTGGCCTGGGCAAGGCAGGATTTCACAAACAAGAGGGACTTTCCTTTGAAGTAGGCCTACTTCAAAGGCAGAAATGGGTAGAAGAAGAGCACCCAAAACCCCTGAAGTTCAGATCACTTCTGGAATCAAGAGGAATCTCTGCTAAGGAGAAGAGCTGAGAAGTGACCCTGCCTGTGACTGTGATTTCTGGAGCTATCCTGCAGTTGCTGCTTCTGCCTGTGAAAGGGGACAATGTCTGGACTTTGTGGTATATTCCTGCTTGAGAAGAATCTCCAAGGGCTGGGACTGAGCTTGCCCCCTGTTGTGAAGTCTCAGGGCCATCAACGAATTCCCCTACCAGCACCTGGACTCTCTGCTGAGACTCCTGCCCTATCCAGTCCCTGCAGGTGCCCTATCCAGCCCCTGGGTCCTTGAAAGTAGAAGCTGGTGAAAATCCAAGAAAACCAACTTCGGACGACTCCGGACCGACACCGCTGCCGAATCCCGTGACTCTGCCTGCAACCAATTCCGTGGTCCTCGCTGGAGTGTGAGGACCCTCGCAGGCCCGACATCACTGCAGCCCACTGAAGTTCATGACTCCATAGAAGTCGCTGCACCACGTCATGATATCGACTCCGGCTGAAGTGCGCGAAGTCAACGCTTCGCACCAAAGCCACCTGGAGTAAATGAGAAGGAAAGTTGGGGGGAATGAGAGATGCTGGCACAGGAAAGTGAAGGGTTTCAAATTTGGAAGAATTTAGTATTAGTGAGCAGAGGACCATATTCTGCCATATTACTGTTAGACATGCAGACTTTTGGGTTTGAATTATAGATGGAAAGGTAGTTAAGGAGAAGAAAGATGAGTGTCATTAGCATACATATGGTTGCTATGGTATAATGTGTCAAGGGATAATAGGAGGGGTCCCAGGCTCGAGCTTTATGGCAAACCAACTGATAGGAGAAAAATTATGAGAATGAAGAGCAACAGAAGGCCCAGCAAGAGGTGTTAGAGAGCCTGAAAAATCTAAACAGATACAATTTGATAACGTGGTGAAGCAGTCACTTGAATCAATCCATGGAAAAGGTCAAGAAGAATAAGCAAGGGCAAGTGGTCAATTTTGGGACATCTCGAAGACAATACACTATATTTAGAAATTCAGCGAAAGAAACAGCCATAAATGGGATGTGTTAGGTTGCCTGGCACAGTCAGCAAGTTTGGGTTCAGGGTAAGTATTAAAAAATAGCCCGAGAAAAGGGACCAATGGGGCGGACACACTTCCAGGCAGAAAAAAAATTAAGCAGTATTATAGCACTGGACAATGCATTGTTCACAAAACTATCTACTAAAGTGCTAGAGATGAGGACTTTAAAACTATGTAAACAGCAGTTACTGAAACTAAATATACGTCTTTTGAACATGGTCATAAATACCATCTTTTACAGCCGAGAGCCATTAAACATTCTATTTTATCAGCTCATTCAACGATGTAAAAAGTTATAGCCCCATTCATCTCATTTTGATTAAAAAGCAGATGCAGAGATTACCCATTTACAACGATGGTTTTTACTGAAATCAAAACCTTTTCACAGAAAAAGCGGAAATGCATCAAAAACTGCAGAACGATTTGAAATTAGATAAAAGTGGTGTGAAGAACACTCAGGGCCATATTTATACTTTTTGCCGCAAAATTAGCGCTGGCGCTGCCTGGTGTACGTGAAAAAAAATGACGTACACCAGGCAGCGCCGGCGTAGGGGGATATGGAGCTTGGGCGCCAAAAATTGGGGGAAGTCAGGCTGAGGCAAATTTTTCGCCTCAACCCGCTTTGCGCCATTTTTTTCGACTCCCAACCCCCATTGAGATGACTCCTGCCTTAGCAAAGACAGGAGTCATGCCCCCTTGCCCAATGGCCATGCCCAGGGGACTTCTGTCCCCTGGGCATGGTCATTGGGCATAGTGGCATGTAGGGGGGCACAAATCAGGCCCCCCTATGCCACAAAAAAAATTAAAAAAAATACTTACCTGAACTTACCTTACCCTTACCTTACCTTACCCTGGGATGGGTCCCTCCAGCCTTGGGTGTCCTCCTGGGATGGGCAAGGGTGGCAGGGGGTGTCCCTGGTGGCATGGGAGGGCACCTCTGGGCTCCTTCCGAGCACACAGGTCCCTTAACGCCTGCCTTGTCCAGGCGCTAAAAAACGGCGCAAAACGGCTGGACGTCATTTTTTTTGACCCGCCCACTCCCGGGCGTGAATTTTGCCCGGGAGTGTAAATACGGCGCACATGCCTCGGAGTCAATTTTTTAGACGGGAACGCCTACCTTGCATATCATTAACGCAAAGTAGGTGTCCACGCTAAAAAATGCCGCAAACTCCATGGACTTTGGCGCTAGACGCGTCTAACGCCAAAGTATAAATATGGAGTTAGTTTTGCGTCGGAATTGCGTCAAAAAAAACAACGCAATTCCAGCGCAAACAGAGTATAAATATGCCCCTCGGTCTCATGTACCAAATAATGGTCTCAAAATACTGGGCGCAAATAGCGGTATTTTTGCGACAGTGTTGAATTTCATGAACCAACTTATCGACCAATCTGTCAGTTTGCAAAATTCCTATTTGCGGTAAGACACAATCTGGTATACCTCATGAATATAAATGAGGTAGGTTGCAAGTTGTCACTTAATCAAATTGGATGCCACAATGTGGATGGTGACTGTTAGACTTGGCCTTCTCTGCAGGGTCACCCCCGAAGTGTTTGCTTCTCCCCTCCTGTTTTGATTAATTCTTTTTTGTTGGCCTTGGGATCCTTTGCTAATCAGTCTTAGAATGCTTGTGCTCACTCCCTAAAGCGTGGTAAAATTGGCTTACACTTAATGTACATATTTAGTTTACTTATAAGTACTTATTAAAGTGGTATACCATATACCCACGGCTGGTAAATCGACTACTACTAGTGGGCCTTAAGCACTTATTGTGTACACAAATAATAGCCCTTAAAACGTCTGAGGCCTGCCATTGCAGCTTGTGTGCAGGTTTAAACTGCCTATTCAACTTAGCAAAATCAACCTTTTGCCAGGCCTAAAACTTCCATTTTATTACCTATAAGCCATCCTTAAGGTAGGGCTGATGCAGTGTATTTAAAAATGTGGACATGTGTTTTTAGGTATTATCATTATTATTATTATTATTATTATTATTATTATTATTATTATTATTATTAATTAGTACATGCACAGTTATTAAAAAAGATTGCACACAAAAATGTTATAAATAGTGCAGTAATTCACATTAGTGCAACTCTTATGGAACTACGGTCCATATTTATACTTTTTTAGCGCTGCATTTGTGTCGTTCTGAGACGCAAAACTTAAAAAATACAATTGTATTTTGGAAGTTTGCGCTGTTTTTGCACCATAAAATTATGCATACGCGGCGCTAAAAAAGTATAACCATGGGTCTACATGTCTTATCAAAGAGATTCATATTACAGTTCTTTACGTGAGAGCGACTCTTGTAGTACTACTTAAATTGCCACGGTTTCATAAAATCAAGGCCTATATACTTTTTTGCACCATATTTGCATCATTTTTTGACGCAAAAGCAGCGCAAACTTACAAAATGCAATTGTATTTTGTAAGTTTACACCGCTTTTGCGTCAAAAAATGATGCACATGCGGCGCAAAAAAAGTGTATATATGGGCCCAAGTCACTAAGATTTGAAATCATTGGGGTGGAGAAGAGCACATCGATGTCCAGAATTATGTGACTGTCATCTTTGATCAAGGATTTTTAAGGAGACACTACTGGTTTAATGTTTAGTTTCTTTGCTGCTCAAATCAAGAATTTAACGAAGTGAGCAGGAAGTAGCAGTTAGTCTGAGGTCAGTGGCTAGCAGGGACTCAACCACAGCTCTTCTGCACATTGGATTCCCCTTATTAAATTGTTTGATCCAGTGCCTACTCTCTATTAGGAGAAAAGGACAAGTGTTTATTATGTGTCCAATAGTTTCCCAGTGATGGTTAAATAACCGGCATTTATTCCTACTGAGCGGATTCCGCCAAGTGGGTTCAGGTCTAAAGATGGTAACTCACCAAACTGATAAATGATGAGCTGCTGTTTGACTGTTGAGGAGAGGCCGGCTGCCAAACAGGATTGCAGGTGCAGGGCCTAGTAGATGTTTGTGACCAGATAGGCGCCTTGCCAGCGTGGTCTTGTTGGTGTCGAAGGAGGGATTGCACATGGATTTGTTGATTAAAGCATTAAAAGCCACAAATGTGATTTCTGGCTGCAGTGACTGCCTAGTTGTAGGTTTGCAGTTGCCTGATTAAGGTATGCCTTGGCTACTGAGCTGCACATCCCTGCCATATAGAATTTCAGAGCCAGACAAAATGATTGGGATCAGTTTTGCCATTATTGCCTCTAGTCAAGGCCTAGACAGACACTTTGGGGGTCATTCAGACCCCGGCGGGCGGCGGGAGCCGCCCGCCTGGCGGGAACCGCCGAATGACCGCACCGCAGTCAAAAGACCGAGGCGGCCATTCTGTGTTTCCCGCTGGGCTGGCGGGCGACCGCCAGAAGGCCGCCCGCCAGCCCAGCGGGAAACCCCTTCCCACGAGGACGCCGGCTCCGAATGGAGCCGGCGTAGTGGGAAGGGTGCGACGGGTGCAGTTGCACCCGTCGCGAATTTCAGTGTCTGCAATGCAGACACTGAAATTCTATGTGGGGCCCGCTTACGGGGGCCCCTGCAGTACCCATGCCATTGGCATGGGCACTGCAGGGGCCCCCAGGGGCCCCATGACACCCCTCACCGCCATCCTGTTCCTGGCGGTCGGAACGGGGGATTCCATGCTGCGCCGCCATGGGGGATTCCTCATGGGGGATTCCTCAGGGCATCGGAAAACCGGCGGGACACCGCCGGTTTTCCTGTTCTGACCGCGGCCAAACCGCCGCGGTCAGAATGCCCTGCGGGGCACCGCCAGCCTGTTGGCGGTGCTCCCGCCAACCCCGGCCCCGGCGGTCCTTGACCGCCGGGGTCGGAATGACCCCCTTTGCTACTTTTCTGAAAGCATATTGGAGAGAAATTATACAGACACAATATCCTGGAATCTTATGCGCTTCAGGTCTGGTACCACGTGGAGCAATGTAAGGCTTTTGCCTTGGTTCAGAGTGTCCTGGGGGGTGCCTTTAGATTTGTATTCAGTGTGGAACACAAGTTGTGTGCTCTGATACTTTGGTATTGTGGCTGTTTGGGAGCTTGGTGAAGTGGTTTTGTTTGCATCACCATCAGATCTTTTAACCATTTGGGCGTGGAGTTTGCATAGCAAGTGCACTCAAGCTTAGAGGAGCGACTCAGTGCATTAGTGTCTGCTGGGAAAATGAAGACTTGTTGTTCTTCTCCCTGAACGGCCGTTGTTGAAGGGTAGGCAGGCAGGCCATATTGGAAAGTCTGTTGAAGAATCGAGGACGGAATTAGGATCATTTAATTATCCGCGTATTTATTCTCAAGTAAAACGGGAACAGAAACCCCAACCACCGACTCGGTCTCCAACTGCCAACCTCTGTCCTTTCTACATTCTTTTCTAGAACCGTTCAAAGGTTCCAGAACCATAGTAGGTAAATACCACACCGCCTCCCTCACCACACAGTACACATTTCCTAGCCATAAATCTTACATATTACAAAACAATATGAAAACAGTATTGAAATTATAAATCACAACCTTTTTTACCTAACATAGTCCTACAAAGCAGTGTGGGAACAACATTGAAATCATTGAAATCATAAACCACAAAGTGTTTTACCGAACATAATCCTTCATAAAGACAGGACTCTTTGTTACTCGCTGAGGCCTCCTTCTTACTCCCTGAGGCTTACATTTCTGTGTGAGATCATCACATCGTGTTTTATTATTCGTACCACTTTCGTCATATGCCGGCATAAATCATGCCACTCTATTCAAATTCCATACTCTATGGTCACTCAACGTTACCTTATTCCTAAAAACGTTAATCACCTTATAAGGTTGACTGAATTTGGAAACTCCCCCTTTCCTAGGTAATTTTATTTTCACCCAATCCCTCACACTTACCACTGTCTCTTTCACCGCTTTCCCCACATCATACAACTTCTTTCTATGCAACATTTTCTCCCTTTCTCTCACTCTCCAATTTCCAGTCTCATCAATCTGGCTGTCCACCATCATCCGTTTCTCAGATACCCACAGCGGCAAGATCTCAGTGTTGGGCCTCCTTCCTCTGAATAATTGGAAAGGAGCAACCCCAGTAGAAGAATAAGGAGTAAAACGATACTCCCTTACCTTCTTTCTTATAGTTACTTCCCAATTACCGCCTGAAGATAGAGCTTGTTGCACACTTTCTTTCAAGACTTTAACAAACCTTTCAACCACACCATTGCTCTCCGGATGGTAAAGAGCTGCTTTCTTATGTCTCACTCCTCTCTCCCACAGGAATCCTTCTACATCTTTTGAAGTGAATTGCACACCATTATCTGAAAGAATAGAACTTGGAAACCCTTCCTTCTCAAACAAATCTTCCAAAAATGCAAAAACTACTTTTGATTCCACAGAACTTACAATTTTAACCTCTGGCCAATGTGAAATCATATCCAAACACACTAACACATAACGATCAAACAAATTAATTCTTATAGGTCCTAAAATATCAATAGCAATGTCCGACCAAGGACTGCTTGCCTGTTCTCTCAACACCATTGGTTGTGTCCTGCATTTCAACCGTTTATCACAAGATGAGCACTCAAAACCATCTCTTACCATACACTCTATCTATACATCCATAGCAGGCCACCAATATCCTTCTTTCACCTTCTCCTTAATCTTGGCTATACCCATGAACATGTTTTACTAAAGCTTCCCTTATATTAACTGGGGGAACTAGTTTTGTGCCTCTCATAAGCAAACCATCCACTACTCATTTTCGACTTGCCAAAGACCTTTCAAATCATCCTCACATCTATTTTTCGCACACCATCCATTATTGACCAGAGACATCACCTTTTTTAAAACCACATCATTCCCCAATCCATCACTCCACATTTCTTCAGAAACGATTCCCTCTGAAATTTTGCACACATTAACTTCTTCTTCCTCTTCCAAACTTTCCTCTTCCTCCTTGATTCTTTCACTGTTTTCTACATTCACCATCCTTGATAGACAATCAGCTAACACATTATCAACACCAGGTATATATGACACTTCAAAGTTAAACTCCTGCAGTGCCACAACCCATTTCCGTATCCTATGGGATGCTAAATCTATACCCTTCTTGCAAAACACTTCTATAAGTGGCTTATGATCAGTTTTGATTAGAAATTTCTTTCCCCGCATGAACTTCCTCAGTTTTTATACTGACCAATATACAGCAAGTGCCTCTTTCTCTACTACAGAGTAATTACATTCTGCACCCTTCAACGCACGAGACACAAACAAAATAGTACGTTCAACACCATTCTTTTTCTGCAGAAGTATCGCTCCTAATCCTATTGAACGTGCATCGGTCAAGACCCAAAACTCATCCATTGTGTCAAAACTGCCAAGATTTGAAGCTGAATTCAAACATTGTTTTATCAAACTAAACTCTTCCTCAAATGTTTTTGTTCATTTAAATTCTTTCCCTTTCTGCAATAATTCTCTCATTCCTGAAATTTTCCGAGCCATATTAGGAATAAACTTGCTATAAAACTCTGCAAATTCCTAATAGCTTCATCACCTCCTCTTTGTTTTGAGGAGTCTCAAGTTTACAGATTGTGTTAACCAAATCAGCTTTAGGTTTCATCCCTTTATCACTCACAACATGACCTAAATATTCAATCTCCTGCACATCATACTTACACTTCTCTGCTTTCAATGTCAACCCAACACCTTGCAACCTTGACAAAACTTTCCTCAACCGATCAATATGCTGTCCACCATCAGATCCAAAAATCAATACTTCATCCTGGTAACCTTTAACACCTTCTAGCCCCTTAAGAATATGCTCAATTACCCTTTGGAACACTGCAGCTGCCGAAATCAATCCAAATGACATTCTCACAAATGTAAATGTTCCAAAAGGTGTCACAAAGGCAGTTAAATCCTGACAGTCTGGATGCAGAGTAATTTGATGGTATGCAGAAGCTAGGTCTAAAGAAGAAAAGTGTTTCGCACCATCAAGAGAGCAGAATAATTCGCAAATATTAGGAAGAGTATAATGATCCACAATCACTACCTGGTTAAGTTCTCTTAAATCTACGCACAGTTTTGCACTTCCATTAGCCTTCCCTACCATGACCACCAGAAAACAACCATTCAGTAGCCTCCACTTCCTGTACAATTCCTTCACTAACCAATCTGTCTAATTCCATCCTCATGTCTTCTCGCACTAATAATGGTACACCCCTGACTTTAGCTATTTTAGGTATGGCATTAGATTTCAATTTTATGAAATGACAATAGTTCTTAAGGCAACCAATCCTTTTAGTAAATACTTCAGGAAATTCTTTCATCCATTTGACATCACTACTCTCAACCAGACTGATCACAGACTCCTTCCCTGCTTGTGCTGTGGAAACAATATCACATACATTTTCAACTGGAATATTTCTAACACATACTGGGAGATCCTCATTCAGATCTAGATACATGTTAAGATCACGTGGATGTAGCCAGCTTATAAAAGAATCTCCTTTCATGGAGACATAAATTTTCCCCAATATAATCCTGTCTTTGAATTCTATAGTGCCCCAAAAATATCCTAGTAAATGTGTAGGTTCACCCCCATAACCTCTTGGCTTAATGTCCGGCCTAAATCGTTGAATATTACCAGCCAATGTTTGGTCAAAAAATGTTTTTGGGATGAGTGTTATCTTAGCACCAGAGTCAAACAACATTTTAATTGAACTTTCATTTACTTTAACTACTTCCAAAAGGCCATTGCCGGAGAAACTTTTAGTCTGAAAAATGTAATTTTCCTCTTCCAAATCCTGCTCATTGTCGACAAAGTCTATTTCTTGCACTTTCTTTTGATTTTTCGCCGATCTGCAGCATCTCGTGAAATGACCCTTCCTTCCACAACTTCTACACAGAACTTTCCATCCAGGACCACCTTTAGCTAAATGTCTCTCATTGCCACATCTGAAACACTTTCCTTTGATTTGCCTCATGTCAGCGTTACTAAATTCCGAAGTCTTGTTGAGAAGCTTAGTATTTTGTACAACCTGTACCAAGTTTCCTTTCCTGCTCTCATGCCCACTGTCACCTGATGACGTTTCTTTCCTCAGAACCTCAGAACAAGCTTTTGAATGTTCAAAATTCTTTGCTGCAATCAGGACCTCTTGAAGAGAAGGAATATCTTTGTGTCACATGCTTTTCCAGGCTTTATCAGTAGTACACCCTAACATTAACTGATCTCTCAGTCTTTTGTCAAGAGAAGCACCAACATTGCACGTGGAAGCCAGTTTTCGTAAATCTGTAATGTGTTGTTCCTCAGACTCTCCTGAACGCTGTAACCTCCGTCCAAAATGATATTGTTCAAGAACAGTACTTATTTTATGGAGGTAGTGCATATCTAATTTCTTGATGCATATTTCATATTCATTTAAACCCGCTGCTTCTTGATCTGAAAGATCAGGGAGGTGTTCCTATATTTCCTGGCCTTCAGATCCTAAACAGTGCATCAAGAGAGAAGTTTTCCTCTCTGCACTCAACGACGTTCCACAAACGCTTGCATAGTGAGCAAACACCTTTTTCCACTTGAGCCAAGGAATGGGTGAATTCCTGGAGATGATAAAAAAAACGATAGGGCAGGAATATTCTGCATCATATATTTATTGAAATACTTTTGGAGATCCAAATTAAACAAAATTCTTTGTGTCTTCTTAAATAAACAATGAAAGTGTGATAAGTTTTGCAATTTGATGAATCTGCATGTGAGTTGTTAGTTACGCGTCCACGTTGCTATGCTGAATGCGTTGGCATAGAAATTAATCAACAAACACTCATCGTCGAAGACGTCACACAGCAAAAGGGGGAGCATGCAACAGAAGGAGAAAGAGTTCTGCGCTCGAGGTGAAGCACGAGAGGTCGCGCGAGGACAGAGCACGTGATGTTATCTTGACAGAAGGAATGTGCGCGTTCTGTGCTCAAGGCGAAGCATGAGAGAGGCCTCACGAGAGGCTCTGCGCGATTTCTCTCCCTCTGTCAATTTCAATGAAAAAATCCCATTAAGCCATACGCGGAGAGAGCAGCATTGTTACTCACAAGCAGAACATGTTACAATCCATGATGAGAATGCGTGTGACCACTGATGAAGGAATCTCGGTGTTAGGGTCTCGAAGTTTGTTTCTCGCAACTCAAAGCAATCCCAGGTTCGTCCCTTGTCGCCAAAATGAAGAATCGAGGACAAAATCAGGATCATTTAATTATCCACATATTTATTCTCAAGTAAAACAGGAACAGAAACCCCAACCACCGACTCGGTCTCCAACTGCCAACCTCTGTCTTTTCTACATTCTTTTCTAGAACCGTTCAAAGGTTCCAAAACCATAGTAGGTAAACACCACATCTGTCTGTTGTGACCACTTGGCACTCTTTTCAGCAGGGACTGAATGGGGCATTTGGGCCTCTTCTCTCAGTATCTCTGACATTCCTTACGGGGAAGCTGAGGGCTGTTTTGGTGATTTACTTTGCTTCTGAGTATTGACAGCATTATTTGTTCCTGTGGATACATGTGCCTGTGTGTGGATTCGGGTGTTTGGAGAGTGCCTTCAGATTTCCAGAAGTTATTGCTTGTGAATTAACATTGACGGACGGTTGCTAGTTTATTTTGAGGATAAATATAGGAAAAGGTTTGAGCTCTTGCAATCCCTTGGGCCATTGGTTCGATTTTGGTTGCTTGTTATGGCTTTTCCACTTCCGTTTCTTTTCCCTTCTGGTAAGCAGTCTAATATCCCCACAGAGGGGTATAGAACCTCCAGTGAGCCAAGGGATGTTGTTTTTTTTGTAATTTCCTCTTTTTCTAGGGATGCGGAGGTGGATGTGCCGGGTACTTCCTCTGTTGAGAGTGTCCGGGAGTCAGGTCATTTGCATTTGATTTTTCAGATTTGATGGTGGGGGGCATGATATCGGATTTTTGGTGTGCAGACAGGCTGGGCCTTGTTTTCAGTGCCAATATTACCTCTGCCATGCACAAATTGAATTCCCCCAGTTTGTCAATGAAAGGGGAGCAACCACAGTTGTGTGTAGTGCCTGCATCAGCCTGTGCCCTTCTAACTCAACTGTTCAAGCCCTTCTGTTTTGCGTTGATGCCAGACACGAATACTACTAGAGTGTTTAAGAAGTCAACTTGGTGCTCTAGTTGCAAGTATTGGTAAGTAAGAGCTGAGCCAATTTCTTGCAAAGAGGAGGCCCGCCCCAGCTTTCACTTTGATCCCTGGTGTGGTTGGTAGTTTGTTGACAGGTGGGGAGACTGGGGTTACAGGATGCCTTTGCAGTTGTTGAGCCTTCCTCATCACGATTATTGACAAGATTGAATTTGCTGTGTGCCTCAAGTTCAGAGGCAGTCAGAGGAGTGTCACAGAAAGAATGCTAGTCCTGGTTACGGGCTTCATTGATCACTGGACTCCGCCATGAGCCACTTGGTTGTATGATTGGAAGAGGAGGATTTTTAAGAGGAGCTGGTGTTGGGGTGTTGTGTTGGGCGAATTCCCTGGCTAAGTCCCATAACGCTTCACAGGGTATCTCAGTGGGTGGGTGCCATCTGACCTTTGGTGCTATAGGGGTTTATACTTTCTGATCTTGATGGCCCTCAACCGGGCCAGGTGTAGGTGGAAAGAAAACGGCTGGGCCAACCACGCGTCCATGGGGTGCTTCAGCTGGCTCATTGATAGTCTGATCCATGGCTAGGGACACTGTCTGGCTGCAATAATTTCTTCTGAGGCCCTGATTTATACTTTTTGGTGCAAAACTGAACTAATGCAGTTTTGCCCCAAAATGTTTATCACTGGCTTGCACCTTTTCTGTGCACCAGCCGGGCACCATATTTATGGAATGGTTCAAGCCGGTGCAAAGGGTAGGCTAGCATCAATAAAAATGACGTTAGTCAGGTGGATCAGCCGGTATGGAAAAAGGGGATTTTGCACCAAAAAATGACGTTAGGCAGGTTAGAGTAAAACAAATTACTCCAATCAGATTAGCATCATTTTATGGCGCTAAACCTACCATGCCACATGACTCCTGCCTTAAAAAAAGCAGGAGTCATGCCCACCACCTCAGTGACCAGCACAGCAGACAAGGGTCCGCTGGGCATGGCCATTGCACCCTGTGCCATGTCTGGGGGCCCATTTCAGGGCCCCCTGTGGCACTTTAAAAACTAAAATTAAATACCTACCTGTACTTACCTGTACTTACCTGGGATGGGGTCTCCCATCCTCCGCAGTCCCTCTGGTGTGGGTGGGTCTGTCCCTAGGACCTGGGGAGGGCACCTGTGGGCTTATTCCGTGGTGTTCCACCATGGAAATAGGCCCACAGGTCTCTTAACGCCTGCCCTGACCCAGGTGTTAAAAAATGGGACAAAGCAAGCTTTGCCCCATTTTTTGACCCCTCCTCCCTCCCGTGCACCCGTTTTGCACAGGAGTATAAACATGGCATTAAGGCCATAGAGTCATTTCATGAACGCCTGCCTTACATCTCATTAAGGTAAAGTAGGTTTCCACGTCCAAAAAATGACTTTAACTCCATAACTTTGGCGCTAGACGAGTCTAGCGCCAAAGTATAAATATGGAGTTAGTTTTGCACCGAATTAGAGTTTTAAAAAATGACGCTAATTTGGTGCAAACAGAGTATAAATATGCCCCTGAGTGTCTCCTGAGGTACTTTGAGATGGGCAACTTTAGTATCTTAGGGTCATATCTATGAGCCCCTAGCAGCACTGGAGCTCTGCTCCATATTTACAAGCAGGTGTAACACTACTTTTTGTGGCGTTACACCTCCTTGTAAATATGGGCCCCTCCGACACAGTTATCTGCCTTGGAGGGTCATGCAGTGGATGTTGCTGTGGGCATCCCACAGCAACACCCATTGCATTATGACGCTGCCACATATTTACAAGCATTCGTAAACCTGAGGCAGCACCAAAATCTAATGCTACCCCCAGGGGTGGCATTAGCAAGGCACAACGAGGAGGAATACTTTTTTTCCTCCTCGTTTTTTGCTTTTTCTATGTGTGCTGCATTCTGCAGCAAGCATAGAAATAGCAAAATGCCATTAGTGATTGTTTATGTGCGGGTAGGGACTAAATTTAGCACCAGCACAGAGGACAACATAGGGGTGTGTCGTATTCACTTAAATATGGCGCATCCCTGTGTTGTGAAAATGACGGAGAGCGGCGCTGCCTATTTTGGCACAGTGTTGCACTCCGTCATTTTCCCATAAATATGGGCCCTATTTTGATAAAATGTTGAACTTGAGCTCAGACACTGGGCCACTGTCACTGCGGCCTTAGGCAGAGGTGAGGGAAGTGCCATAGTGATCTGTGAGCTAGTCGGTCTTGCTAGTGGCTTTGGCGGCCTTGAGTTGGTTGGGGCCCATTTGGTTCTATGCATTACACACCTTTTAGGGTTCCCCTTGCTCATTTTTATATTTTTCAGCATTTGGGCCCTCTTTTGCCTAATCAGCCAGAGTGATCATTTTGGTGCAGTGAGTCTCTGGGGGGTTCTGCGACCTCTGTGTGCTTGGACGCCTTTCGCTTGTACAGTAATAAATCGAGGATTTGTAAAGCACTGCAAAACACCTGTAATGGTCTGAAGGTGCTGAATTGTAGCCATAGGGAGATTAAGGGGGTTATTACAACTTTGGAGGAGGTGTTAATCCGTTCCAAAAGTGATGGTAAAGTGACGGATATACCACCAGCCGTATTACGAGTTCCATAGGATATAATGGACTCGTAATACGGCTGGTGGTATATACGTCACTTTACCGTCACATTTGGGACGGATTAACACCTCCTCCAAAGTTGTAATAACCCCCTAAGTGATTTGCCCAGAATCACAGGATGTTGAGCCAAAACCGTGACTCAAACCTGTTTCCCCAGTTCATAAGTTGGCAGCTCAGGCCGCTATGCCACATTCTCTCCCCCTACAGTACTGACATGCAACCTAGGTCATGCAGAGGAACCTATTTGATGGAGATGCCTGTTTGGGATTGTGGGGTCACCTTCTACTGCCAAGCGCTGTAGATATTGCCAGGTTCAGCCCATGAAGAAGGTTTTGCTCATTTAGAGTAGACAAGTAAACCCCTGGCGGCGTCCTATTTTCTCTTTTTTTTTTAGGCAATGTGCCGCTGGGTTGAAGAGCCCTTCACCACCACTTGGCTTCAGCCCACCCCGATTCCACTGTTACCCAATAGGCTTGGAGTCTCCCTGCTTCTACTCCTGCACCCCACTCTTGGACTGGCCTACCTCTGGAGCTCACCTAGTCAGGTCACCATGCAGTCTTCTTTGGCCCTTTATTTGATGGCCAGGCTGGAGGAGCAGACATTGGGTGGTGCAGTGGAACTGCATAGGTAGATTCGGGGAGAGACGCTGGCTGTCCCCGTGCCAGCAAGCCGCAAAGGCCTAATGCCGGCCTCTTCTGCCGGCCGGGGGGCTAGCTGCCAATGCCTTGCACCCAGCAGTCTGTCTTCCCCTTGATGACTGCCACTGTAGAATAAAGCAGAGCTCTTACGCCGCCACAAGTGGCACCGCTAAGTGATGGGGTCAACTGTCAGGAATAGTGCTTGCACATTTTCTCGAAAGCTAATGGTGCGAAGTAGTAACCAGAATAGTCTCACATGGCACCCCTGTTTGAACTCTGTTTGACACTTAGAGTTTGTTTACCAGAACATAATTATGCCTGGAGTTGTGCGTTCCTAGTTTCCTGATTAAAGTGCACCTGCTAGATCAGTTTCACAGCATGCTGATGACTCATGAAAGAAACGTGCAGAACCAATCAAGCCGGCACAATGAGCTCACCCATGAGCATTCCAAACTGACTTACCATAATGAAGTAAACACAAACCATCTGTCACCACATTCTGCTGCATGGATGTAATTGACTCCTCACCAGATGGTAAACATATTCAGCAATCACGAACATTCTAAATGACTCATCACAGACCAAAGATGTAAACTATTTAAACTCACTCAACCCCTGAACTAGTGCTTCACTTTGAGAATCCAGAGTCTGGCCAAGCCTCCTCAGACCCTCAAAGAGCCTCAGTTCAGAGCATCTATTTACTGCGAGTAGTTTCTTCCAAAGACCGGAACCTCTTCCTCGAATCCCAGACAGCTCAGCACCTGTAGGAAACAAGAAAAGACAAGATTAAAAAGTAAACGCTAATCACAGTGCTGCACAGCATGCATTGATAAGAAACAGAAATCAGCACAAGCACCTCCCCGTGGGATTGCACTAGTATCAGGGCGGCATCGGGTGCACTGAGCCTTCCAGAAAGGAACCTATTTGAAAAAGTCAACTATTTTGCCGACAACATTCCATGACCAGATGGCCTCAGCTACAATTTACATATACATGTTAAATCAGGAGGTACTTCAAGCCAAAAGGAGAAATTCTTTTCATAGCATACCAGTAAGTTAGTAGTGGGAGAATGTTCTCATATGCATAGTCGGTTTACTGAGACACGATGTGAATAATAAGTTCTTGTACTAAAACAGAATTCTGTAACTGTACCTAGAAACAACTCATCCTCATGACTACCAGCACAACGTTTCCTATCACTCCCACAATATCCAGCAAGTTTCCATCACATCCCCTACAAGAAAATCTTCAGCTGGATACAGGGCCAACTAAAGTACAAGGAGAAAAGAGGTGAGCTCCTATCGTCCCTGCAACCCAAAAGGAATGGCTCCTCTTCTCAGGTAAGAGCGATTCATTGATCCTTACATCAACAGCAAGAAGGAGCAGGCAGGTGCTGGTATGAGCCTCACCAGCATCTACTGACTCAGAATTCTGATACCAAAACCACCCACCAATGATTCGTTACCTTTCCGGTGGTTCCCTGTTTCCCCGTCTGCATGCTGTGCCTCCGCATCACTAGGCTAGCTTGTTCTGCTCTGGAAGTGGAGATGTGTCTTTAGGTATTACATGTCGTGTTAGTGAAAAACTCCTAAATTCATTTTTGAGCACTGTGAGGCATACCTCTCCTGTAGGATAACAATCAGTTACATTATTATATTTAATAAGTGATATTTTCTGTTCAGGAACAGTTAGAAAGGTCATGCTTGTTGTATAGGGAATTGTAATTTGTAATCCTCTTTAATGGTAAAGACACATTTCAAGTCACAATTCTGAAAATGCCACTTTTAAAAAGTTGGTATTTTCATGTCCTAACAATTTGGTGCCTGTAGCCTGTTTCCTAGGTCACATGACTAAGTATATTTGTCAGTTGGCCTTTGTGTATTCCTCCCACACAGTCACAGAATAGAAGGACTGAGTTTTAGCAGGATGGGCCATTCAAAGCAGGATGGGGAGGTGGTGCTGTGCACACCCCATTTGTGCTTCAAAGACATTGCTGGAGCCCACTCACAAATAATTTCACACTAGCCTATTGTAACAGCAGAGAGACTGAAACCAGGGCAGGGAGGCAGTGTATTCCAGACACTTGTGTGTGGTGTGAGGACTCCAGAAGTTTCTTCCACTTCAAAGCTGACATGAGGCGTACAAATTTGACTCAGACCTACTCTTCAAGTCACTTCTGGAACCATGGAAAGACTCAGAAGAAGGGCTGCTCTGCTGCTCTGCTGCTCTGCCAGAAGGACTGCCCTGCTACCTAAGGAAGAAAGACTGAGCCTGCTCCTTGAACCCAGAACCACCACAGTGACTCAAAGGGCTAGCTGACTGGCCTCCTGTTCTGAGATACAGGGACATAACAAGCTCCAGAGACCTGCCTGGCATCTGCCCAGCTGCCCAGACTCAAATGGACCTGCCTGTGCCCTGCTGCTGGCCTCTGCTGGAGAAAGTCCTGTTCCTCAAGAGGTGCTCAGAGTGTACTCCTCCTGGTGCAACTGTGGGTTTTCTCAAAATCGACTCTGTGACACAACTTGACACAGCACTGCACAGGATCTTGCCCTGCACCACTTCACAGCCCCTGATCGGTGGCCTCATGGGAGCAGATGCAGCTCAATGCAACTCAACGCAGGACCTCACCTTGCACCCCTAGCAGCTTCTCATCAAAAATGATGCAGTATAGCTCAACTCAACACAGAACCTCACATCGCAACCCTCACAGCTCCTCATCAGAATTGATAGTGCAATACAACTCGAAATAGGACCTAACATCACAGCCCTCGCAGTTCCTCATCAGAACTAATTCAGCACAATACAACACTACACATTAAGGATGTAAAGTACAGTTCTCAGTGGGACTAACTTGGTCCCTGTATCCGGCCTGCATTCCATCCCAGTTGGCTCAAACTTATGACTTTCTCCCTGTCCAGTACAGCAAGATAAGCAGAGTTGGATCTTTGCCTCTCTTGGCATGACTTTTACCTAAGTCATTGAAATTGCATATTTCAAGGTTTACTGATTGGATTTTTGTCATTTTCATGACAAATCATTTATTAAAATGTACTCTCTTTTTCTAAATTGGTTTGGGATTTTTCTTGTGTTGTATTTTCAGTTTATTACTGCATAAATACTTTTATTAATTGCCTCTAAGGTAAGCCTGACTGCTTTTATGCTAAGCTGCCACAGAGTTAAACACAAGTTAACTAAGTTACTTTATGTGGTTCACCATGACAGGTGTTGTGGCCGTTGCTTGAGCAGAACTTACACCCCCCTCAACTAACAATCAAATTCCTCACAGTGACCTGCTGAAGTCAGCAGACAACTATGTATCTGATCCCATAAAAATAAATAAACTTTTTTTAATGCAACCTGTTTTCTATAAATAAAACAAAGCTGTATTTAAAAAAAAGTTTGCTTTTTAAAAAAATGTTTAAGAGTTGGCATGTGTCCCCTGGAGTACAGCCTCCTCCCCAATAAACATTTTCCTAATTCATTAAGTGGTTTGAGTCCCCATGGGAATACAAATATGTTAGCTGCCAGGGGTCTATAAGATTTCAATGCTTTGAACCAGAATGCAGTCGCAAAACATTGGTGCATCACATGCCTATTTGCAATTTGGAAGAGATGCCTACAGCACACTCCTGCCCACTTGCAAATCCATGTCTATTCAGAACCTGATATTAGGAGTCAGCAAACATTTGTCCACTTCTTAAATGAGATTACAACATACTGGAAACCTATTTTGCAGTCACAAACACACCTATTTTGAGAATTGCAGTGTTTGCAACTGCAAAATAGATTTGTACACCTAGCCCACTGTTCTACTGTAGTATATATATTGTGACATTTTATGTTCCAATTCACAAAGTTCCAATCAGTGCTAAAGTTCTGATTGCTCCTGTTCCTACAAAGCATTCAATGTTTACCTAAGTGAAGTGGCGTGAGGTTGAGTACAAAAACATTTAGTACAATTACAACAAAGATCACTTTTTCTAAAGATACATTATATATGTCTCAAAACACATAAAAATATGTACAGTGAAAATGTATACAATAAAAAGATAACACAATGGAAGTACATTTACAACAAAGTGCTCCTGCCAAAACCTCACACATTATATGTTATGCATGATAACTGCATGATTCTGGTAGCTGGAATAGTCCTGAAATGAAATGCAAATGTAAAACAAAGCATTTAGGGGCATATTTATGAAATCAGTTGCGTCACTCTTGTACGAAGCAACATGATGCAAGAGTGACGCAAGTCCAAAATATGATTTAGAAAGCCAACCAAGGGCACCTCGCAAGGCACTAAGGCCCATATTTATACTTTTTTAGTGCTGCATTTGCGTCATTTTTTGACACAAAAGCAGCGCAAACTTAGAAAATATAATTGTATTTTGTAAGTTTGCGCCGCTTTTGCATAAAAAAATGACAAATGCAGCACTAAAAAAGTATAAATATGGGCCTAAGTGGCTATATAAATCAGGAGTAAAGCACTGCAGAACAAGTGACTCTGACCGAGGGAGGTGTTCCTTGGGCGTTGCATGGGTATTCCCACTCAATATCTACAGTTTTTGATTCATTTCCAGACATACCAAAAGTGGTAGACCTGGGAATGCCCAAAATGTTACGCCTTCCCAGGTGAGGCATAACGACGAGTAATATTGTTATTTCTCCTCTTTTTGACCTCTTTCTATGTGTGCTGTATTCTGCAAAGAGGAAAATACCCTCCCTGCATGAAAACAATCCTCCTTACAACTGAGGCACCCCTGCACCATGGTGCAACAGTGCCTGCATTGGTGGTAGGCTGCCAAAATGCAGAAACAAAGGTAGGAATACACTGTAATTTTTTTAAATACAGCAAATTCCTGCTGTTTCCCTGTGAAACAGCATAGCACACCAAGGTGACTTGCTGCATCGCGTTGCGTTGTGCTGCGTCACTTGGCCAATATGGCCCTTACTGTTTTAATATTTGTATAGGCCCAAATTCATTTGCACGGTGTTCCCAAGACTACACCATTTGTGCCATTATTCAAATACAATTGTAAAATGCACAAGATCAACCCTATATGCCAACTAGTGACGTGGATAATGGATATATCACATTGCCATGCTTGCCTTTACCTTGCAGATACCTTTACCATGCATGGTAAATATGTGTAATGGACGTAAAACTCATATATATATATATATATATATATATATATATATATATATATATATATATATATATATATATATATATATATATATATATATTTACTTAACAACTATAACTTGTGGCCTAAGGTAACTAAAACTCCCTCCCGCGCCCCCGCCATGCACAGTTTTTTCCTCAAAAATGTTACTGCAAATATTACAGTGATAATGTCAATTATGCTATCAAAAATGGCATGAGTGTTGCAATATGTGAGCTAATTAACAATGCATGGCGAGGGCGTGAGTTATAGTTAACTTAGGCCACGAGTTGTAGTTACTTGAAATAACTCTAATTATGACTGCTGAATTTGTCTGGTTTTGTACAAGTAAATTCAGAACCTAACTATAACGTCCGTGTAACCTTTGGCTTTTTAAGTGAATTTCTATTTCCTAATTATAATGTCACTGTAACCTTTGTTTTTTTCAGTGGATGTCTATGGTTTTTCTAAGGTAAAGTAATTTTCATTACTGTACGTTAATCCAATCACCTCCATGTATGGCCAGTGGCCAGGCCGTTCGGCCAACCTCTTATAACCACCCAACCCTGTACCACTTAAAATGAGAAATGTTCTGACAAATTGAGAAAAAAAAGTGTATTTGACAAGTAAAAAGAGTGAGATCACCTTTCTGTTTCTGCCTCAAACATTTGAAGTTGAAAAGAAATTAAAGCTGAGAAATGACAACTGACACACCTAGACTGGACCCCTCAACTTTCTGTGTGGGGGGGTCTGAGACCTTAACCACTAAGCCACAGATTACTCCTTACTGTGCATTCTCCAGACATACTTATGACATTTAAACCAAATATGTTGATGGGACAAAGATGTGAATGTTCCATCATAGGCAATGTTTAACATTCAAAACATGAGTAAATGAGACACACTGCAAAAGAGATACCAGGACTTGAACTGTAAACCTGATGAATGACAGTCCAAGAGATTTACCAGTAGGCCAGAAGGGACGCTTGTCTGCTGTGCCTCAAAACATAACTTTAACATTTTAATTAAACATCATGCTAGTGTGACCCTCTTAAGTCATTATATAGAGAAATCATTGCAATAACGATCTCTTTTTCTCTTGCAACGCACTATGTGATGGAAGAGAGAGAGAATCAGAAAATGACAGAGCCGGTCTGAAGGCCCCCGTGGTCCCAGCCGGCTCCCCTCCTGCTGTCATAGAGAGGGAGCTAAAGATGCAATAGTATCCTCAGTTTCCTCTGTTTCCCTGCTCCGCATCTCTGTTTGGCAACTCTTGCTTGCTGGGAATGAAGTTTTGCTCTGATTGGACAGGAGCTCTCAAAACTCCCGCCAAGTCAGAGCAAACAGCTATGTCCCAGGGATGGGTACCCTAGGACAGAGGGGAAGCCAGCCATGAGGGGTGGTGGTCCCCAGGTCCATCCATGGCTCCTCAAGGAGGACTGCACAGCCCCGCCAATGTTAAGTAGCCACAGGGAGGTTGTGTTCCCTGGGATTGCAACATTCCACAATGGACCACCTTATTTCTTTAAATTCAACCTTGAGGAGCTGGCAGTCCCGGGGGCTTTGGGGGGGGTCATGCGGCTACCCTTAAATTAAATGAGCTGGTCACCCCTGGGGCTGCAGGAGGGGGGGGGGTGCGTGCGCTCCAGGCATTTAATAATGCTTTTCCCAGGGGAGCTGGTGGTTCCCAGGGCTGGGGGTGGCTGCTCAGCCCTCTGCATTCATTGTTTGGTAACCCCAGAAAGGTGGTGGTCCCCAGGGCTGCAGGGGGGCATGCACCCCCCCACATTGATTTTTTTCTATTTAAATTATACCCTAGGGAGGCAGTGGTACCTGGGGCAGCAGGGGGGCTGCGCAGCCCCTCCGCATTCAATATATTTATGAGCCCTGGGTAGGTGGTGGTCCCCAGGGCATGAAAATGGTCTAGGAGAGGGCCCATGTGTACCCCTCCTTTATTTTAACATGCCCACCCGGGGGCTTCATTGAATCAAGCACACAAGCCTGCACTTGTTTTTTTTTTACCTTACAGGCAACAGCTGACATGAGCGTCAAATCTTTTTGCTAAATTTTGTGCAACTAGGTCCTAACTATAACTATTTAGTGGTGACTATATCTACATGTTCACTCAAAAAACAAAGGTTATAGGAACTGTTGGACTTGTTTCCTTATGCATGGTCAACCCCAGTCTATTTGCCTCCTTCCTCCTATTTTTCTGACCTCTCACTGTTGGCTCTAGGACTCTGAGCACTTTATCACTGCTGACCAGTGCTAAAGTGCAGGTGCTCTCCCATCTAAAGTTGGTATGATTGGCTTATACCTAATTGGCATATTTAATTTACCTATAAGTCCCTTGGGCAATGGTACCTCTATACCCAGGGCCTGTAAATTAAATACTAGTAGTGGGCATGCAGCGCTGCTTGCGCCACCCACTGAAGTAGACTTTCAAACCTGTCTCAGACCTGCTAGCGCAGGGCCTGTGTGCGCAGTTTTCTGCCACAGGGACCTGGCTTCTAAATGTACTTGCCAGGCCCAGAACTCCCCTTTTACTACATGTAAGTCACCCCTAAGGTATGCCCTAGCTAGCCCTATGGGCAGGGTGCCAGGTATGTAGAAGGCAGGACATGTGCCAGGTTGCGTGGCCTGTCCTGGTAGTGACAAACAGCCTAACTTGGTGTCTCACTGCTGTGAGTTCTACCTTCTCATAGGATTGCATTAGGAATGCCCTGCCTTATGTGTAGGGGTATTGTCTGATTTATGAGGGGTAGCGTAGGTGCGTTTGGTATGGCTGTGATGGTGATAATAAATGCTGCTTACTGGTGTAGGTGTATTTTTTTATTACTATCACAGAAATGCCACTTCTAGAAAATGTGCATTTATGTGTGCTTATGACTCTGGTGTTTTGCAGCTTGACTCCAATCCACGTCTGGGCAGAGTGACAGTTGGGGCTTTGTGCATACTTTTCAGACAGCCTGTACACAGAGAGGGTGGCGGTGTCACAGAGGTGCATCTATATATTGTAAAGCCTTCCTGGGCTGAGAGAAGGGAGAGGCAGGGCACACCTGCATTTGTTAAGGCTGTGCCCTGGCCTCGCACAATAGGGTTGTTTACCCCACACTGATGTTTGGAGCCTGTGCTGGAGGAGAGAAAGGCACTCCCAGAACCAGTTGTTACTGGCTGGAAACCTCTCTCCCCCCCCATTGTAAAGCACTCTGAAAACTTAGTATAAGTACAGGGGAATTTCCCCCACAATTTAGACATCATTTGACATCACTTTGTACTCCAGGAACCTTACCTGGAGCTGGAAAGGACGCTGTTGCAAGGACTCACCAGGACCACCTTAGACTACTGCTGCTTTGCTGACCTGTGACCTGCCTGGTCACCAGGAGGAACTGCCACTGCTTGCACCCCCTTGTTGTGATGACCTGCTGCTGGGTTCTCCAGTCCTGCGCCCCCCTTCTTCACCTGTTGTCTCCAGAGGCAGGGTGCTGTCGCCCCTGACCTCTGAAAACTCTTTTAAGCATGAGGTGTGCTACCTCGGCTGAGTAGCGCCTTGGAAGTGCTCTTTGTTGCCCCAAAAAGTGATTTTCCGCGCTGTTCTGCCTGCTGGATAGAATCACCGCCACAGCCCGGGCTGCAGATTTGACCCTAGCGCTTTCAAAGGTGCCCTGTTGATGCCCTCAAATCACCGCTGCAACCCAGGCATCTACTTCGTGTTTAGTGTGAGGACCGCACTCTTCCCAGTGCCCCCGGGGCATGTGAAGAAGTAAAAGTGGAGCAAGCTTGCTCCTCTTGGCGCCCCCGGGGAACGGTCTGCTCTTTAGAGCACCCCCGGGGCACCAGTCACCTCCTATCCTCCTGGGATCACCGCGGAGGCCCGGGAAGCCTCTACAGTCACTCATGCACCACATCGGGTGCAGGCGAGTGTCTACTCGGGCCCCAGGAGGGGTCCGATCGTTGCAAGCCTCGTAGTAGGACTCGGGGAAGGCGCAGGCAGCGCCCTCCTTCCCAGGTCTCTGCAATAGGAGCAGGACGCTCCTTTTTCTCTTTAAAAATCAAATGGGCATTGTTTCTAAACCCTGGAAGGGAGACCTCCACGGAGGTCCCTTTCCCCTCTCCCCTGATTGTTGTTAGGGCCTCATCTGGCCCCCACCCCGTGAACAGGGTGTGTGGAGGCTGAGGCAGGCCCCCATCCAAATCGCAGACCCCAGAGGGGCCCGTTTTCTGCAAGGAGAGGGTGCCGACCATCTCTCTCCTCCAGGAGCACAGTGTGGCCCCCGTTGTGTGCGCAGGAGTGCCGGGGGCCCCCTCATGCTCTTCTAGGCACAGGGAGTGCCTTGTCACCAGGAAATAAGGTACTTTCTAGCAATATAGTGGCTCAGTGAGCCAAGTATGGAGAATTCATATGTTTTACCTGCTTTTCCTGCCACTACATATACATGCTAATGTTCCTTTTATGGACATGATTTGCTGATATGTATTTTTATGACTTGGCATATGTTTTCTAATGTTCCTACTATGGTTGTTTTATGATATGCTTATAACAAGTGCCTTGGTGTAATAATGTGTTTCCTGACTACTGCTTATGTTGCAGAATACTGAATAACCTGTGTGTTATATGTGACTACTGCTAGTTTGCAGAGTAACTAAGGTGTAACGTTCTGACAACTGCTAAGGTAGCAGGATAGTACTGATATATGATGTTTGGTCTAATAATTGCGTTGTGTACAATACAGTATATTTTCATATAATCTGGTGTTGTGTTTCCTTTGTGGTGGGGATAGTGCGTCACGTGTGTTGTGTGTGTTGTGCAAACGCTTTACACATTGCCTCTGGGATAGGCCTGACTGCTCGTACCAAGCTACCAAGGGGGTGAGCAGGGGTTATCTTGGACGTGTAACTCCATTGCCCCTGACTAGAGTGGGTGGGTTCTGCCTGGATGAGGTACATACATTAGCAAACCAGAAACCCCATTTCTAACAGGAACGTTATAGTTAGGATCACATTTTAAGCACACAAAACTACAAAATCATAGAAATTCACCTTTTATTTTAGTTAGAGATATCTCACGTAACTATACCTCATGCCCTAAGGTAACTATAACTTGCGTCCCCACCATGCATTGTTTTTTTTGTGAAAAATGTTTCTTTAAATATTACACTGATATTATTAATGATATTATCTAAGATGTCATGAGTGCTGTAATTTGTGGAGTAATTAGCATTACATGGTGTGGGAATCTGCTTTTTTTGTGTAAGAATTACCTCTGTTTTTTTCCTGGTCACCCCCAAACTTTTTGGATAGATACTGGTGGTTACTGACTCTCGGCTGCGCCCTGGGCACTGCTTACCAATCCCAGAGCCAGTGCTCTGTGTAAAGTAGAAATGCAAATTAGGCTATGGATAACTGGCAGTATCAACCTACCTATAAGTCCCTAGTATATGGTAGGGCATGTAGGTTTAGCGACCCCAGCATAGGTAGTGCACCCACAGGTGCAATGCTGAGATGCCCAGTGTCATTTTAAAGGCAGCCCTGCCTTGCTGGCTGATTTTAAACTAAAGTTATATGCAAATTCAAATTTGGAATTAAAAGTACTTCCAAAGTCTTAAACTAGCCTATTCTTACATATAAGTCACCCCTAAGGTGTGCCCTTATTGCCCCTAGGGCTGGGTGCTATATAACTATAAGCAGGAACCTTATAAATTTTGTGTTATAAGTGTGGTAAAATATCCAAATTTGCTTTTCCCTCAATATAGTGAGACTAAAATGGGGAGACTTTGTTTTAATTAATAGAGTCCAAATAGGAGCCAGATATATTTTGAGTTTGGTATATAAAGCCCACAACTTGCCAAAGTTGGATTTAATATTACTAGTTCAGGGAAAGTGTTTTAAAACTCTACCTGAAAGTTGCCAACTTCAGCTCTGTAGTGCCCTTCTCTGATTGGCCAGCCTTGATGAGGTGTGAAGTGGCCTCGGCTGAACACAAAGGTAGTGCCTGGGGGAGCCTCAGCAGATGATGAAACAGGATGAGGGGAAAGCAGCCAAACTATTCTTTAAAGGAGGGAAGGGCATCTGGAGCAGCTCATGAACTCCCCCATTTCCTGCAACCCTAGGCAACCAGGGGCAGGATGTAGGAAGAAAAATAATTGCAAGTCGGAAATAGTGACTCCTTGCGAATCGTTATTTCCGACTCGCAAAACGAGATGCATGAAAAAATCGCAATACCAAATTGTGATTCGGTGCGGAGTCGCACCGCAATTTGCGACCTCGCAATTTGCGAAATCGTTATTTGCGAGGTCACAAATTGAACAAGGGTGTGGTCCGGAGTTACAAATTGCGACTGGGTCGCAAAATGCACACAGGTGCCAAAAAAATAGTGAAAAACACACTTCCTGGTTCTGAGTGATGACATCTGAATCAGGAAGTACCCCCATGGAACAGGGAGGAGCCTACCCAGCACAAACAGCAGAGTCACACCCAGCTGAGAGGAGCTACTACAACCATGGCATCTCAGGACAAGGAGACCCCCAGTGCTGGCAAGAAAAGGAAACTGAAGTTTTCTGAAAAGGAGCTGGAGGTCCTAACAGAGGAGTGCTGCCTGCACCATGATGTCTGGTTTGGAAAAGCAGCAATGAGTGTCCCTGACACCCAAAAAAAGAAAATCTGGCAGGACATCCTTACCGAGATAAATGCCATTGGAGTCAGCCATCGCACAATAGATGAGGTCAGCAAAAGGTGGTATGACCTCCGGTCCAGGACCAAGGAAAGGGTGGCCGAGCGTATGAGGGAGATGCATGGCACTAGAGGAGGACCATCTACAGTACCACCCCCTACAGCCATAGAGACCATGGTGGGGACCACTCTGGAGCCGTAGGCAGTAATCGGAATTGGAGACCTTGACAGTTCTGCTTCGGGAACATCCAAAAGTAAGTACCAAAATTAACTTATTTACACAATGCACACAACCACAGTACACATAAGCATGCATCCTCCAGATTTGCTCTATGCCTATGTTGCAACCTATAGAACAGTGCATTATGGGCAAAGTAGTACAGTAGTCCAAATTTTTAGAAAAATGTATTCTGAGACATCAAACATATGATGTAAGGCACTGACAGTGTATTCCCTGTGTCCCACAGGTCACCCAACACCAACCCCACTGTGCAGGGAGATGAACCAGCCACACACACAGCAGACGAGGCAGCCACAAAAACTGCTGGGGAGTGCATGACCACACCACTCGTCCAACGTGCACCAGAGAACATGAATGAGACTGATCTGGGTCTTGTGGCAGGCAACCTGACACCAGGGCCACTGATGAGGGAGAGTTGGCCACATAGGTCAGCTGGCTCTGTGCTGAGATGGCAACACCTAATGCAGTCAGCGAGTGAGGAGGATGTCAATGACGAACAATTGTTAGGACTGGAGGCATCCTTACTGCAAAGTCACCGGCTGCAAAACAGACACATGCGGGTGATGAATAGGAACCTGAACAGACTGCAGCAGACACTCTCCCAGGGTTTTGCCAATGTGGACAACCAGTTTACTGCCATGAATAAAAACATGGCAAACCTTACAAGCTCCATAAACGACTTGGTCAGGGAAATGGTGGCAGATAGGGCACATGCAAGGCGCAGAGAGCGCAACACTGCTGCCAAAACAACCTGCCTGTCAAGGCACACAGTGAAGCTGCAGGTGGAACTTGTCCATTTTGCTGTTGATGTGGCAAGAGGACTAGGGCGCATCAGCCATGCAGTGGACCTGATAGAGACCAGCCAGGCAGCAAGGGGCATTGGCGATACCCCTCAGGATAGCGAGGAGATCTCCAGTGTCAGCAGTGTATCTGCCTCTGATGCACGGATCCTGCGGAGTAGCAGTGCCCGGCAAGGATCAGGGGACCAACCTGGATTGGGCCATGGTGGCCGTAGTCGCAGGAGGCTGTGAGGTACCAATCTGTGTTTTCACTGAGGCACATGAACTTAATGTGTCAGACATTACTTTTTGCTTTCTTCATGCAGTTGAGTTGACAATATTTTCTGCATTATATTGCTGAAATTGAAGGGATAGTTTGTTGTACTACACAAGTGGGCTATGTGTGTCTTACATTAGTGAGTGTTGTCACGGTTGCCACGTACCTGCAAAAGTAGTGGGTTGCAATGTGGTTCCATATCTGTGTGCCCTCTATTGTGATGCTTCTATCCCCAGGCTGTTGGTGTGGTAGCTCTTGCTCCTCATCCTCCGAATCTGTGTCGTCCGGGTGAGATATAGCCCACGTCTGGTGGCAATGTTGTGGAGGATGGCAAAAGTTGCAACAATCTTGCATGCAGTTTCTGGCCCCTCCACTTTTGTGCTCAGAGCAGGCATTAAAAAAGAGGCTCCCATTTTGTTCAATGGGCCTCTGGGTGCTTTGAGGGATTAGCGTCATAATTGTTTATGCTAATCCTGCAAAGTACCAGACTAGAGTAAAAAATGATGATGCTAGTCCCCCTGACTACCACCAGGGTGCGCCGTATTTTAAATAAGGTGCACACATGGTTGTGTTAGGGGGAAGCTATGTGGCGCAAGAAAGTGGTGCTGCACTAGGTGCTGCTCCACTTTTCATAAATCTGCCCCTTTGTCTCCTAAGTTAAGCCTTGTTGCTGGTTGCCAACCTACCAAGGCTTGAGCTGGTGTTAATTTATTGAAAACTAACTGAACATGGTGGAGGGTTAGTGGCCTATTGCTAAGTGTAGGTACTTACCCGCCCTTATCAATATTCCACTTTCCAACAGTTTGTATGTCTAAGTGCTTTCCGCTTAATTTCTGTAAAATGAACATCATGTCAGAATAAATCCTGCCATCCGTATTTATCCAAGAAGAGGCCACAGTTTTCTGCAAAATGTCTACCCAACAGGAATACTTCCTACTCGCTATTTAGTGAGTGCTACCTCCTTGGGTAAATCTATAGAGCATCTCCAACACTACAGCTGCACAGAGGACGGTGAAGAAATGTCTCCATTGGCATTGTGTGTGTTTAACTTTGTCAATGTGATTGTTCCTCGAGCATCTTTATTAGATAATTTCCAAGGTGAAACTGCAAATCTTCAGGTTCACTATGATTTTTCTTTTTTTAAAATTTGGGGTACTGAGGAGGGACCTTAAGACCCCACAGTCCTAGCTGGCTCCCCACTCCTGCAGTTGGCATTGCTCCCGCAAGATGGCACCTACTTTAAATAGCAGCTCCCTGCTTGCGGAAGGAATGTTTTTATCTGTTTCCCTGCACACATAATTGCGTGCAGGGAAACAGATGAAAAATCCACTTTCTGCAGCTGTCAGCTCCTACCAAGCAAAAGCAAACAGCTGCCTCCTGAGTGAGGGCACCTCAGGAGGTAGCAGTAGCCGGGCCTGGGGGTTGGTAGTCCCCAGGGCCAGATGTGGCTCCATGAGTAGGGCTCGTGGCCTCCCTCCAATGTTTGCTTGAGCCCGGGGGAGGTGGTGGTCCCCAGGGCTGGGTGTCTGCGATGGACCCCTACATTGTTTTTCTTGTGGCCCTGGGGAGGTGGTGGTCCCTAGAGCTGCAGGAGTGCAGCTGCAGGGGGGCCATGCAGGCACTCCTGCATTCATGAAATACATTTTGCCCCAGGGAGGTGGTGGTCCCAGGGGACGGGTGACCCAAGAGGGCCCCCAGAGGGCCCACCCTCATTCATAATTGGTAGTGTCCCCAGAGATGTGAGGGAGCCCCGCAGGCCCCGCGCGTTCATTAAAGTGCTTTTTCCCCAGGGAGGTTGCAGTCCCTGGGGCATGGACGGGCCCATTGGGCCCTCCCACATTCATATTTGGCAGTGCCCCAGGGAGGTGGCTGTCCCCAGGGCTTTGACAAGCCCTGGGAGGGGAGATCCATGCGCCCGCCTATATTTTGGCAATGCCCCTGGGACCTAGCCCATCTGGGGCAAAAATAAAAGCAAGCGTAGGAGACCCCTCTTTCTTTTTTTAAAAACAAGTGAAACTCACAAATAGTCGAGATTTTTGCTGTGTGTGTGTTTTTTAAATTCTTTTTAGCCTGGGGAAGGTTGCTGGGGGACCCCTGCACAAATGCTAGAGGGGTAGAGTAAAGCTAACCTTCCCCCTTTTTCTTTTTTTTAAAGTTTAGTTTTGAGACTCGGCTAAAGCTGCTCAAAATAGCTGCCAGCTCTTTCTGGTTGAAGTGTTGGCAGCCAATCAGATCTCTGCACGAGATCGTCAGTATTCACGAATGTGTTGTGACCCTAGATGTACATATTTGGATTTCCTTTCATTTCTCCTAAACTACTAAACGGATTTAGACCAAATAAGAAAAAACACTCTTTCTGGACCAAGAGATACCTTCTTCTTATCTCTCGCTTCACAGATACCCCAAAACTCTCCATGGACAACAAAATTCTAGGGAGCACTTTTTTTTGGAACATTTCGTGAACATTCGTGAAGGGGTGCCAAAGATATAGGCAAGTCAAAAATCACTTTTTCAATTGAAATAGGTCCTAACTATAACCTCCTACACAGTAGGTTTTATATATATATATATATGTATATGTTTATATATTGTTCTCTGTGAGATACTCACCTGAATTGTAGGCGTTCAATGGGGCGATGACAATTCCTCAATCCCGGTGAGGACTAATGTCACTGCGATGAAGAGTACATTGCCCTCCTGCAAGTCCTCAAGGGGAAGGGGATTTGAGGAAGAGAAAAAGAGAAAATACCAGCTTCTGCCTCATGGACTGCAGAATCGGACTGCTGGACCCTGGACTGCATGACCTGCTGGGCGTCAGGACTTCTGATTTCTCAAAATACTGGGTTCTTGGGCCCACATTTATACTTTTTTAGCGCCTCATTTGCGTCATTGTTTTACGCAAGAGTAACGCAAACTTACAAAATACAATTGTATTTTTTAGTTTGCGCCTATTTTGCGTCAAAAAGCGACGCAAATGCGGCGCTAAAAAAGTATAAATATGGGCCTTGATTTTTTAGGATTCTGGGCTGCAAGATAATTACTTCAATAATACTTTGAACATAAACTATTGTACATTGCATAATGTTAGTTATTGTTGACACCTTGTGAATATGTTTCTATAAGGTTGAACAAGTCTCTTCCTCTTTTTACAATACATTCAGAGTCTCTGAAGCAATGTCCAAACTCAAAAACAATCAACTTGACAAAAGGGCTTCTTTGTGTTCTGGCATAGTCTCTTGCCAATAATAGTTCTGATAAACTTGTACTACTTCCAATCTCCTAACTCTCAGGGGAGTGCTTGTTACAGGAAATATGTCTTTCCTTAATGTCTGTTTAGCGGTATTTTGGATTCCCACCCAAATGATAAATCACACTAGTTCTTATTGTCATAAATTATTTAAAAGACAGAGCTCTGTTTTGTTCCATTTAAGCGATTAATCTTTCTTTACCTTGAAATGAAGGTACATTTTCAGAAGAACCCAAACTGGGTTTTTCACCTTTCTTATTTTCGCTCTTTAACAGGAAGTATGGGATCATCAGCAGAAGGTAGAAGCGGAGAGCTGGGACACCACATGAAGCTTACCAGAGGGTAAGGATCACTGGAACTCGACTGGAGACTGTCCGGAGGCTGAGAAATGCCAGAACTCGACTGGAAGCTGGTCAGAGAACAAGGAACACTGGAACTCGACTGGAGGGAGGCTGGAGAACAACGAACTTGCCTTACACTGGAACTCGACTGGAAATTGGCTGGAGGACAAAGAACTCAACTTGACTTTAAACAGGTGAGCAGAGCAATAGGTACAAAGCCAAGCAAGGCCTCAGCATCCTTAAGTAGTCAAATGTGCACATGTGCCTTTCGGCAGTTGATTGCATGTTAAGGAAATAAGCAATTATTTCCTGATTGTGGCACATGTTCAGTACAGATCACACTGTGAAGAGCACATGTTTTGGCAGTTACAGTTCAAGCAGGTGAAAAGCCAGTTGGTTGCTTGTTAAGGAAATGAGCAATTAACCTCCTGATTGTGGCACATGTTCAATACAGATCACATTGTGAAGAGCACATGTTTTAGCAGTTACAGTTGGAGCAGGTCGAATACAAGGTGCATAATCAACAAGCATTGCTTATAATAAATGAGACATTTAACAGGCATTGGTTATTGCAAACTTGGTATTCAGGGATGTAATGAATATACCAAAATAAATCTGAATCGATCTCTTGGCTGTGCTAGTGTACCCGCAACATATATACACACACATACACACTGAAAAAACAAAGGTTAAGGTAACATTACATTATAGTTAGGTGTAATGCAAATATCTGTATTTTTTTTTTTAAACCTTGGAAACTCTCTGAAGAAAACAAAGATTAAAGTAAAGTTATGGTTAGGTGAATTTCTCAGTGACAACAATATAATTCTGAACAAAAAAAGACATAAATTCACCAGTTATAGCTGTGTTAACTATAACTTGCACCCCTGCTAAGCACTGCTTATGACTTGCATATGACGTCACTCACAACATGTTCTATGACATCATTTAAGACATCACGGATGGGCCGCGGTGGCTTTTAGAAATGTTTGGCGCTATATCCGGGCTCCGAGTGAACTGGCAAAATTCTAGCCTGTTTCCAGTAATGGAAGGGAGAGCAGTCCCTCCGGATCTTGACGATCAGGCTTGGGAACCACGCTGTTTGTCCTACTTGGGCATTCATGTCATTCATAATCGGATGGACTTGCTAGAGGGAAACATAGAACGGGTGATTTGGGGTCTTCGCAGTGCCATGACCTTATGGGCATCCCCCCCACTGGCAGTGGCAGGGCGTGTCGTGTTCCTGAAAATGATAGCTCTACCCCAATTGCTCCACTTCTTCTCTACCCTCCCACTATGGATCCCGAGAACTTATTTTAAGGAACTGAACTCTATGGTAGTTGGCTTCATATGGGGGATGGGCAGACGCCGTCTGGCCTTAGTGTACTACAAAGACCACTTGCGGAAGGCAGACTGGCCGTTCCCGATTTTGAATCCTACTATTTGGCGGGTCAGTTACAGTGGCTGACCCGCTGGATGGCTGGCTGTACAATGCCTGACAGAGAGCCCACACTTTTCACTCCGGATCTTCCATCCTTCCTCCTTCATCCTTGATCCTGCAGCTGGGCCCCCCGGCTGCTGCCGGTCCCACCAAACTGAAGGTCACACATAAATGCTGGGTGCGCTGTCTTCGCCGCTCAATGGGTAGCAAGCCTTTCGCACCAGAAATCCCATTGCAGTGTTTGCTGACGTTACCTCATTGAGGGGATTGGGGGTCTTCACAGTGCCATTACCTTCTGGGCATCCCTCCCATTGGCACTGGCAGGGCGTGTCGTGTTCCTGAAAATGATAGCTCTACCCCAATTGCTCCACTTCTTCTCTACCCTCCCATTGTGGATTCCGAGAACTTATTTTAAGGAACTGAACTCTATGGTAGTCAGCTTCATATGGGAGGTGGGCAGACGCCCTCTGGCCCTTAGTGTACTACAAAGACCGCTTGCGGAAGGCAGACTGTCCATTCCCGATTTTGAATCCTACTATTTGGCAGGTCAGTTACAGTGGC
The DNA here is from genome assembly GCF_031143425.1 of Pleurodeles waltl. NCBI lineage: Eukaryota > Metazoa > Chordata > Amphibia > Caudata > Salamandridae > Pleurodeles > Pleurodeles waltl. The sequence continues at coordinate 361,776,099 of NC_090437.1, read as the reverse complement.
TGACCCGCTGGATGGCTGGCTGTACAATGCCTGACAGAGAGCCCACACTTTTCACTCCGGATCTTCCATCCTTCCTCCTTCATCCGTGATCCTGCAGCTGGGCCCCGCCGGCTGCTGCCGGTCCCACCGAACTGAAGGTCATACATAAATGCTGGGTGCATTGTCTTCGCCGCTCAAGGGGTAGCAAGCCTTACGCACCAGAAATCCCATTGCAGTGTTTGCTGACGTTACCTCATGGAGGGGATTGGAGGAGGCTGATGAGTTGGGAGGTGGCTGGAACGACGTCCATAGGCACCTTGTATGACGCTAACACCCTTTTACTGTTTGAAGACTTTCGTGGACGATACAAACTTCTCCCAGGCCACTTTTTACTCCATAGAGTGGTCACCAAGGCAATTATAGGGCATTGGCAGGCTGGAGGCCTCTGCCACGGGCACATATAAAGCAATGACCTGCATATACAACATAATATGGAAAACATTATGTGCTCCGCTTACCCTTCTTAGACAGAAGTGGCAGGCAGACCTAGACACTACCATCACAGATGAAGACTGGGACGAGATCTTGGCTTGGACCCCGAGGGTCTCATGTAATGCCCGCTTTAAGCTTATAAACATATACGTCCTCCATAGGGCCTATCTGACACCGGGGAGGCTTCGGAGACACTTTGGTGTGGCAGAGGACAAATGTCCAAGATGTGGGGAAGTAGAAGCAGAATTCTGCCACATGTTTTGGATCTGCCCCAATGTGAAGGGATTTTATAGAGCTGTTAGCAACTCATTAACTGAGGTCCTAGAGCGAGAGGTTCCCAATGATCCCAGACATTGTTTACTCCGGGGATTTAAGCACACGGCCCGCAATAGAGTGACTGACCAGTTCAGAGATTTAGCTCTGCTGCTGGCTAAAAGGGAAATAGCAATGAATTGGAAGCTGTCGCTCGGACCCCGGGAGGAGAAGTGGAGAGGGGAGGTGCTGAAATCGGCACAAGTTGAGGAGATGGTGCGGTCCCGGGAGGCTAGACGGGGTCAGAGGATGACAGAGCGAGCAAGAGCCTGGAGTACTCTAGTATATGACTGGGACAGACTGCGAAAAGCACCCCAAGATGAGACAGTGCCCCCTTGAGGAGGGGATATAAATCTTTCCTGCAAGAACCTAGTGACTAATTCCCCAGCATTAACTCACTTAATTACCGTAGACACAGAGGTGGGGCAGAGAGGGTAGAGTGTGACACCTGATCGGAGGAGGCTCGTCACAGCGACATACATTCTGCATTCGGAGATTTCCAGAAATAGCCAGGCACATAAAAGTGAGGGGGGTGTAGAGGAGGGGTTCTCTGCCTACATGGGAAATCCACCCTCACAAGATGAGCTCCTAAGACCAGGCACTGCTAGACCATTAGCAAGAGTTGTGACCTGTAGGCGACAAGAAGGCGGCTGTAGTTGACCCTAGACTGAGTGAACTGTGACTGTCCTTGTACTGTGGTTCTGGGTACAACAATATATGATGGTGCAAATAATTGTTATGGTATGACAATGTTGTAGGGGTGGTACACCCCAAGTATGCAGATTTCTACTTGGTTACATTATAAAATCAATAAAATATGGTTAAAAAACATTTTAATGACATCACTGATGACATCTCAAATGACATAATTGATGACTTCACTGATGACATCACTGATGGCATTATCCAATGAGTATCCTAGTTTGTTTTACACTTTACATAGTGGCAAATGACTACAATAGTACTTGTCTACCTAAGTTTGTACAGCCTTGGTCCAGCTAATGGTCATACGTGTGTACAAAACACATACGTACCTAATGCACCATAGATATCTAGATGTACTGAACATGTTATACATCCTTGTAAGTCTGTGTGCAAGTAACAGTTGAGTTGATTTCATTATGGTCTACGAAACATTTTGGATCTGCAGAAAAAAATACTTTTAAACAGTAGAAACAATCTACATAGTCGATCCTGACTTTTGTTAGCATCCTTGACTTAATAGATAGAAATGGGTCAGCATAATAATGAATACTTAACATAGAAAACTGTGTGCACCAGACACTAATCTATGTATGTATGCTTGTTTTGCTTCAGAAGATGGCATATTTGCAAAGTATTCAGTATACAGTACTGAGGGATCAGGCAGTATGATCTTTAGCACTTTCAGATCTTGCTTTTTTTTTAAACAAGTAGTGTCTTTTTTGACAACTGTTACACAGAATTTACACTGTTCTTAGTAGTTCAGGAGAGGTTCGCTATTTGCAAACAGCGTAGTATAGAATCAACTCTGTTCATAAAGTAAACACTGTTTATACAACTCAGTTCTCTACTGTTATTATTTTTACTTCTTAATGTAGATTTGGTGTGTGCCTTCTGTTTTGTATAGATAAAAGCTGTCCCTAGTAGGGCATTTGGTTTGAAATAGGCATTCACTATTTTAGCTTTCTTTGAACAGTTGTATAGATATTGTTACACCGTGTGCAATGAGGGTTTCCCATATATCAGTGGTTTATTAATGATGTGAACTATGATTCATGTAAACTGTATGGTATACGGTCAATGTTGCACGTAATGCTTGCTTTCAGCACCTAGAGGCGTTGTTTCTGTGTTGGTAGCAATGATGCTTGATCTTCTGCTGAGCTTTTTTGTGCTTACTGTCAAACCTCTAATGATATAGTAATTGATATACCTGTATGCAGGAAATTGACATTTGGATGTCATCAGTGAAATCATCAGTGATGTCATCAGTGATGTCATTTGAGATGTCATCAGTGATGTCATTTGAGATGCCATAAATTATGTCAAAGAACGTCTTGAGTGATGTCATATGTGAGGTCATAAGCAGTGCATGGAGGGGCGCAAGTTATAGTTAGTGCTGCTACCTCTAACTGGTGAGTTTCTATTGTGTTTTTAGTTCCGAACGATAATGTTTTCACTTAGAAATTCACCTAACTATAACTTTACTTTAACCTTTGGTTTTTTGAGTGAATTTCTAAGCTTTTATTTAAACGAAAACAGACTTTTTTATCACACCTAACTATAATGTTGCTTTATCCTTTGTTGTTTCAGTGAATTTCTATGTGTTTTAAAGTAAACAACCCACTTAAGGCTAATCTATAATACAGTAGTGAATGCAACAAGGTTGGATATTTCTTTTTTTCTAAGTGATGGCTTTCACAAGGCACTCAAAGGAGCCAGGTGTGGATTCCGAGGGGGCTGTACTTCATGTTCGTCTCTCGTGAACCACTCACGAGATCGTACATTTAGAGGCATATTTATACTCTGTTTGAGCCGGAATTGCGTCGTTTTTTTTTATGCAATTCCAACGCAAAACTAACTCGATATTTATACTTTGGCGTTAGACGCGTCTAGCGCCAAAGTCCATGGAGTTTGCGTCATTTTTTAGCGTGGACACCTACTTTGCGTTAATGAGATGCAAGGTAGGCGTTCCCGTCTAAAAAGTTGACTCCGAGGCATGTGCGCCGTATTTACACTCCCGGGCAAAATTCACACCCGGGAGTGGGCGGGTCAATAAAAATGACGTACGGCCGCTTTTGCGCCGTTTTTTAGCGCCTGGAAAAGGCAGGCGTTAAGGGACCTGTGGGCTCGGAAGGAGCCCAGAGGTGCCCTCCCATGCCCCCTGGGACACCCCCTGTCACCCTTGCCCACCCCAGGAGGACACCCAAGGCTGGAGGGACCCATCCCAGGGACATTAAGGTAAGTTCTGGTAAGTATTATTATTTTTTTTTTTTGTGGCATAGGGGGGCCTGATTTGTGCCCCCCTACATGCCACTATGCCCAATGACCATGCCCAGGTTAGCCCTTTGCTAAGACAGGAGTCATTTCTATGGGGTTTGGGAGTCGAAAAAAATGGCGCAAATCGGGTTGAGGCGAAAAATTTGCCTCAGCCTGACTTGCCCCATTTTTTGACGCCCAAGCTCCATATCCCCCTACGCCGGCGCTGCCTGGTGTACGTCGTTTTTTTCCACGCACACCAGGCAGCGCCGGCGGCTAACGCCGGCTAACGTCATTGATTAAATACGGCGCCCCCATGGCGCTTCAGAATGGCGTTAGCCGGCGCTAATTTTTTTTACGCAAAACTGCATTAGCGCAGTTTTGCGTCAAAAAGTATCAATATGGCCCTTAGAATCAAGATAATTACAGGGTTTTATTGTAATTGGGAACAAAATAAAACATTACACATATTGTTTAAGATAGAAAAATAACTTGTGCACTGTTCTGTAGAAGAAATAAAGGAAGGGAGTATACATAGGCTGGCCTCTCCTTTAAAAGCTCTCTCTCAGATGATGGGTGGGCATAGTAGTAGGGTATGTGGATGTACTGGCCTCTCCATTTAAGATTTCTCTCTCAGAAGACAAGTGTGCATAGTAGGTTGTGTGCATGGACTAGTCTCTCCTTTCAGACCTCTTTTCAGATGACAAATGTGCTTAGTAGGGTGCTTACATGGACCAGCATCTGCTATCAGACCCCTCTCAAATGACGGATTAGTGTAGTAAGGTGTGTGCGTGGCTTGGCCTCTCCTTTCAGACCTCTCTCACAGATGACATCCGTGCATAATAGGGTGCGTGGAGAGAGAGTGGCCTCTCCGCTGAGGCTTCTCTCCTAGATGATGGTTGTGCGTAGTAGTAAGTGAAGAGGGACTGGCCTCCCTGCTAAGAACCCTTTCTCTGATAATGAGTGTGCATAGTAGGGTTTGGGAAGAGACTTTACTCACAACTGTTACAAAGCTGATGGGCATAAATAGTACTCTGATAAGCACAATCTCCAGCAAGACTCCTTCCTACAGAAGCAAGTGTGCATACTACAGTGCATTCAAAGATCACCTACTCCTGTCTACTGTTAATGATTGAGAGTTTCGCAACATCATAGCTTTTCTTGAAAATAGGAATTAAACATCTACTCATCACAGTACTTATCTCTTACACTCTCTTTCTCAAAAACAATGTCCTCAATATGCATTTCTGCTAATGGAGTCTCTTCAGAACTGATCTACCCCTTTTTACTATTCATGATCTAGCCAGAGTCCTGTGAGATAGTAGAAATTAGTGAAAAACAAAATACATTTATTTTTATCACAGTAGTTATCCTTTTGACAGCACCTACCTAACTCTAGGAGGACAGCATGCCTTTCTAGTGCCCCCTTATATAGCTTTCTTATTTCATTTCCACAATACCTCACATTTCTCACATTAAACAATAATGGCTGCCATTTCACTTCTAACATTCCAAAAGTCAGCCAATCAGAGCGCTTTCATATGTATTATTTCTGTACAAACCCAACTTAAAATACACAAATATTAAAAACTGTAAAGTTGTAATTATAACTTCAATTTATAATGTACGCACCAGCTTCAAATTGCTATATGTCACGCAAGTAGAGAGTTCTTATATGGAGTATCATAAAGTACACCAGAGTGTTGCAAAGTCTATCTTCATAGAGTGGAGTATTGTAGATTGAAATATAGTGGAGTAGAGTAGAGTGCAGTAATGAACCACACAGTGTAGTAAAGAGTTATATAGTGTAGTAAGATGGGGCCAGATGTATTATGCATTTTTGCAACCCCAACGGGTCATTTGTGATCGCAAAAATTCATTTTGGTATGTATGAATTCCAATTTGCGATTCAGTAACTTGTTACCGAATCACAAATTGGAATTGCGACTACATACTGTTTTGATATTAGGAAGGGGTGTGTCAAGGGCGTCCCTTCCTAATACTGAATTGCATCAGTATGTAGGAATGTTTTGTAACCCAAATGCGGTCACAAAACATTCGCATTTTACCACATACTTCCAGTAGGTGGTAACCCATTTGCAAATGAGAAGGGGTCCCAAAGGGACCCCTTCCCCTTTGTGAATGCATGCAAATACATTTTTTAAGAGCAGGCAGTGGTCCCACTGACCTCTGCCTGCTCTTAAAAAATGAAAAGAAAACTTAACATTTTTATTTTTTGAACGCAACCCGTTTTCCTCTAAGTAAAACAGGCTGCACTTTAAAAAAAAAAGATTGCTTTATTTTAAAGCAATCACAGACATGGTGGTCTGCTGAGCCCAGCAGGCGACCATCCCTGTGATAATCACCATTCACAATGGGTCACAAATTGCGACCTACCTCATGAATATTAATGAGGTAGGTCGATTTTTGAGCCATTGGGAATCACTAAATGAAACTCCTGGAGTTCCTACATTCAAATAGCGATTATGTAACTGCGATTGTCAGATAATCGCAATTAGGTAATCGCTATTTGAAAAAATGATACATCTGGCCCATGGTGTCTCATACAACGGAGTCAAGAATTGTAGAATGGAGCAGCATGTTGTAAAGTGGAATGGAGCATTGACCAGTGAAGTAGGGTGTTGTAGACTGTCCTAAAGTGGAGTACAGTGTTTTAGAGTGGAGTAGGGTGAAGTAGATGTCAGAGTGGAGTGATGTGTCATATAGTGGAGTGGTGTATCATAGAGAGACTTTGAGTGGCATGTCGTTGAGTGTCATACTGTGTAGTGCAGTGGCGTAGAGTGAAAGGGTACTGATGGAGCAGAGTGTCATAGATTGGCATTGAGCATAGTACAGTGCTGTAGAATGGAGTTGCCTACAGTGGAGTAGAGTGTCAGCCAATGGAGCAGCATAAAGCTGAGTGTGCTATAATGGCATAGAGTGAAATAAAATTTAGTAGAGTGGAGTATATTGGAGTGGAATGCACTGGAGTGGGGTAGTGTAGAGTGGAGTAAAGTGTCATTAAGCTGAGTGGAATATCATAGACTATAGTGGCATGGAGTGCAATAAACTGGAGTGCCATAACATACAGTTGGGTAAAGTGTAATAAATTGGAGTACTGTGTTGTACAGTAGAGTGTAGTGGGGTGTCAACAGTATTGGAAAGTGATGTAGACTACAGTAGAGTAGAGTAGCATACAGTCTATTTAGTGTTTGTAAGTGGAGTGGTGTACACTACAGTTTTGTAGAATTTGGTACAGTGGACTGGCATACAATGTTATATAGTACAATGGCATAGAGTGGAGTACAGTGGAGTAGTGAAGTAGAGTGGAGTACAGTGTCAGAGTACTGTGAAGTAAAGTGGGGTTCAGGACCATACAAAGAGTTGCGTACAGTGGACTAGAGTATCATAGAGTAGAGTGATGTACATTGGCATACAGTATAGTTACAGTGCTGTACAGTGCAGTGAAGGGGCATAGACAGGAGTAAACTGTCAGAAAGTGGGATACAGGCCCTCATTACAACCTCGCCGGTCTTCTTAGAAGACCGCTGAGGCAGCAGGCGCCAGAATACCGCCAGTGCTGGCGGTATTCCTGGCTCCCTATTTCGACTTCTCCGCTGGGCCAGCGGGCGGTAACAGTCACATCAATATTGCTGCCGACTTGTAATAGAGCCGGAGGCAACGCTGATGTGCAGAGGGTGCAGTAGCATGCCAAGTGCATGGGCAGAGCAGGGGCCCCAGAGGTACCCCAAGTCCCCCTTACCACCAGCCTTTCCATGACGGTGTTTACCGCTGTGGTCAGGCTGGCGGTCGGGGAATCATAATCCCCAGGATTATGACGGCCAGGCGAAAGCCTGGCGGTATAGTAGAGGGGACGGCGGTATGGCCGTGGCTATAGCGCCACAGTCATAATAGCTGGTGGAACACCGCCAGCCTGTTGGCGGTGTTACCGCAAGCTTACCGCCGGCTGCCAGGGTCGTAATGAGGCCCAAAGTGTAGTATAGTTTTGTAGAGTGGAGTTGCATAGAATACAGTAGTGTGTGAAACAGTGGAGCTGCATAGAATAGATTTTTGTATAGTAGCATTAGATGGGGTAGAGTTTCATACAGTGGAGTAGAGCTAGGGGTGTATTGTGAGGTGGGGTACAGTGTAAAGCATACAGTGGTGTGGGATACCATACAGTAGAGGGACAAAGATTGAAGTTGTGTGAAGTGTAATAGAGTAGAGTGGGGTATAGTGGAATAGAGTAGAGTGGAGTACAGTGGAGAGGTGTAGAGTAAGCTAGAGTAGAGTGGAATAGCATAGAGTAGAATAGTGGAGTGATTATAGTAGAGTGGAATAGACTGGAGTTGTGTACAGTAGAGTTGGGTCGAGTGAAATAGCATATAGTGGAGTGGTGTAGAGTAGAGTGGTGTCCAATGGACTAGCATAGAATGAAGAGGGGTAGAATGCAGTAGTGTACACTGGAATGGTATAGAGAGAAGCAGCATAAATTGGAGTGGCATACAGTGAAATAGAATAGAGTGGATTGGTGTACAGTAAACTGGCATAGACTGAAGTAACATATATAGTGGCACACAATGGAGAGACAGAGTGGAGTTGCATACGCTGTAAGGTTTGGAGTGACCTGGCATAGAGTGGAGTTGTGTACGGTATAATAGCATAGAGTGGAGTATCGTAGAGTTTTGTACAATGGAGTGGCGTAAAGTGTAATAGTGTATTGTGGAGTAGAGTACAGTCGAATGGTGTATGGCATACAGTGAGTGGCATACAATGGAGTGGCATCCAATCAAATAGAGTGGAATGAAGTGGCATAGAGTGGAGCACCGTATACTGGAGTGGCGTACAATAAAGTAGCAGCATCCAGTGGAGTGGTGTACAGTGGAGTAACAGAGACTGCAGTGTCATAGAGTGGAGGTGCATACAGTGTAACAGCGTAGAGTGTAGTGGCATACAGTGACCTTGTAATACCATAGATTGGAGTGGGTAGAGTGCAATGGCGTATAGTACAGTGTCTACAGTGGCATGACATACAGATGTGTGTGAAATTTGTGCTGAGTATTGCAAAACAGCAAATTGTGCTGTCTTGCATTTCTCCACATTTACCAATCAATGCAGGGCCATGCATCGTGACCTTGCATTGCAAATCTGACTTAAGTATTGCGTTACCCATGCAACACCATGCATGGCACAAGGGTACTGCAATCCAATAGTACAGATTGGCCTTAGTCATATTTTGGTCCAGCGTATACAGTGATAACTTTATAGTATACTGTGGTACATGGCAATGGCAATCCAGTGTATAATTGGGTAATGGCATTGTGTATTTGTTTATTGGTTTACATAATCATGTCACCACAAGTGTATCTTTTAGTTGTTCATGTAGTAATTCTGAAACTTTACATATTCAGTCAAGTGTAGTTGTATGGGCTTCCTTGCTATTTTCAATAGGATTAAATAGGATAAATTGAATGAAAGCCAATCGTTGTTATACAAATTGAGATTATTGTTTCTCCTTAAGGCCAATTATTATGTCCTCCATATAGTAGTTTGTGTAGCTCACTGCTACATGACTTTTCAATTTTGTTGCAAAGGAGTATAAGATTTTTTTTGTTTGGCTTGTTTGGAACAGTTTTATTTTGTGAGCCAGAGAGCATGCAAAATAAAGCTATGTAGATTAAGATGTATTCTACTAATTGTGTATTTGTGTATAGGTTTCCATTAGCATGTGACCGTAAATGGATCTTTCAGTTGTCCATGTAGCAAATTTGAAACTTTACATATGGAGCCTAGATTATTCTTTGGGCTTCCTTGCTATCTTTAGTAGGATTATGTTACATATGAAGGCCAAAGTTAATTAAAGGAATCATTGTTATAAAAACTGGGATTCTTATTTTTTCCCAGTGGCCAATTATCACGTCCTTCTAATAGTAGTAGGCTGTCTCCATGCACTGCTAATTACCCCACATATTGCAACACTCATGATATCTTTGATAACATCATTGATAATATCAATGTAATATTTGCAGTAAAATTATTGATGAGAAAACTGTGCATGGCAAGGGTGCGAGTTATAGTTACCTTAGGGCACGAGTTATAATTACTTATAACTCTAACTACAACTTCTCAATTTCTATGGTTTTATACGCTGTATGTATGAGCCTAACTATAAAGTCCATGTAACCTTTGCTTTTGTAAGTGAAAATATGTGTGTGTGTTGTGTGTGTATGTGTACATAGAGCACACAACTGCAGAAGGAGCGCTACGTTAAAAATAAAAACACAGTGATTAGCACAAAGGTAGATGACCCTGAACGGCACAATTTTATCAGGTAAGGGGACAAGATGCTCTCCCCAGTCCCCTTTTCAATGAACAGCAGCCAGACAGACACTTGGCAGCCAGAATTCATCAATGCTAACCTTCATGGTCCAAGTGCAAAAAGCAATAATGAACCAATTACAAACACCACATTATAAGATGGTTTTATACGCTGTATGTATGAGCCTAACTATAAAGTCCATGTAACCTTTGCTTTTGTAAGTGAAAATGTGTGTGTGTGTTGTGTGTGTATGTGTACATAGAGCACACAACTGCAGAAGGAGCGCTACGTTAAAAATAAAAACACAGTGATTAGCACAAAGGTAGATGACCCTGAACGGCACAAAATTTATCAGGTAAGGGGACAAGATGCTCTCCCCAGTCCCCTTTTCAATGAACAGCAGCCAGACAGACACTTGGCAGCCAGAATTCATCAATGCTAACCTTCATGGTCCAAGTGCAAAAAGCAATAATGAACCAATTACAAACACCACATTATAAGATGGTGGATCATAATCCACCAAACAAAAACTTGTTTCCTTGTATTGAGGTACACAAATATTTACCGTCCATGATACTTGTGATCATAAATACCAATCATTGCAGAAACAGGAGAAATTGAGTGGAACTCTGAAATGTAACAAAACTTTAACTCAGCCAAATAAAAGGGAATTGTGTCTGATGCCTGGATGTGTAAAAAGGAGATCAGGAAAATATGTTGATCTCCTAATATATGGATAGGGGTTGTTTACACCTTAAATGTGGACATCCCATGATCTGGTGATTTTAGTGACTGAGTCAGAAGCCCTGCACACAAGGTAGCCGGCCATGATGATGATGCTGATGTGGAAAGATTAGCACCGCACCCAATTTAACAAAAGAATGAGTATACCCTAGGAAACAGAGAACCTCCTGGCACCACAAAGTTCCAAAAAATGCAGGGGCCAATCTGACACATTTTGAAGGGACTTCAGGTTTGTTCCTAGTTTTAAGAAAACAGTCAGCTCCACAGTCTGGAAAAACTACAACTATGACCTCATGGTCTGTTTGATTTCAGTGTTTTTTGAGATGCAGTAACGCTCCAGCATGTATGTCTACGTCTTGGGACTGAGACCGCCTCCCACTGTCAATTATAGTGTATTTTGCCATTTTGTAGAAAGACAAAAAACAGATAGGGACAGAATTTCCCTCTTCTCTGTTTTTTATGCAAAGGTTGCCTCTTGCCTGTCTCACAAAATCCAATGCCCATGTGCAAAAACATAGGCCATTCTCCAGGGGACTGCTCTGCTGATACGTCTTATGTATTTCTACAAGAAAGAGACTGAAGACAAAAGAAGCAACAGAGAAAGAAGTGGTGTTGGTCTGTCCTTGTTGTATGTCTGCATATACTGCCATCCTCCATCTTGAACTCACATTGTATGCTAAAGGATATTTGAAATCCCTAAACCCAGTTACACTGATGATGATCATGAACCATATTCTATATGTACTCATTTCAATATTCACAATCATTACTGCACAATCTGTGCTTATAATGTTCCTAAACATTTGCACTCATAAAGTAAAAAACAAACAGGAATGGCCCCCATTTGCTACTCCTCACTGAGCTTAATTTAGAAGGTAAGGCCATGGGTATTACTTATTCTTTTAACTAATACACCAAAAGGACAATTAATGCTGCCACTAGCCATGACCTGGGTGAAGATGGAAAAGTGGGTCTACCTCCTCTAGATTACAAGATGGGGAGACCAGTTGACTCTCCCCAGTCTTAGGGAACACCAAAGATGTCCCTGAAGAGGACCTTTCCTGTAGCTTATAATTTTCCCTGCAATCAGTGACTGCCAGGGGCATGACTGAACACTAACCCACACTGGCATTCCCATGCCTCACTAATGTCTAGGGCCTCCCGGTACTTGTCTACATCAGGTATCTGAATGGCTGGGGGGTTGGTAGGGATCACAGGGATCACATGGGAAGGGTAAAGATAGAAAAGGAGAGACTCCATTCATAACTCTGGAGTCTCTGCACGCTTCTGGAAAACACATATGCAGTGTTACCAAGTATTCAAACTGAATTGCCAGAAAGATTAGAAAAAATGCATACAGTGACTTACCGCTTCCAGGATAACGGCAGCTGAATTAGAGGAGAATGGAAGAGGCACTACGTTCTTCAGGATTAATGGTAGCGAAGGGAGCACAAGTGTGCACAAGAAATTAATCACTTTACGGATTTTGGTGCTCCCGGCTGAATCTGTGCGTCATTAAAGCAGTCTAATGACAATTTCAATTGAGTGCATAGAACTCATATGGTCTTACAAAACTGACAGACAGAGACGTCTTAAACTTAGGTTTCACTTTCTGATTTTGTCATACAGGATCAATTCAAATAGTCTGAACCAGTTCATCAGTAAATCAGAGGCAAAACTCAGTTAGAGTACCGAGTCAATCAAAGAACTGAGTAAAGTGCAGGTCAGGGCTCTTCACACATCCCAAAATAGCACACTTTTGTAGGGTTCTGGTCAAAGAATTTCATACATTTACAATAGTTGTACATTATTCACACAAACTAAACCATGCAGAGTTAGGCAAAGTGAATCAGTTTCAAACAAATTACATTTGTAGAATCTCTCATAGTTCTTGTATCTCAAATGTTGGGTGTAACCATCAAATAACCCCCTCCATAGGTCGTCTTGACCTTTTTTAGTCGACAAGGAGAGGGGATAAGTAGCTATCATTTACATTAGTTACCATAAACAGTGAATGCCAAACTAGAACTTCACAGGAAATGACAAGAGTTGGAGTGAGTTTAAATAATTTATTAACAATTAGTTTGAATCCATCATGAGTTCAGTAAGTATTACATTTTTGTCAACATTTTACAGATTCAAATAATCTAAAAGTCAATCTTTCAGCATAAAACAGCACATTAGTATGTATTTCAAATAAAATGCAGCAAGTGTCACCCATAAAGGAAAATCCCTAATCTAAATTGACTAAAGTTGGGCATAAACAATATTTTATTTTTAAGCAAAGTATGAGAATGTGCTAGTTGCAACCTTGAACAGGAGCAGTTGCACAATTCAATTTTATGAAGACCTATATTACAGATAAAAAAAAAACAGTCAAAACAAATTACAAACACTTCATTTCATTTAGAGGGCTAAATAACAGTTATAAGGCTTCCTTTGCAGTGTGAACCCCATATTTCATAAACAAAGGCTTCAGGAGTAGATGGTGATTAAAGTGCAAAATGGGACAAACAAATAACATGTTTGAGACTCATTACATAAATCACGTAGAGGCGTATTTATGGAAAAGTGGCGCATCACTCATGATGCACCACTTTTCTAGTGCCCCATTGCATCCCCCTAAAGACACCACATGTGCGCTGTATTTACAATACGGCGCACCATGGTGGCTGTGTCCACATTGGTGTAATAATTTATGGAGCTAATGTGGCACTTTGCTGGATTAGCGCCATAAATTATGGTGCTAATGCAGCAAAGCACACGGAGGCCCATTGTTCTCAATGGGAGTGGCATCTTAACGCCTGCCTTAGGCAGGCATTAATAATGATGCTAAAAAGGGTGCAGTGAAATTTAGTACATTTCACTGCGCTATTTTTCTGGGCCTTCCTAAATGAGAACACCCCCTTTGCATATGTTATACCTGGAGCAGGCATAATGTGGCGCAAGGGTTTACAAAGTGGCACAATGCTTGCATTGCGCCACTTGTTAAATATGGCACATGGAAAATGCCACCTTAATGCCACAATGGTGTTAAAAAATGACCCAAATGTAGAGCAAGGTGGCGCTAGAGGCATCATAAATATGCCCCTTAGTCTGTCCTCGATGATAAGTCTGTTCCGAGCACCTGGCACTATTTTAAATGGGAAAATATTTATATGAAACAGGAATAAAAACAACAAACTGTGATCTAATTTCCGTGTTAAATAGGGTTGTGGTAGCATTTCAATAGACATGGAAACTATAACACTTGTCTTCAAATAAGATGTCACGATTCCTAAAACGTCTCCAAAAATAATATTTCAAATAGTTTTTAAGTTGTAAAGAAGACATTCCTATTAGGTCAGCCTTACTGAGATTAAAAATTCTGAAGTGCCTAATTACAGATCTTACAGGAAGAATTTCCCTTCATATTCTGTCCAAAAACATCTACACTTAGTAGGCCTTTTAAAGAAATGTCATTACCACAAAGTAGATAATATCGGCAACATAGAATTGTGGCCAACCTCACGATATAACTGCTTGGTAGCCCCATTTCAAGATGCAGCACTTTAATTGGAGCCACCATATGTAAATCACACATTTTCCAAAATATTTTGCCCTCCATCATGTACATAAAGTTCAATTGCTTTACATCTATTGTTTTGATGGCATATAGCAGTGGGTGGTGGGGGGGTGTTTGTTTGATATGTTGAAAGAAAATGATGATTAAAATGCATTCAACCTTCTGCCCCATATAACAACAAAAGTGTATTTGCAAGGGCTATTGCTTTACGTGAGAGGTGTAAAATGTGCTCCTCTTCCAATAAATTATCTGAAAGTAGTTTTCCTAAATAAGGGTATGAAGTAACAGCTTCCATCTCCTCACTCCCTAAAAACATTTATATTTTCTATTCTTTCTACATCTTTAATCCCCAAAAGTCATTATTTACTTATTAATATTAATTTTCAAATAATGGCTATTGTCATATTTTTGAAGACAATCCAACCATTTTGCAAGTCTTTGGGAGTAAGCTTCAAAAGCACAATATTGTTGTCATATAGTAACAAAGCTATTTTAGGGCCTGCCTCCAGAGTGACCCCTCCCATTTCATTCTGCGCATTATGCAAATCCAGAGTATAAAATGAAAATAAATGAAAGGGGGTACCAGGTGCCCTTGTTTTAAACCATTTTTTATTAAAATTATAGGGGAATAGCCCACTGTTGCCTCCAAGACAAACATGACATGAAGTGAAAGAATAAATGTGACAATAAGTTTCAACAAAGTCTGAGGTATCTTCAAGTTTCACCACAATGTGGGCCTGTCGTTGCGGTCAACAGCAGTTTAAAAATCAATGTAGGCCATGTAGACGGGTACACCCCGCGATTATACATATTTTTTGAAGATCATTTGCTGGGCTGCAATATTATCAAGTGTTGAAATATTTGATTTAAGTCCAACTTGCTCTACAAGAATTTTTTTATACTCAGACCCTAATTGCAGATGATTTGAAACGGTCTTGGTGAATATTTTTCAAATAGGGTCAAACAGCGGTGTTAGCGCATCGGTCCTTAATAAGTAAACTTACAAGGGGACGCATATAGGTCGATGAACCTTTTGACTAATTTAAGATGTTCTTACCATAGCTCCAGAATAGGAACAAAAATCAACACACAATAATCATTAATCAAATCAATAATCGATGGAGTCGGTAATTGTCATGCACCAAGACTTTTCAGCCATGAATAACCACACCTTTGGTAAAGTTTAGTAATTTTATTTCCCTTATATTAACAACGCTAAAGTCATGTAGATTAATCTCAAATTCAAATGAAACACATCTAAGAACAATACTGGTTGACCAAAGCGACGAAAGAAATGCAATTTAACCGAAGCTTGTATCACAATACATTCCAAGGCAATGGTGTAAATCAATAGCAAAGTCAGCTGCGATAGGGTTATATAGTACACAGGATTCATCAAGATAGCTCATCAAACATTTGTCCCTGCAAATTGTCAGTCGTCAGATGGATAGCCTCAACTAACCCAGATTAGCTTCAGCATGTTGGACTTCATGCAGAACAATTTTAGAACACTAATTTGGAAAACATCTAGCTAAGGAGAGCTATCAAAACAGCACAGTTGGTACCTAGAAAGAACAGGCATAAAAATGCATATCAGTCATATTGTCATATCTACCTATCCACAGTATGGATCAGCAAACAGAATCAGTCTTCGGCCTCAGGTCATCAATCGATCAGCAACACATCAGGCTTCAGTCAGAGAGTATGAGCCCAATGACAGAATCTCGAGTCTTTTCTTCTCCCACCGTCACTTTAGATCTCGAGTCTCGCAATCTGGTCTTTCTCTCCAGTCTCTAGTCTTTTCCCTCTGTCACGTTGTTATATCAAAATCACCCAAACTATCCCCTAATTCCCTATTGGTCAATTAATCATACGTTATTACTCTACCCAATAATAATTCTATACCAAATCTATGAATTCTAATATTTCTTCCTTCACACAACTTTGATTGGTCTGCTTTACGATGTTCTCATCATCCGGCTCATCAGGTATCAAATTTGTTGCATCTTCTTCACCAGTCAGTGTCTTCATTGTTTACATCCTGGGAAAGTACTTTTCACACATATGACACACGATTCATTACAAATTTTAGGACACTGCCTCCTGTTAGTTGGTTCTCAAGGAAAGCTTTGGCCATGCATTTTATTAAAACAATGAACATTTCACAGTTAGTTCAGTCTGTCAGCATTTTCAATTAAATGCTAAGAAATGCAGCTTTTGCATGAGGCCTGGCAAAACTAGGCCAAGACACTTGTTAAGTTAAGACCTACAATTAATAAGCGAGAGCATACTTCATAACCCTTAATATGACATATTACTACATTAACCTAATACATTTTCAATATTTCATAAGTATTAATCATTAATTAGCACATTCGTGAACACTGGTGGCCATTCTTCGAGGTCACAATTTCAAACGTGCACATTATTTTTCTACCTTATTTCATTTTCTACAAAGTTCATTATTCAAAATACATAAACACTCATTAATAATTTCTAATTAAGACATCTGCTCCAGCAATCCCTCCTCTGATGACTAAATGTGTCATCACACCAAAATTACCACCCAGAATTTGATAGCTCTATTTCTTCAATATTTAGTCTCCTCTTTGAATTTTCCCTATAGATTCTTTCCCTCTTCTTTTCTTCCCTCTGCTGATTCTTCTTGGACTTCTTCCATTTAATTATTTTGCACAATTTTACATAATCCCCATATTCCTAATAGACGACCCACGACAATCAATATTCCCAGTATAATTTTCAATAGCACCCTATTCTTAATACTACTAAGTCAATTTCCCACTGAAGCAAACCCTCTACCAACCTTTTCCCAAACACCTGGTTCTTTCAGCTTCTTTAAATCACTACTTGCATTAGTCAGATTAGTAAGTCTCTTATCTCTTTACTATTGTGAGGTATGTATGAGCAACAATGCCTAGAATTAATCATTTTACAGACTCTGCCATCCTTCGCTAAAAGAATGTCTAAAGCAAGACAATTTTGAAGAGTCATAGCTCTATCAGCAGCTAACTCAGTATCCATCAGGATAATGGCCCCTTAAAAATTTCTCAACATGGTATCCACAATAGTAGACAACTTTCAAATCTTGATTGAATTCAGGATGACTCCTACTGAAGGAATCACTGCACCAAATATATCTCCCACTATCGCAGAAGAGGACTCCCTCCTCTGTCTCTTATGATGTAATTCAGTCACTGTCAGAAACTTCTTCAAATCCTCCATCTGGTAAATCTTTGGGAATACTATCCCCAAATAACATGTCCCATACCATCCTTATGGAAGACGGTAATAAGCATTAAGTCCACAAATATAATATATTCCTGGAATCGCAAGGACCTTCCCATTCAACATAAACGTCCATTCACTCTGAAACAATAACACATGCCTGAATTCACTTGTACCCACAAGTCAGCTTGATCCACTATTTCCAGTAATGTGTTCAAGTCCTCCCACAAACACTTCACGAGCTTCATGGACCTGTCTGTCTGCTGATACCACGCTACTGGCTTCTCTCTCAATTTTGGGTAATCATTCCTAAGTGATAGAATGTCTCTCCTACTCCAAGGAACGTGAACAAAATTTCCCCCTGGAATCTCCCTCATTGGTAAAATCTTTACTGGATCCTTGTCTTGTACATTCTCAGCCACTCTAGAGAATCTCTTTTCCTTTTGTCTCTTTTCTTTACCCATCTGCCTTTCCACTTCTCTAATGCTCCCCAAACCTGAGCACTCTGCAGTAATTCTTTAAGATGCGCCTTCATTCCGGCTGCCCTCATGTGTTCCAAATCCTTTGCCTCAAAATCTAATCTGTAACTTCTCGTCAAATGCTTCGTTTTCTCAATCTCTATGCCATGCTTCTCTGCCAAATCTGCCAATCTCTGGTGTACCTTGCCCACCTCTCATGTGATTCTCAGACATAAGTATCTCAACTCTGCCTCTGTTTAGGACTCTAATCTATTCACCCCTATAGTTCCCTCAACTAATTCACCTACTTCCATGCTCAGTCTGACACAATTGATCTGCTCCTCACCCTTGGAAGCATTCTGTGGGGTATTCAGCTTGTCTAACTATTCAGTCAGCTGCTGGGCTGTTAGTCCCTGTAGCAAAATGTTACTCGCTTGAACCAGTGGCACCTGCTGTACCACTGCATTCGGTGTCTGCGGCGTAAATAGCTTCAAGCTCTGACCTGCACTAGGTCCATTCACAGCATCTGGAAGTGCAACAAGTGGACTGAAATCTAACAATGATCTCGATCCGTCAAAGGTCTGATCCCCTCCTCATTAGACTCTGAGACATCGCTCCCCGTTCGTTCATAATTGGTTTCTTCTGTGCAAATAATGGTACCGCTGGACCAACAGTAATCAGCAGCGATATTGCATCTGGGGCTGCTCTGGCACCTGTACACTGTGGGAGAGTAACTCCCATACTCTGGTTCATTACCGGAGTCAAGTCTGACTGTGTCCCTATCATTGGCATAAATCTCAGCATCCCCTGCAGCTGTACCAGAGCCAACAAAATCCGAGTCAGCTCAGTCTGAACCAACAGTGGCGTCGGAACTACGTACTCCGTAGGCACCACTAAGTTTGAATTCGTCTCTAAAATAGGCACATCAGGATAAATTCTCCATATGGGTGGTGGATGCATCTGTGCCTGAACTACTGGAGTAGTCCGCACATTAGGACTACCTTGCACAACACCCTGTATCTAGCTAGCATTAACCAGTACCCGACTCACTGTCCCCATCGCCTGTGCCAGCGCTGTTGGATCAGCAATAGTACTCGGACCACTTTCATGCACCGCATACAGTGGTGGTCGATCGCGCAATTTCTGCGTAACAAGATCCTCAGCATCATCAAGATAGCTCATCAAACATTTGTCCCTGCAAATTGTCAGTCGTCAGATGGATAGCCTCAACTAACCCAGATTAGCTTCAGCATGTTGGACTTCATGCAGAACAATTTTAGAACACAAATTTTGGAAAACATCTTGGTTGGTACCTAGAAAGAAAAGGCATAAAAATGCATATCAGTCATATTGTCATATCTACCTATCCAAACATGGGTCAGCAAACAGAATCAGTCTTCGTCCTCAGGTCATCAGTCGATCAGCAACACATCAGGCTCTCAGTCAAAGAGTATGAGCCCAATTACAGAATCTCGAGTCTCTTCTTCTCCCACCGTCACTTTAGATCTCGAGTCTCGCAATATAGTCTTTCTCTCTAGTCTCTAGTCTTTTCCCTCTGTCATGTTCACCCAAACTATCCCCCAATTCCCTATTGGTCAATTAATCATGCGTTATTACTCTACCCAATAATAATTCCATACCAAATCTATGAATTCTAATATTTCTTCCTTCACACGACATTGATTGGTCTGCTTTACGATGTTCTCATCATCGGCTCGTCAGGTATCAAATTTGTTGTATCTTCTTCACCAGTCAGTGTCTTCATTGTTCGCGTCCTGGGAAAGTGCTTTTCACACATATGACACACAATTTGTCACAAATTTTAGGACACTGTCTCCTGTTAGTTGGTTCTCATCGAAAGCTTCGGCTAAGCATTTCATTAATACTTCATAACCCTTAATATGGCATATTACTACATTAACCTAATACATTTTCAATATTTCATAAGTATTAATCATTAATTAGTACATGCGTGAACACTGGTGGCCATTCTTCGAGGTCACAATTTCAAACGTGCACATTATTTTTCTTCGTTATTTCATTTTCTACAAAGTTCATTATTCAAAATACATAAACACTCATTAATAATTTCTAATTAAGACATCTGCTTCAGCAGCGGTATCTGCCTGTAATTATTAGGTAGAAAGGTATAGCCTTTTTTATATAATGGAAGGAAGACTCTAACCCTCCAGGGGTTAGGTACCCCTCTGGTAAGATAACAATATCTAAATAAGGGTGCTAGGTAGCTTTAGCTACAGATATTCTTCTAACTATATCATTGTTATAAGTACTTGATGGAGTAAAAGAACTTAGGCCGAGATTTAAGAAGGCGTAGCGCTTCGATGAGCCACATTAGCGTAACTTTTTATGAGGCTAATTTGGCTCAACAATGCCAAATTTGCCCTACCAGATTTACTTTGTAACCCCTTGCGTCACATAATTCCTGCACCAGGCATAATAGGTGCAAGGGGGCATTCCCCAGTTAATGGGACCATCTAAACGTCGCAGTGGAATCTATGAGATTTGTAGCAGCTATTTTTAACGCTTTCACAGAGCAGGCACTATAAGGGGGCACATCATTATTCTTAATGGATCGCTATGTACCTTGCAGGATTAGCACCAACATTTTTGGCTCTAATCCTGCAATGTACTACAATAGCGTAAACAATGATGACGCTATTGCCCCTAACCTGCACCATGGTGCACAGTATGTTTACTACAGTGCACTCATGGTGGCGTTAGGGGGGCACTGATGGGCGCAAGAAAAGTGGCGCTGCATATAATGTAGCTCCACATTTTCTTTTATTTGGTCCTTACTACCTCCATGGGGGTAGATAAGAAGGAGAAAAACTCACTTCATCCAGGGAATTACAAGAGGGCTGGTGATCAATGCACAAGAAGGGTGTGGTGGTAACAAGGAAGAAAAGGAATTAGGTGTGGTGTACAAGAGGGTTGAATGGGGTAAGACACCTGACGATGAAAGGATGTGATGAAACACATTGAGACACACGAGGAATGAAGGGACATAGCACCAAAGCATTGGGGGAGGCACATGATTAGCAATTGACTGTGACAACAAAGGGATGCAGAGGACTGAGACACAAGACACCATCAGTCACAGCAAGGAAAGATGCACAAAGAAGCATGCATACATATTGCACTTCCTGCCATCAGCATGGAAGAATTCCCACTCAAATACCCCACATCTACCGGCTTCTCCAGAGAGCACAAAATGTTCACTCGGAGGAGCCTCATAGAGCCAAGAAACTTAGCGAAAAGAAGTAGTCAGTGCTAGTCGGGTGTCCGTCCTAAGGTAAAGTAACTAAACAATTACAGACAACCACAAGTCTACATGCTGGAGCTAGCCACTTCCTGCAAGGCAATACATGAGCTCGGCAAGTGAATAAAACATGGGGTATATCTTCATTGTTAGTGTTACTTGGTGGCTCCGCCACTCAACCATTTACAAGTGAATGATCTTAGCAGCAAGGCACCTATTCAAAACTGAAAATAAAGTTTCCTATACCTGAGTATCAGAACCTGGTCCCAATAAAAGCTTGCATCTGGTTTTGCATTTAAAATCAATAAAATCACAAGACAACTTAAAGACAGCAGCAATTTGTGCTTCTTCAGCATCAACCATTGCCCAATAATGCTTTTTCAGGTCAGTCTTGAAATGAAAAATAGCAACTTCTGGACAATTCCACAACTCAGACAGCCCTAATGAATATAATACATTTTTGATCGACGTGAACCATGGTACTCTAGTAAAACGGTTGGCTTTTAGCAGAGCGAAGAGGGCTCCCAGGTAATGATCTAACTCTGGAGTAGGCCAAAGGCACCTCCAGTACAGGTGCCATGGTGCAAGGATGGTTGTATTGAGGGAAAGATTGTTTTTATGCAGGAAGGGACACCTTCCTACACAAAAACTATCTTAAATAGCAATTTGCAGAATGCAGCACACATACAAAGATCAAAAAACAAGGAGAAATAAAAGTATTTCTCCTCGTTGCGCTGTTGCTAACACCACCCCTGGGTGGGGTTGTTAGACTTTGGTGCTGCTTCAGGTTTATGAAAACTCGTAAATCTGGGCCAGCGTCAAAATGCATTGGGTGTTGCTGTGGCACGTCCTCAGCAACACCCATTGCACGCCCCTTCCGCGCAAAATGCTGCATGTGAAGGGGCCGTATTTAACTCCACCTTGTAAATATGATGGAGGGCATAGCGCCACCGGAGCATCATGGTGGTGATAGGGGCTTTTAAATATGCCCTTAAGTTCCTCTAAAAATATTTTCTATTTTGAATAATTCCAAGACACTGGAGAGCCCCCACAGTTCCACACCACACAGGGCCGAACCCGAGGCTTTAGCCTTGTAGAGCCATAAAGCCAGGTGGATTGGTTAAGTGTATGAAGCAGAATGTTCTTTAATTAAGGCCCCTGTGACCTGCTTTAAGTTAATAGCTGCTTTTGTAGTATGAGGCTTCCATGTCACACTATCAGACATTGTTATTCCCAGATAAGTGAAGGAACCCATTGTCTCAAGTGAAACAAGGAGGAATAAAAGTATTTCTCCTCATTGCGCTGTTGCTAACACCACCCCTGGGTGGGGTTGTTAGACTTTGGTGCTGCTTCAGGTTTATGAAAACTCGTAAATCTGGGCCAGCGTCAAAATGCATTGGGTGTTGCTGTGGCACGTCCTCAGCAACACCCATTGCACACCCCTTCCGCGCAAAATGCTGCATGTGAAGGGGCCGTATTTAACTCCACCTTGTAAATATGATGGAGGGCATAGCGCCACCGGAGCATCATGGTGGTGATAGGGGCTTTTAAATATGCCCTTAAGTTCCTCTAAAAATATTTTCTATTTTGAATAATTCCAAGACACTGGAGAGCCCCCACAGTTCCACACCACACAGGGCCGAACCCGAGGCTTTAGCCTTGTAGAGCTATAAAGCCAGGTGGATTGGTTAAGTGTATGAAGCAGAATGTTCTTTAATTAAGGCCCCTGTGACCTGCTTTAAGTTAATAGCTGCTTTTGTAGTATGAGGCTTCCATGTCACACTATCAGACATTGTTATTCCCAGATAAGTGAAGGAACCCATTGTCTCAAGTGAAACAAGGAGGAATAAAAGTATTTCTCCTCATTGCGCTGTTGCTAACACCACCCCTGGGTGGGGTTGTTAGACTTTGGTGCTGCTTCAGGTTTAAGAAAACTCGTAAATCTGGGCCAGCGTCAAAATGCATTGGGTGTTGCTGTGGCACGTCCTCAGCAACACCCATTGCACACCCCTTCCGCGCAAAATGCTGCATGTGAAGGGGCCGTATTTAACTCCACCTTGTAAATATGATGGAGGGCATAGCGCCACCGGAGCATCATGGTGGTGATAGGGGCTTTTAAATATGCCCTTAAGTTCCTCTAAAAATATTTTCTATTTTGAATAATTCCAAGACACTGGAGAGCCCCCACAGTTCCACACCACACAGGGCCGAACCCGAGGCTTTAGCCTTGTAGAGCCATAAAGCCAGGTGGATTGGTTAAGTGTATGAAGCAGAATGTTCTTTAATTAAGGCCCCTGTGACCTGCTTTAAGTTAATAGCTGCTTTTGTAGTATGAGGCTTCCATGTCACACTATCAGACATTGTTATTCCCAGATAAGTGAAGGAACCCATTGTCTCAAGTGAAACAAGGAGGAATAAAAGTATTTCTCCTCATTGCGCTGTTGCTAACACCACCCCTGGGTGGGGTTGTTAGACTTTGGTGCTGCTTCAGGTTTATGAAAACTCGTAAATCTGGGCCAGCGTCAAAATGCATTGGGTGTTGCTGTGGCACGTCCTCAGCAACACCCATTGCACGCCCCTTCCGCGCAAAATGCTGCATGTGAAGGGGCCGTATTTAACTCCACCTTGTAAATATGATGGAGGGCATAGCGCCACCGGAGCATCATGGTGGTGATAGGGGCTTTTAAATATGCCCTTAAGTTCCTCTAAAAATATTTTCTATTTTGAATAATTCCAAGACACTGGAGAGCCCCCACAGTTCCACACCACACAGGGCCGAACCCGAGGCTTTAGCCTTGTAGAGCCATAAAGCCAGGTGGATTGGTTAAGTGTATGAAGCAGAATGTTCTTTAATTAAGGCCCCTGTGACCTGCTTTAAGTTAATAGCTGCTTTTGTAGTATGAGGCTTCCATGTCACACTATCAGACATTGTTATTCCCAGATAAGTGAAGGAACCCATTGTCTCAAGTGAAACACCACCGAAGGCAAAATTCCTTTTAAAAGATTTATGCGGATGAATGTCATTAATTTAGTTTTGTTGATCTTCAACCCATGTGAGTGGCAGAACTCTGCAAAATGAGTTTCTGCTGTCTACTTGGAGTCTTGGAGATCAACAACCTATCATCCGCAAATAACAGTATCAGGACTTTCATCTGTCCCAAGGACGGGCATCCATCTCTACCTGGGCCAAAAAAGAAACAATACCATTAATAAATAGCGAAAATAGGATAGGTGCCAACAAGGAGCCTTGGCCCGCTCCCCTAGAATCTTTTCTGTCAGCTGGCCCTGATCACTCCACCTAATGTGCATAATTGCCTCATGCAAACATACCAAAAGTGAAAGAATGTGAGGGGGCATTGTCATTTTGGCAAGGACCTTCCACAGGCCAGTTTGCGGAACTAAATCAAAAGCAGATTTGAAATCTACAAATGCCACAAACAGGTTGCCCTTACCAATTGTGACCATTCACCAGTATAACAACAAAAACCGAAACACTTGATCCAAAGAAGAGGTTTTCTTAGAAAATACAGCTTGCAACAGGTGTAGAATATCATGATCAGACATCCAGTCCTGTATTTTTCCAAAAGACCTCATCAAAAAGCTTTCTGCAGGCTTTCTATCAAGCGTATGGGCCTATAATTACCTGCTAAGGACCTATCCTGCTTTTTTAAGGATTGGCACCATAATAGCACCCTTCCAAGATTTGGAGATAGGAACCCCTTGTAGGAGGCTGGCCTGGTTTGTAGTGGGTACCTTGAGTACGTACACCTTATACCAGGTCCAGTTATCCCTTATTAGTGAAAGGTAGTAGTGTTCTAGCAGCTTATGCTGATAGAGGTAGCTATAGCAGAGCAGCTTAGGCTGAACTAGGAGACATGCAAAGCTCGTGCAATACCACCTATAGTTACACAGTACTTATACACAAGTAAAGACAATACTCAGTGTTACCAAAAATAAAGGTATTTATTTGGGTGACACAGTACCAAAAACAATCTTAGAGACAATAATCCTTCTGGAGGTAAGTATTATACACAATATATACACTAGACACCAAAATTAGACAAGTAAGTATTCATAGAACAATGCAAAAATATGAAATGCTATAGATTGCAATGGGAGAAAATAGGTCTGGGGCAACACAAACCATATACTGAGAAAGTGGAATGCAAATCACAAATTGCCCCCTAGACAAGTGTAGTGTGTGCAGAATTGCAGGGAGAGTAAGAATACAGCAAAGGTAAGTACATTACCCCACCCCAGAGCCCAGAAAAGCAGGAGTAAAGTACTGCAAGTTTCCTTAGGACACACTACACCTCGTGATTGGGATATTGCAGTAACCAACAGAGTCTGCAAACAACAACTGCTGGATTCCTGGACCTGAAGACCTGAAAAAGAAGGGGACCAAGTCCAGAAGTCAAAAGAAGTTCCAGGAAGGACAGGAGCCCCTGCCAACCCAGAAGAGGGTGCAAAAGAAGAGTCCACAGTTAGTCGAAGACTGCAGGAATGCACCCTAGTAAGATGCCAGTGGGTTCCTGCATGATGCAAAGTATGTCCCACGATGTGAAGATGGATGCAGACGTGATTTCATGTTGGAAGTAGCCAACAAGCCTTGGTTCAGACAAAAGTGTGTTTTGCATCAAAATGGCACTGGCTGGAACCAGGAGGGACCTGGGGGCCTCAACTCTGTTTGAGGAGGAAGATGGGGCTCTCAGCACTTTAGAGAGCCCTCAGGACGCCAGACAGCACCCACAGGAGTCCAAGGACATGAGCATAAAGGAGGTGCAAAACACAGTTGGTGCAGCACAAAAAAGGAAGGTCCCACGTCACCGGAGAACGACTCAGCGAGTTGAGCATCGCAGGATGGAGTGCTGGGGACCTGGGCCAGGCTGTTCACAAAGGAATTTGGCAAATAGTGCACAGAGGCCTCAGGAGGTGAAGAAGACACAGTACACAGGGGTACCATCGCTCTCAGAGAAGGCAAGGTCTTACCTCCTCCAAATTGCATCAGCAGGACCTTAGGACAGTCTATGTCAAAGGGGTCCAACCTCTGTGTCCTTAGGAGCACACTCGTTGCTGTGAGAGGAATCCAAAGGTACTGGTTGTCATCTTGGAAGAGGCCTGCTTGAGCAGGGGAGTGACTCCATCACCCCACTGGAGATTTCTTGGGTCCTTCTGGTGCAGGATGAAGACAGGGAGTCCCCAGAGCGTGCACACCATGGAAACTGTTGCAGTTGCTGGCTGGAGCTGAAGTTGCAGAGGAAAAGTATCCCTTGTGGATACTTTGTTGCTTTTACAGCGGTTCCTGGAGCAGGCTGCGGTTGATCCGAGGTCAAAGGATGATGAAGTAGTTGCAGAGGATTCCTGAAGGAAACTTGCAGGCAGAATCTGAAGAGAACCCACAGGAGATATCCTAAATAGCCCTGAGAGGGGGATTGGCTACCTTATCAGGTATGGACCTATCAGGAGGGATCTCTGACGTCACCT
The DNA here is from genome assembly GCF_031143425.1 of Pleurodeles waltl. NCBI lineage: Eukaryota > Metazoa > Chordata > Amphibia > Caudata > Salamandridae > Pleurodeles > Pleurodeles waltl. Next base: position 361,749,262 of record NC_090437.1, on the reverse strand, counting down.
GCTGGCACTGGCCACTCAGAGCCCTCCAGAGTGCCCCCACACCTTGCAAAGCAAGATGGCTGAAGTCTGGGACACACTGGAGGAACTCTGGGCACCACCCCTGGGAAGGTGATGGACAGGGGAGTGGTCACTCCCCTTTCCTTTGTCCAGTTTCATGCCAGAGCAGGGGACAAGTGGTCCCTGAACCGGTGTAGACTGTCTTATGCAAGGAGGGCACCATCTGTGCCCTTCAAAGCATTTCCACAGGCTGGGGGAGGCTACCCCTCCCCAGCCTGTAACACCTATTTTCAAAGGGAGAGGGTGTAACACCCTGCTCTCAGAGTAAATGCTTTGTTCTGCCTTCCTGGGACTGAGCTGCTCAGATCCCAGGAGGGCAGAACCCTGTTTGTGAGGTGGCTGCAGTGCAAGCCTCAGAGAGCTGGTTTGGCAGTACTGGGGGTCCATGGTGGAGTGCCCCAGGATGCATGGAATTGGCTCCCCAATACCAGATTTGGAATGGGGGGACAATTCGATGATCTTAGACATGTTACATGGTCACATTCGGAGTTAAAATTGTGAAGCTACATATATGTATTGACCTATATGTAGTGCACATGTGTAATGGTGTCCCCGCACTCACAAAGTCCCGGGAAATGGCCCTGAACTATGTAGGGGCAACTTTGCTAGTGCATGGGTGACCTCACACTAAGTAACTTTGCACCTAACCTTCAGGCAGTGAAGGTTAGTCATATAGGTGACTTACAAGTTACTTAAGTGCAGTGAAAATGGCTGTGAAAGAACGTGTGCATTATTTCACGCAGGCTGCAAAGGCAGGCCTGTGCAATGGTTTGTCTGAGCTCCCTATGGGTGGAAAAATAAATTCTGCAGCCCATATGGATCTCCTGCAACCCCAATGCCCTGGGTACCTAGGTACCATATACTAGGGACTTATAAGGGGGGGTCCAGTGTGCCAATTGAAATTGGTAAATTAAGTCACTAGCCTACAGTGACAAATTTAAAAGCAGAGGGAGCATAAGCACTGAGTTTCTGGTTAGCAGAGCCTCAGTGACACAGTCAAGCACCACTGACAACACACACATTAGGCCACAAACTATGAGCACTGGGGTCCTGACTAGCAGGATCCCAGTGAGACAGGCAAAACACAGTGACATATAGGTTTTTATCCATGAGCACTGTGGTCCTGGCTAGCAGGATCCTAGTGACACAGTAAAAACACACTGACACACACTCAGAAACAGGCCAAAAGTGGGGGTAACCGTGCCAGAAAGAGGCTACTTTCTCACACCCCTGATTCAATTGTATTTGCCATAATAGAAATATAACTCGACCAAAGCTACCTATTGGTCAAAAACAGGTCAGCGGGGACACCATCCGGGCCTGGGGGCCTTCCACGTCTTACCAGATTAAGTGAATATGCAATATCTGATAAAACAAACATAACAGTGGGAGGCCAACTAAAAGAAGAGCTGAGAAAAAAGCAGGATTGGTCAGAGGAAGCTAGAGGCTGTTCCAAAACCTGACTGGTAGGATTAAAAGAGTATAAATAACTAAAATAGCCCGCTCAGTTTCCAGGAGCAATAGGCATTGTTACGTCCAATGTCCTTGTGCCAGAGTCATGCACAACCAATTTCCAACATTTAGAGGAATCCTTAGCAGCAGATGCATCCTTTAACACCACGCGGCATTGGTCATCCCAATCTTTCTTGGCCTCACAGATCACCAGCTCATAAGACTTCCTAAGTGCCAAGATCATAGCTGTGTTCTTGGATTTAACTGCTTTGACTAAGGCCAAATTTACCATGTGGCAATTACTATTGAGCCAAAGTTGCTTTTCAATGGGGTTCTTATTTCCAGGTTTATTAACCATGACAAAATGAGCCACAGTACTTTCAAAGAAGATTGTATGCAGTGCTAGCAACTGATCATTAGTAACAGTATGATCCTCCCTAGTACAGGCAAAGAAATCTTTAAGCTCCGCATCCACTGCACTCAATATATCAGGACGAGCCACCAACTGTTGCCATTTTAAGTGGCATTTATTATTACTTAAGGTTATGCCCCTCTCATTTATGCTAAAATCTTTGCCTATAAGGTTTGCCCTAGACCATGCATGCATTTCCACAGAAAGCAGACTATGGTCTCTCTCTGTCCTCTCTAACACCACCATATCGATAACAGTGGGCCACAATCCCCTGATCAACTAAACAGAAGTCTATTCTACTTAAACCCTGTTAGAAATTGGGTTTCTGGTTGGCTAGGGTATGCACCTAAGCCAGGCAGAACCCACCCACTCTAATCAGGGCAAGGGAGTTACACGTCCAAGATAACCCCTGCTCACCCCCACCCCCCCGGTAGCTTGGCACAAGCAGTCACGCCTAACCCGGAGGCAAAGTGTAATGTGTTTGCACAACACACACAACACACGTGACGCAATATGTACACCACAAAGTAAACACAACACGGAGCTATGTTAACATAAATTGTATAGCACAAAACATAATTAGACCAAACATTACACATCAGTAATACCCTGCTACCTTAGCAGTTGTCACAATGTTACAAAAGTTACTAATACTCTGCAAGAATAAGCAGTTGTCACATTAGAACACGTAAGTACTCAGGATTCTGCAACATAAGCAGTAGTCAGGAATCACAATAAAGAAATATATGTACTTGTCATGAACACATCATAAATATCCATAAAAGCAACATTAGAGAACCTATGGCAAGTCATAAAAGACACATATCAGCATGTCATGCTCATAACAGGAACATGTAGCAGATCTATATAGCCTTAGCAAAATAGGTATGGAGCATATCACCCTAACATGTCCCCAAAAGTACCTGTTTCCTGAGAAAAAGGCACTCCTAGGAAGAGGAAGGTGGGTCCCCCGGCGCTTCTGTGTGCTAAATGGGGGTCATGTTTCGTTCCTGGGGGAGAGGGGCGGTTGGCACCCTCTCTGGGGTACCTAATGGGCTTCACCTGGGGCCTGCGATCTCTGAGGGACTCCCCTCAGGGCCTCCACTGGCCCTTCCACCAGGGGGGGCCACCACAATGCCCAAGACAAGTTACTGGGGCGTTCGCGCCCCTAAGGCAGTGGCTGGGGGAAAAGGAACTCCCTTTCCGCCCTGTGCCCTGCATCGTTGTAGGCAGCCCCCCTCATCATCGGTGCGGGTGCCTAAAATGAAGAGTGGACCAATGCAAATATCCAGTAGGGATAAATTCACAAACACAATTCTCAATGAAAACATGAATTATTCATTGGAAAATATTTATTCAAAATGAATCAAATTAAATTCAATGAAGCTAAGTGTCTGCAGGTCACACTCACAACACTGTGTGGGCAATGAGGAAATCACAATAAATAAATTATACATACAAAACAAAAGTGCTATTCAACAAACTATACAGGAAACAGAAAAACATAACAATATCAAAAAGGGATAAGTCAAGAATTGCTTTGAGCACTGTTATTTCTTAACCTATAACTGCTAAACCAAGCAGTGGTAAGCAGTGTACTGACGAGGTAATGCAGCTAATTGAAAAACTGAAAAAATTGCAAAAAAGCTATCGCTGGTAAATCGTCTTCGATATAGTCCAATATTTCTTACATCCAATTATTAAAAAATTGCCACGCTTCGGCCTTTATAAATCTGGCCTCCTCAGGACGAGATGAACAGTGCCTTGGCAATGTAATGTTATTCAAAAAGCGCTCACCCATTGAACGCTGCACTGATGTTAAAAGCACCTCGAATTCCTTCACTTTGTAATCACCGGATCGCGCTTGGCTGGACTTGAAAAACAGATCCTCGGTGCGGCTGACTAAAATGAAGAGTGGAGCATGGGCCTCCGATGAGGCTTGCCTCCTGCTCTAAAAAAGCCGCACCCAGCACGGTGCGCGAGCCGCTCTCCCACCGTTCCCGGGCGGCTGCGGTGAGAAGGCACCAAGGAAGGTGCCTGCTGGTGCCCCGGGGGTACATCTGAAAGCGCACTTCACCCCGGGGGCACAGTTGGAGTGCGCTCGCTCCTTTCTTCCTTCTTGTGGTGCCCTGGGGGCACTGGGTGGAGCGCGACACGCTCAAACAACAAAAACACTCGGGCTGCGGCTGTGAAGTCAGGCAGCAACTGGAGCGCGTCTTCAAATCGCTTTTAGGCACATCTCGTATCCTGGGTCGCGGCGGTGAACTTTGAAGGCAGCAAAGTGCGCACACTGCGCACGGGGCAAGAAATGCCCACAGCAACGTGCTCTGGTAGAAAAGGAGCACTACTCTTGCTGCTTGGGAAGTACAGGGGTCAGGGGCCACAGCACCCTGCCTCTGGAGACAAAAGGGAGGGTAGCACAGCGCTACCAGGCTTCAACAACAGGCCAGCACAAGGGGTGCAGATGGTGGCAGTTCCTCCTAGTGACCAGGCAGGTCACAGGCCAGCACAGCAGCAGCAGTCCAAGGTGGGTCCTGGTGAGTCCATTCAGAAGTGTCCTGTTCCAAGTAAGTCTTCTGGAGTCCCAAGAATGTCCAAATTGTGGGGAACATTCCCCTGTACTTATACTCAGTTTACAGTATCTTTTACAATGAGGAGGAGAGGAGGTTTCAACCAGTTACAACTGGCTCTGGGAGTGCCCCTTCTCTCCTCCTGCACAGGCTCCAAACATCAGTGGCGGGTAAACAGCCCTATTGTGCGAGGTCGGGGCACAGCCTTTACAAATGCAGGTGTGCCCCACCTCTCCCTTCTCTCAGCCCAGGAAGACCATACAATATGTAGATGCACCTCTGTGACACCGCCACCCTCTCTGTGTACAGGCTGTCTGAAAAGTATGCACAAAGCCCAACTGTCAGTCTGCCCAGATGTGGATTGGAGTCAAGCTGCAAAACACCAGAGTCATAAGCACAGAGAAAAAGCTTACTTTCTAGAAGCGGCATTTCTGTAATAGTAATAAAAAATACACCTACACCAGTAAGCAGCATTTATTACCACCATTACAACCATACCAAACATGCTTACGCTACCCCTCATAAATCAGACAATACCCCTTACACATAAGGCAGGGCATTTCTAATGCAATCCTATGAGAAGGCAGCACTCACAGCAGTGAGGCACCAAATTAGGCTGTTTGTCACTACCAGGACAAGCCACGCAACCTGGCACATGTCCTGCCTTCTACATACATGAAACCCTGCCCATAGGGCTAGCTAGGGCGTACCTTAGGGGTGACTTACATGTAGTAAAAGGGGAGTTCTGGGCCTGGCAAGTAAATTTAGATGCCAGGTCCCTGTGGCAGAAAACTGTGCACACAGGCTCTGCGCTAGCAGGCCTGAGATAGGTTTGAAAGGCTACTTCAGTGGGTGGCGCACACAGCGCTGCAGGCCCACTAGTAGCATTTAATTTACAGGCCCTGGGTATAGGGATACCACTTTACAAGGGACTTATAGGTAAATTAAATATGACAATTAGGTATAAGCCAATCATACCAATTTTACAAGGGAGAGCACATGCACTTAAGCACTGATTAGCAGTGAAAAAGTGCTCAGAGTCATAACGTCAGCCAACAAAGGTCAGAAAAACAAGGAGGAAAAAGGCAAAAAGTCTGTGGAATGACCCTGTAAAAAGGCCAGGTCCAACATGCCTATCCTTTCATATGTATGACAGCCCTTTAGATCAGACCTTGTCCTTTCGTTCCAGGCCCTTAATCCAAACTCATAGCTAAAGCCTTTAGCTGGACTGTGGCTTTTGACTATCTGTTGGGTGGGGGAATATCCAAGAGAGGAACAGACCACGCCATGTCTTCCTCAACTACTAATTCAGATTTATCAAGCCACACAAGGCCACCTTGCGCGGCCCTGCACTGCTTGATAAATTTAGAGTCATGCAATGAAGCATAAACCTGCATTGCATTACTATGCCCTGGGAGGCGTTCCATGGGTAGAGCGTGGGTGTTCCCAAGGATCAACTCATGGATTTCGGCGCTTTCTCAGATTTACCATTACTGGTAGACCTGGGAATGCATCAAAATGCTACGCCTCCCCACATGAGGCATAACGAGGAAACATATCTTTAATTCTTCTAATTTTTTCTCTTTCTATGTGTGCTACATTTTACAGAAGACCTAGGAAGAGGAAAATGCCTCAGAGGATTGTTTTTGTGCAGGAAGGTGCCCCTTCCTCCCCAAAACAAACCTGTCCGCAATACAGGCACCCTCGTACCATGGGGCAAATGTGTTTGCATTGGCACTAGGTATCACATTGTGCACCAGTGCAAGGAAAGGACGGGAATGCTCTCTATAATGTTAAACACGGCACATTCCTGTTCTTTGTGCAGCGCAGCAAAGTGGCTTGCTGCGCTGCATGAAAGTTTGATAAATATGCTCCTGAGTGGACCTCTGGAGAAGGAATGGATGGGTAGAATACTACACAGGAAGGTAAAAGAGAAGCGAAACATATGATGTCTAAGCGAGGTGATCACAGAAAACAGCAGATGTCAGTGAAGACCTCAGCAAAATATAAATGAGAGGTAAACAAGGTGCAAGATAGGTGAATCAGGAGAATGAAAAACGAGGGCCAATAATTCAGATTAGTGCACTGTTTTTTTGTGTGTGGCATGGAGAACGTTTAACTAGATACTTCTTGCCAGCATCTGTCAGTATGTTCTATCACAACGAATGCTCAGCCTCCAGTGCAGCTGCAAGCTCACACCTACCTTGTGGGCAGTGCACTTTTGAAAGGCAGGCTGGCAGTTCTAAGTCTCTGGCCCGCCTTTAACTCTTGAGATAACAACAGATCTACACTTTAAAGCGAGGTACATCCCTGAAAGCAAGTGCAGTAACTGCACCCATCTGCAGGTGACATCACTTTGCCTCTGCAAATACAGTACAGCGCAAAGGTAAAGTGTTTTCTCATTTGAGTGCAGCCACTCAGGTGAGGGAATGATCTCTTGCGATCACATTGGTGCAACATTTGCACAGACACAATCTGTGTTACTGAAGGGGCCACACAAGTGTCTGAAATTCAGGTATTTGTTCCTGCTAAGAGTAAGATGAAAATACCATGTTTGGGAAAAATTGCTGAAAATCTGACAAGAAGCAGGATCTGAGCTATTTTCTGGCCATCAAAAAGGCAATAAAGACCTGCAAGCAAAGTCTAAAGTAGCTTAGAATATGTGAATGTTGAATATATCAGGTTCTAATTAATTACCATATGTTAGAAATGGGGTCTTTGGTTGGCAGTCAGGTTACCCCCTGTCCAAGCAAGGACCCTCACTCTAGTCAGGCTAAGTCACACACAATCCAAATTATCCAGTGCCCACCCTCTGGTAGCTTGGCACTGAGCAGTCAGGCTTAACTTAGAAGGCAATGTGTAAAGTATTTGTGCAATAAATCATACAATAACACAATATAGCACCACAAAAACACACCACACAGCGTTTAGAAAAATATATCATATTTATCTAGATATTTGCAGGTCAAAACGATAAAAGATGCAATAAGAAATTGTAGAGATATCACTGAAAAGTGACATGAAGTGTCTTAAGTCTTTAAAAAGCAAACAAAGTCTCTCTCAAGCACAAAGGCCCATATTTATACTTTTTGACGCTAAACTGCGCTAACGCAGTTTAGCGTCAAAAAATTTTGCGCCGTCTAACGCCATTCTGAAGCGCCATGCGGGCGCCGTATTTATGGAATGGCGTTAGCCGGCGCAAGCAGACCGGCGCTGCCTGGTGTGCGTGGAAAAAAACCACGTAGACCAGGCAGCGCCGGCGTTGGGCAAAAATGACGTTAGGGCGTCTTAAAATGGGGCAAGTCAGGTTGAGGCAAAAAAATCGTCTTAACCCGACTTGCGCCATTTTTTAACGACGCCCATCCCCCATCAACATGACTCCTATCATTGTAAAGATAGGAGTCATGCCCCCTTGCCCAATGGCCATGCCCAGGGGACTTCTGTCCCCTGGGCATGGTCATTGGGCATAGTGGCATGTAGGGGGGCACAAATCAGGCCCCCCTATGCCAAAAAAAATTATTAAAAAAAAAAAAAAAATACTTACCTGAACTTACCTGAATGTCCCTGGGGTGGGTCCCTCCAGCCTTGGGTGTCCTCCTGGGGTGGGCAAGGGTGGCAGGGGGGGTCCCTGGGGGCAGGGGAGGGCACTCTGGGCTCATTTTGAGCCCACTTGTCCCTTAACGCCATGCCTGACCCAGGCGTTAAAAAGCGGCGCAAATGCGCCGTTTTTAGCCACGCCCACTCCCGGGCGTCTCTTTTGCCCGGGAGTATAAATACCACGTAAAGGCCTGGGAGTCATTTTTTAGACGGGAACGCCTCCCTTGCATATCATTAACGCAAGGAAGGGGTTCACGCTAAAAAATGACGCACATTCCGGGAACTTTGGCGCTATACGCCTCTAACGCCATAGTATAAATATGGCGTTAGTTGGCGTTAGTTTAGCGTTGAATTTGCGTCGAAAAAAACGACGCAAATTCGGCGCAAACGGAGTATAAATACGGCCCAAAGTACCTGGGTTGGAGTGGAAAATCTCTACAAAGGGCCGCAGAGGAGGAGATGCGTGGAAAAATGGTGTGTGCGTCGGTTTCGCCCCTTCTCACATGGACTTGCGCCATTATTTTTCATGCGGGGAAGACGTGCGTCGTTTTCCGGCGCGCAGACAGGTCTCCTCTGTGGGTCACGGGATTCCCAGATGTCCCGGGGTCTGTGCGTGGAATCCTGGGCTTGTTGTCCGGCTGCGCATTGTTCTGGTGAGCTGTGCGTGGAATTTTCTCCCTCACGGCAGGCGTCACGTTGATTTCCTCTCTGGAAGTTGGGCGGCGTTGTCCAGGCGGGCCGTGCGTCGAAGTTACGGTCGCACTGCAGGTGTCGCTTTGATCTTTTCCCTGCGGGGTCGAGCGGCATCTTTCCGGATCGGCGTGCAGTGGATTTTTCACCGCGGAGCAAGCTGTGCATCGAATTTTTCAGTGCACAAGGAGTCCAGTTGAAAGATGGAAGTCTTTTTGGTCCTGAGACTTCAGGGATCAGGAGGCAAGCTCTATCCAAGCCCTTGGAGAGCACATCTGCAGCAAGGCAAGAGTTCAGCAAGGCAGCAGGCCAACAGCAAGGCAGCAGTCCTTTGTAGAAAACAGTCAGGTGAGTCCTTTGAGCAGCCAGGCAGTTCTTCTTGGCAGGATGCAGGTTCTGGTTCAGGTTTCTTCTCCAGCAAGTGTCTGAGGTGGTAGGGCAGAGGCCCTGTTTTATACCCAAATGTGCCTTTGAAGTGGGGGAGACTTCAAAGAGTGGCTAAGAAGTGCACCAGGTCCCCTTTCAATTCAATCCTGTCTGCCAGGGTCCAAGTAGGGGGTGTGGCAGTCCTTTGTGTCAGAGCAGGCCCTCCACCCTCCCTGCCCAGGAAGACCCATTCAAAATGCAGATGTATGCAAGTGAGGCTGAGTACCCTGTGTTTGGGGTGTGTCTGAACGAATGCACAAGGAGCTGTCAACTAAACCTAGCCAGACGTGGATTGTAAGGCACAGAAAGATTTAGGTGCAAAGAAATGCTCACTTTCTAAAAGTGGCATTTCTAGAATAGTAATATTAAATCCAACTTCACCAGTCAGCAGGATTTTGTATTACCATTCTGGCCATACTAAATATGACCTGCCTGCTCCTTTCAGATCAGCTGCAACCACTTCAATAATGTATGAGGGCAGCCCCAAGGTTAGCCTATGAAGGGATCAGGCCTCACAGTAGTGTAAAAACGAATTTAGGAGTTTTACTTTACCAGGACATGTAAACTACACAGGTAAATGTCCTGACTTTTACCCACACCGCACCCTGCCCTAGGGGTTACCTAGGGCACACATTAGAGGTGACTTATGTGTAGAAAAAGGGGAGTTTTAGGCTTGGCAAGTACTTTTAAATGCCAAGTCGATTTGGCAGTGAAACTGCACACACAGACCTTGCAAAGGCATGCCTGAGACAAGGGTAAGGCGCTACTTGAGTGGGTGGCACAATCAGTGCTGCAGGCCCACTAGTAGCATTTAATATATAGGCCCTAGGCACATACAGTGCACATTACTAGGGACGTATAAGTAAATTAAATAGTCCAATTGGGTATGATCCAAAGTTACCATGTTTAAAGGGAGAGAGCATATGCACTTTAGCATTGGTTAGCAGTGGTAAAGTGAGCAGAGTCTAAAAGCCAGCAAAAACAGTGTCCAAAAAGTGGTGGGAGGCAGGCAAAAAGTTTGCGGTGACCACCCTAAGGCATGTCAGGTCTAACATGTGTCCCCCCCAGCTGAAAGTGGGGGGAGCTACCCAACCTCCTGGGACCTCTCATCGCTAAGGCGGTCGTATCTGGAGAGACCATCAGCATTGGCATGGTCAACACCTGGGCGATGCTCCACTGTAAAGTCCATCCCCTGTAGGTAAATGGACCACCTCAAGAGTTTTGGATTCTCACCCCTCATCTGCATGAGCCATCTGAGGGGCCTGTGGTCTGTCTGAACCCGGAAGTGAGTCCCAAACAGGTAGGGTCTTAGCTTCTTCAGTGCTCAGACCACAGCAAATGCTTCTCTCTCAATAGCACTCCACCTCTGTTCCCATGGTAATAGCCTTCTGCTAATTAAGACTACTGGTTGGTCTGAGCCCTCCTCATTTAGCTGTGCTAGAACAGCCCCTATGCCATGCTCTTAAGCGTCTGTCTGCACAATAAATTCCTGGGAGTAGTCAGGGGCCTTGAGCACGGGGCCGTGCACATGGCTTCCTTCAGAGAATCAAAGGCCTTCTGACAAGCCTCTGTTCAATTCACCAACCTAGGTTGTTTCTTGGAAGTGAGTTCTGTCAAGGGTGACACAATGGTACCATAGCCCTTGACGAATCTGCGGTAGTATCCAGTGAGGCCTAAAAAGGCTCTCACCTCAGTCTGTGTTCTAGGTGGTTGCCAGGCCTTTATAGTTTCAATCTTGGCCTGGAGTGGCTGCACCTTGCTACCACCTACTAGGTGTCCCAAGTACACCACGGAACCCTGCCCAATCTGGCACTTACTGGCCTTGATGGTCAGGCCTGCCTGTTGCAGAGCCTGAAGCACCTCCTTGAGGTGGAGCAGGTGTTCCTCCCAGCTGGAACTGTAGACAGCTATGTCGTCCAGGTAAGCTGCACAGTAGGCATCTTTACCAGCTAGGACCCCGTTAACCAACCGTTGGAAGGTAGCGGGGGCATTTTTCAACCCAAATGGCATCACCCAGAATTGGTAATGACCATCAGGGGTGGAAAATGCTGATCTCTCTTTAGCCCCATCAGTCAGGCCGATCTGCCAGTACCCTGAAGTAAGATCAAACGTACTCAGGAATTGGCAGCGCCTAGTCTGTCAACGAGCTCATCAGCTCAGGGGATGGGGTGAGCATCAGTCCGGGTGACTAAGTTGAAACCCTGGTAGTCCACACAGAACCTAAGTTCTGGCTTTGCACCTGGGGCAGTAGCCTTAGGAACCAATACCACAGGGCTGGCCCTGGGACTACTGGATTTCTCAATAACCACTAAAGTCAACATCTTGGAGACCTCCTCCTTGATGCTGGCCTTCACCTTATCTGATAACCTGTAAATTTTGTTCTTCACAGGGGGACTCTCACCTGTGTCAGTGTCATGAACACAGAGGTGGGTCAGTCCAGGAGTAAGGGAGAACAGGGGGGAGAACTGCTCTAACAGCTCATAGCAGTCTCCTCTCTGGGTTAGAGTCAGGGAGTCAGAGAGAATGTCACCCTCCTCTGACCCATCCCCTTGTTTGACAGAGAGGAGGTCGGGGAGAGGTTCACTCTCCTCTTCCATGCCCTCATCTGTGATCAGGAGCATACTGACCTCGACCTCTCAAAATGAGGTTTGAGCCGGTTGTGATGGAGGACCCTTAGGGGGTGCCTAGGGGTCTTGAGGTCCACTAGGTAAGTTGCCTCCCCTTTACGGTCCTTGATCTCAAAGGGGCCAGACCAGGGGTCCTGGAGAGCCCTGGGCTCTACTGGCTCCATCACCCAAACTTTGTCTCCAGGTGAGAACTGAACCAGAGTGGTCTTCCGGTCATACCGCTCCTTCATCACCTCTTGACTGGCCTCAAGGTTACTCTTGGCCTGCTTCCAGAAGCGTTGGGTTTGGTTGCGGAGGGCCAGCATGTAGCTGACCACATACTAGGGAGGTGACTTGGGAGCTTTCTCCAAGCACTCTTTAACAATGCTTAGGGGTCCCCTGACAGGGTGACCATAGAGAAGCTCAAAGGGGCTGAAACCCACCCCTTTCTGGGGAACCTCTCTGTAAGCAAACAACAGGCATGGTCAGAGGACGTCCCACTTACGCCTCATGGCATCAGTCAGGCAACTAATTATGCCCTTCAGGGTCTTGTTGAATCTCTCAACAAGCCCATTGGATTGAGGTTGATAATGGGCGGTAAACCGGTAGGTCAACCCACACTCATCCCATATGGACTTCATGTATGCAGACATGAAGTTTGTGCCCCTGTCAGACACAACCTCCTTAGGGAATCCCACACGGGTAAATATTCCCAACAGGGCTCTGGTCACCACCGGTGCAGTCACTGTTCTCAGGGGGATTGCCTCTGGATAGCGGGTGGCATGGTCCACCAAAACCAGGATAAACCTGTTGCCCAAGGCAGTTTTGGGGTCCAAGAGACCAACAATGTCGATGCCCACCCTTTCAAAGGGGGTGCCAACGACCGGGAGTGGGAGCAGGGGAGCCTTAAGCTGTTTCCCTGTCTTCCCACTAGCCTGGCAGGTGGGGCAAGCTCTGCAGAAGTTATCTGAGGCTGTCCTCATTCTGGGCCAATGGAAGTGGGTGACAAGCATGTTAAAGGTCTTGTCTTGGCCCAAGTGTCCTGCCAGGGGGATGTCGTGAGCCAGACCCAGTAGGAAGGTCCGATAACACTGGGGGACCACCAGCACACGGGATGCCCCAGGACCAGGAACCTTAAGCCCACTGTAAAGGAGATCATTCTCCCAGTAAATATGGTGATTGCCAGAGGTGTCACCTGCTGCTTGGGCTGTGGCCTGTTGCCTCAGACCCTCAAGGGTGGGGCATTCCTTCTGCGCCTTGCAGAATTCTGTCCTGGTTGACCCACCCTCTACTTGCCAGCCAGCAATTTCAGGTAGGTTACCCAGGTCAGCTATGTCCTCCCCAGTTGGCTCAGGGGCCTCCTCCTCCTCAGGGGCCCCGTCCACCACCGTGGGAATATTTGAGGCGGGTTTCCCGCACCTCTTGCCCTTCCTCTTTGCAGCTGTCTGGGCCATTGTTCCAGGCTCCAGACGCCCTTGACTCCCTTCCCGGGCAGGCATGGACCGTGTGGTCATGCAGACCCACTCAGGCAAACCTAACATCTCCAGGTGGGATCTGAGCTCTACCTCTTTCCAAGCAGTATGCTCAAGATCATTGCCTAACAGACAATCTACAGCAATGGCAGGACTCACAGCTACTTTCAGAGTACCAGAGACTCCCCCCCCACTCAAAGGGAACCAAAGCCACCGATAGGTGACTCTCACGATTGTCAGCAACTATGACCTGGTGGAATGTCTTAAGGACTATCTGCTCTGTTGACACCATTTGACTCTTGACAGTAGTCAAACTGGCTCCTGTGTCACAAGAGCCTCCACCTTTTGCCCATCAATGGTGACCCACTGCCTGTACTTGGAAGTATTTTGGGGCATGTGGGCTTTGGGCACCATTTCTCTTTTTCCCATGGACACTAGGGAATCCTCTGCCTGCTCCCCAAAGTTATCTGGGCCCATCTTCCCCCAAGCGCTACATTAGTCAACCCAGGTGTCTGTCCGGTAGTGGACGGTGCTCTCTTGGAACACTGGGAGTCGCCCTTAGAGTGACCATACTGGTAGCGCTCTAAGCATTTGGGGTTGAATTTCCCTGCTGATTTATCATAAGTCCCTCGCTTTTTCCCAAATCTGGAAGAGGAATAGTTGCCACCCCCTCCCTGGGAATTCTGCTGGGGGCCTTTTGAGATTTCCTTATCTGTAAGTTTATCTCCCCCCTCTTTCTTCTGTTGGGAACCATGACCACCTTTGTGGGTGTCCCCCCCAGATACCTTTCTGGACACTCTGGTGCTAACCCAGAGGTCCGCCTCCTCAGCAAGCTTCCTGGGATCAGTCAGCTTACTATCTACCAAGTGCTGGCGCAACTCTGTAAAAGAAATATTGAGCATATGCTCTCTCAGATTCAAGTCATATAACCCTTTGTAATCATCTACTTTGCTGCCCCGCACCCAACCGTTCAGTGCCTTATTGGAGAAATCAAAACAATCAACCCAAGTCTGTGTGGAAAGTTTGGTACTGTCCCTAAACCTCTGACGGTATCTCTCAGGGGTCAGTCCAAACTTGGCCAGTAAAGCAGTCTTCATGACAGGATAGTTATAATGATCACATGGGTCTAGTGTAAGGAGTGTGTCCCTTCCCTCTGGGGGTACATAGAACCACAAGGCCACCCCCCATTGCCCTTCAGGAACCCCATGAGCCCTTAGTGCAACTTCATAGGCAGCCAGCCACTTGTCAATATCATCTCCCACCACAAAACTGGGCACCACACTTTTGGGTCTATAAACCTTTTTCTCTCCAGCAGGTCCTGTATGTCTGCTGCCACCATCACTGCTGGACTCAGACTGTCTTGCCTTGAGGTCCAGCTCCTTGAGACTCAGTTCATGAGCCAACAAAAGTTTCTTTTCAGCCAAGGCTCTCTCAGCTGCAGCTTCAGCTTGCTTGGCTTCTCTCTCTGCTCTTTTTTCATCCTGCTGAGCCTCAATTTTCAGCCTTGCCATTTGTAATTGGAACTCCCTCTCCTCTCTCCTTTCCTCTGCGGTCAGGCCTTGATCAGAGACACTGCTCCCTGGTCTGGAAGGGGGCACAATTGCAGTGGTAACAGGCAAAAAATCCTCTGAGGGGCCATTTTCTGGCTCCTCTTCCTCATCATCCTCTTCTAAATGGGCTTCTACCCAGGCCCTCAGCACCACTTGAAAGTCCTCCTTTCTGGAGGCCCCTTGGGTGGGTACACTCATCTCCCTGCAGAACCTTTTTAGCTGTTTGACAGTATATGTCTCCACCAGGGCTAGGTCAAAATCTCCTGCTTGAGACCCAGCCAGAGACATGTTGAGTGAGGATTTAGTTTTTGAAAATTGTCAGGAAAAACGAATTTGCAAAAAGAGATAAAAATCAAGTTGACCTTCAACTGTGGGTAGGTAGTGAAATACTTAGCTACTGTATGTCACTGCACAAATACAAGTCCTATCCTCACCGCTGATCACCAATGTTAGAAATGGGGTCTTTGGTTGGCAGTCAGGTTACCCCCTGTCCAAGCAAGGACCTCACTCTGGTCAGGGTAAGTCACACACAATCCAAATTATCCTGTGCCTACCCTCTGGTAGCTTGGCACTGAGCAGTCAGGCTTAACTTAAAAGGCAATGTGTAAAGTATTTGTGCAATAAATCATACAATATAGCACCACAAAAATTCACCACACAGCATTTAGAAAAATATATAATATTTATCCAGATATTTGCAGGTCAAAACGATAAAAGATGCAATAAGAAATTGTAGAGATATCACTGAAAAGTGATATGAAGTGTCTTAAGTCTTTAAAAAGCAAACAAAGTCTCTCTCAAGCACAAAGTACCTGGGTTGGAGTGGAAAATCTCCGCAAAGGGCTGCAGAGGAGGAGATACGTGGAAAAATGGTGTGTGCGTCGGTTTTGCCCCTTCACACACAGACTTGCGTCATTATTTTTCACGCAGGGAAGACGTGCGTCGTTTTCCAGCGCGTGGGCAGGTCTCCTCTGTGGGTTGCGGGATTCCCAGATGTCCCGGGGTCTGTGCGTAGAATCCTGGGCTTATTGTCCGGCTGCGCGTCGTTCCGGTGAGCTGTGCGTGGAATTTTCTCCCTCACGGCAGGCGTAGCGTCGATTTCCTCTCTGGAAGTCGGGCGGCGTTGTCCAGGTGGGTCGTGCGTCGAAGTTCTGGTCGCACTGCAGGCGTCGCGTTGATCTTTTCCCTGCGGGGTCGAGCGGCATCTTTCCGGATCGGCGTGCAGTGAATTTATTACTGCGAAGCAAGCTGTGCGTCGAATTTTTCATATCACAAGGAGTCCAGTTGAAAGATGGAAGTCTTTTTGGTCCTGAGACTTCAGGGAACAGGAGGCAAGCTCTATCCAAGCCCTTGGAGAGCACTTCTCCAGCAAGGCAAGAGTTCAACAAGGCAGCAGGCCAACAGCAGGGCAGCAGTCCTTTGTAGAAAGCAGTCAGGTGAGTCCTTTGAGCAGCCAGGAAGTTCTTCTTGGCAGGATGCAGGTTCTGGTTCAGGTTTCTTCTCCAGCAAGTGTCTGAGGTGGTAGGGCAGAGGCCCTGTTTTATACCCAAATGTGCCTTTGAAGTGGGGGAGAGTTCAAAGAGTGGCTAACAAGTGCACCAGGTCCCCTTTCAGTTCAATCCTGTCTGCCAGGGTCCCAGTAGGGGGTGTGGCAGTCCTTTGTGTCAGAGCAGGCCCTCCACCCTCCCAGCCCAGGAAGACCCATTCAAAATGCAGATGTATGCAAGTGAGGCTGAGTACCCTGTGTTTGGGATGTGTCTGAGTGAATGCACAAGGAGCTGTCAACTAAACCTAGCCAGACGTGGATTGTAAGGCACAGAAAGATTTAAGTGCAAAGAAATGCTCACTTTCTAAAAGTGGCATTTCTAGAATAGTAATATTAAATCCAACTTCACCAGTCAGCAGGATTTTGTATGACCATTCTGGCCATACTAAATATGACCTGCCTGCTCCTTTCAGATCAGCAGCTACCACTTCAATAATGAATGAGGGCAGCCCCAAGGTTAGCCTATGAAGGGAGCAGGCCTCACAGTAGTGTAAAAACGAATTTAGGAGTTTTACACTACCAGGACATGTAAACTACACAGGTACATGTCCTGCCTTTTACCCACACCGCACCCTGCTCTAAGGGTTACCTAGGGCACACATTAGAGGTGACTTATGTGTAGAAAAACTGGAGTTTTAGGCTTGGCAAATACTTTTAAATGCCAAGTCAAATTGGCAGTGAAACTGCACACACAGGCCTTGCAATGTCAGGCCTGAGACAAGGTTAAGGGCTACTTGAGTGGGTGGCACAATCAGTGCTGCAGGACCACTAGTAGCATTTAATCTATAGGCCCTAGGCACATACAGTGCACATTACTAGGGACTTATAAGTAAATTAAATAGTCCAATTGGGTAAGATCCAATATTACCATGTTTAAAGGGAAAGAGCATATGCACCTTAGCACTTGTTGACAGTGGTAAAGTGCACAGAGCCTAAAAGCCAGCAAAAACAGTGTCCAAAAAGTGGAGGGAGGCAGGCAAAAAGTTAGGGGTGACCACCCTAAGGCATGTCAGGTCTAACACCATATAAACGTGGGGTTTGAATTGGTGTCCGAAAGACAGATATCTCGGACCAGCTTTGGGCTTGACTTGCACAGCAACCACTTTAATGCCAGTATACCACCAATCTTACTAGACACCAACAACTGCTTGGTATTTCTACCTCCAGGACACCAATGAGAATAAACATATGGGGCCAGCTTCCCCATTGACGTAGTGTTCTGTGAAGGAGCTACAAAAAATCTCAATTATTCTTACTATGTGAAGAAAAAACAGAGAAAGTTGAAACAAAGTGTCAATGTTCCACTCACCCACTTCTGACCAGCCGAGAAGGGCAAGGGAGTATTAGAATGTAACAATAGATTCATTGGGTTGTATACAAACAGCAGAGATATGGACTGTCATAGCTAACATGTGTCATCAAATAAACAGTGTACCCTAAAAATTGATCTTGCAACAATTTACTGACACATATATTGCATATTTGGTTGTGCAAATTACAATCCCTAGGGAAAAAACAATATGTTTGATATATCAAGACCTGTCTCACAACATTACTTAGTGTTCTGAGGTTCATGTTTGTCTGACAAAAACAAGATACCAGTGAGCAATTATGTTAAAAAAGCTCCCTACTTTTAATCATATATTCAGGGTGCTTAGAGGTATGAATGCAGATGTTCCACCAACGAATAGCATTGAAGTAGCCAAAAAAGCATATAGGGGGTCATTATGACCCCGGAGGTCGGAGCTAGTGTGGTTGTAGTACAGTCAACAGGCTGGTGTTATTACCGCCACATTATGGCATTCGCGGGTTGGCTGAAGTCAATGCACCAACGTACCACTTCGACCGCCATGATGGTAGCAGCCGCCGGGCTGGAGATAAGAATCTCCAGCCTGGCAGCCGCCATTATGCCACCAGCAGTATC
The DNA here is from genome assembly GCF_031143425.1 of Pleurodeles waltl. Lineage (NCBI taxonomy): Eukaryota > Metazoa > Chordata > Amphibia > Caudata > Salamandridae > Pleurodeles > Pleurodeles waltl. The sequence goes on along the minus strand of NC_090437.1, from coordinate 361,730,960 downwards.
ATGATCCTGCCTACCGCCATTGTGGCGCTCGTAATGCCATAGAAAACCATGGCAGTAGGCCCTATCAGTGACAGGGCATTCCTTCCCTGTCACTGATAGGAGGCCCCCTCACCCACAAATACTCCCCAGCCACCCCCCACCCCTCCCACATCCACGACCCCCATTCACACACACATGCAGACACACACTCATCCACACATACATACACGCATGCATTCATTCATTCACGCACACACATCAAAACATACACGCAGACACGCATTCACATTTCCATACATACACGCACTCACACACATTCATACATGCACTCACACACATTCATACACGCATGCAAACAACACTAAACACACACTCGCATTCACGCACACACTCACACATACATGCACACTCCCCCACACACACACACAACAACCCCCGTCCCCTCCCCTGTCAGAAACCGGATTTATCTGGATCCAGGGGGTCTTCTGGCAGGGGACGGGACGGGCGCTGCTACCACCAGCAGCACCCACCAGCAGAACACCGCCAGGCCGTATTATTTTTCATAATACGTCTGGCAGTGGTCTACTGGCGTGGCGCAGCTGGTGGTAGCAGCGCCACCTTACCGCCATCCACCAGTATGGCCACAGCCGGATTTCCACCCTTCTTGTGGTGGAAATCCGGCTGTGGTCATATTTTGGAAGACGGTTTTTACTGCCATTGTCATAATGGGAGCCATAGTTTGTATCGTTGTGCAACAAAAAAGAGTTAAGGTGCCTTAAATTAAAAAAATCTTTTTTTTCACATAACATAGTAGTTAGTCATCTTAGCAGCTAACCTTAATGTCCATTTCAGGAAGATCATCAGTTAATTTCTGGGCTATTTTAATTTTATATTTTAGTCTGTGCCCTCAGAAAGCAGATGTAAAAGGGCCTTTGCTCTGCCTCTTCCCAATACCCTTGGTGTTCCTATCTGGTCATTATTTGCTTTCAAAAGTCATTATCCATCCATCTGGTTATCACTGTGTGAAACAAAGACTAAATTACAGATTGTCTAGGCGATTCTCTAAAAATGTGTATCTCTTCAAGTCATCGGCTTATGCTTACTGTTCAGTGGGCTCACTAATTTTTAAGATTCACTAGAATTATCTGGAGTATGCAGGAAAATTTATACAAATCTTAGATTTTTGCAGATAATCCTATTTCCCTTATTAATACACCTTTAGGGTTTTCACAAGAGGACAAAGAACATATTTAAGTTTAGAGGAAATATGCGTTTGCACCATTGTTTGTCATTTTTTTCTTCAACTGGAAAAGCTTTCTTTATGAATAAACTTTTTCTTACAATGCCACTGAACAATTTGGAATTTAAGAAATGTCTTAACCTAAATCCACACTTACTGCAAATTTTATGGTAATGTCAGAAGTGAATACCCACAAACTCATGGCTTGGTAGAGTTCTAAGGAATCCATGGGGCATATTTACAAGGAGCTTGCACCATCGCTGTGTCACTTTTTTGATGCAGCGGCAGGACAATCCATGCTCCACTGTGCTCAGGATTTACAAACTGACAGGTTGGGCCCAATGCATCAGCTTCTAGAGGCCTGCATCACATTGTACCTTCACCAGGTATAATGTATGCAGGGTAGGAGTTCCCACGTAAAAAACCATGTAGAACTGACGCAGTGATATTTACAACTTTTCACTGTGTCACTCTACAACTTGACTGCATCAAAATCCTTATGCTGCCTCAAATTAGGCATAAGAATTGACGCAGTGTTTTTAAAAAGGGACTCACCTCTGTTTTTGACGCATTGCTGGAGTTGCATCAGTTTTCCAAGGCAACTCCGGCAAAGCGTTACTTTAGCGCCAACAGCTGCATCAGTATTTTTGATGCATCAGTCAAAACTTGTGCCATGGAGCTTCGTATTGTAAATACAGAACATTGATAGTGTCTTAAGGGCATTTGCGGCAGGCTCAAGAAATCTGATGCATCAATGCAAATGCATCAGATTCTTATAATTATGCCCACAGATGTTCATGTTCAGACTCATTGATTTACTTCACAATTTTTGTGAAGTGAAAATGGAAGAAAATATAATTTATTGAATCTCAGTGGTCACAAAATTAGTTTGGGGCCTTTACACTGCTTTGAGACTGAGCAAAAAATCGGTTTTGTAAGGGTCCATGGAAACTGACTGATAACTTATTCAGAATTAATTGTTTATATTTGATACATATTTCTGAACGCCTGTGTGTGTGTGTGTGTGTGTGTGCGTGTGTGCGTGTGTGTGTGTGCATGTGTGCACATGTATGCGAATGCGCACATATGTGTGTGTGTCTGTCTTTGCATGTGTGTGTGTGTGTGTGTGTGTGTGGCTAGTTTTCCATATGCAGAAATCAAAGACTCAACACAATTCCACTTTTTAATATTGAGTACAAGAATTTTGTGGCCCGTTAATATCGTGGACAGAATAGAAAGGAACAAAATATTAAAAGATAAGTGCACAGAGGGAAATGTAGATTTACAATCTTAAACTACACATCTATGTACCTTGAAGATACATGTCATCAAGGTGCATATATATTGTGTTAGGAATAGAAAATGTAAACATACTTACCTTTTGATCTTTTGTCCATGATATTAATGTCCCAGGATATCCTGGTTTCGGTATTCAGAAGCCACACCCACAAACTCCAATACTATGTAAATAAAACCATTAATATTACTCCAATTTCCGAATTAAATATTGATGTCTCATCTTGAAACAATCACTGTGTTAACATAATGATACAATCCTGCTTAGGATTTTCTCTTCAGGCCTTATCAGCAGCACCTCTGACTTGTTATTGCCAAACTGTGGAAACAGAGCAAGAGAAACCTCAATGTAAAGAAGATTAAGTGGTTGACAAGGGCAAGTGAGTGGGGTTTGCGAGGGAAAGGAGGATTTGATGGAGGAAAAGAATGCAAGCATGTGTAGCCAAAAGGAGCATTTCATTGAAAGGTGAGGGTGTGAGTGTGTTTCTGAGTGAAAATTGGTTGGATAAAAGAGTGTATGGAACAGAGAAGGGGTTCTTTGACAGGAGGGTGTGAGAAGAAGGCACAACTAGGTCATATGTGAAAGGAAAGGTGTGAGAAAGAAGTGTGTGAGATGCAACAAAAAGAAGACTGCCCGGAAGAGTAGTGTATGAGGTGAACTTGAGGGAAGTGAGAATGGTAGAGAGGACATGGCATCAGAGGGTGGTAAAAACTGGGGGCCTCCTTTACAAGAACTTGCGCATCACTGCCTTGTGGCAGCGATGCCTCAAAAAACACCTGTGCTGTGGGAAAAAAGTTTAGGTCACCATGGATGCGTCATATTTACAATATGGCACCTCATGGCGTAGGGTCCCAGGATGCATCAGAAATACGGGCACATCTGAGGGAAGGATGTCACAACACATCCACTCAAAACTGATGCATAGCTGACGTTGGTGTCAGAACTAACACAACTTCAGCAGTGCATAAAAAATCTAGGGCCGTATTTATACTTTTTTAGTGCCGCATTTGCGCCGCTTTTTGACGCAAATGTGGCGCAAACTTACAAAATACAAATGTATTTTGTAAGCTTGTGCTGCTTTTGTGTCAAAAAATGACGCAAATGCGGCACTAAAAAAGCATAAATATGGGCCCTAGGGGGGTGCGCCAGTTCAGATTGACGCATGGAGCCTAATGTGTGGGGACCAATGTGAAAGACTGTAAAATGTTGTAATATCACCTTCTTCACGTTTACATTGGTCCAGGATGTAAGATGTAATGTATGAAGTATGGCCATGTGTGACATTATAGTGGGCATATTCTGCTGATGTTTATGTAGGGAACTGTGTATATGTAAAATAATGAGTGAAAGTGTAGAGTAAGTGAATACAAGTATAAGTTAGAATGTGAAGTGACAATACATGTATTACCTACTTTATGTATGTACTTACTTATTAACACAAAAGGGTGATGGACGGAGTGCTGAACAATGCAAACACTCACCCCCAGTCACAGATCTGGGTTTAATCCATCGTTCTTTTGTTCACCATGCCACCCCAGTTTGGACCCAGCCATATGCAAATCAGTCTTGAACATGTTCCTTATAGGAACAGTTCAGCCCGAACTGCCTGGCCAGGTCCTCCCTGGACCCGAAACAAGCATCCCGGGACCAGTTTCAGGGTATCACCCTTCATCAGCTAGGCTAGCTTGAATCCAGTGGCACAGTGAGCATGGGACCCACCTCTGGGCATACCCTTCCCACTTTGGGCAACTTTAGTAACACAAAAGGATGATGGACGGAGTGCTGAACAATGCAAACACTCACCCCCAGTTACAGATCTGGGTTTAATCCATCGTTCTTTGCTTACCATGCCACCCCAGTCATATGCAAATCAAATCAGTCTTGAACCTGTTCCTTATGAAAACAGTTCAGCCCAAACTGCCAGGCCAGGTCCTCCCTGGACCAGAAACAAGCATCCCGGGACCAGGTTCAGGGTATCACCCTTCATCAGCTAGGCTAGCTTGAATCCAGTGGCACAGTGAGCATGGAACCCATGTCTGGGCATACCCTTCCCACTTAGTGCAACTTTAGTAACACAAAAGGATGATGGACGGAGTGCTGAACAATGCAAACACTCACCCCCAGTCACAGATCTGGGTTTAATCCATCGTTTTTTTGCTCACCATGCTACCCCAGTTTGGACCCAGCCATATGCAAATCAGTCTTGAACCTGTTCCTTATAGGGACAGTTCAGCCCGAACTGCCAGGCCAGGTCCTCCCTGGACCAGAATCAAGGATCCCGGGACCAGTCTTCAACAAGACTTGACTAGGCTACTCTACCCTAGCCACATGTCCAAAGATAACTGTTGAAAATGCCCAGGAGGAAGCAAGTGACTCGCAAGAAAGACTTGGTGGATGTAATGCCTTTTCTGATGTCGCCCCTATCATACCCCTATTCCTGATGTCTCACCAACTATTGTTATAAAAGCCCACAGGTCACACTCATGTCTGAGGTTGAGCCTAGAGCAGTCTGTAATTGAAATATTGTCCCAATCTCATCCATCACCAATAACAGATGGAAACCGCAAGAGAGAAAGTGTTCAGAGAAGCAACCAAGGGCCAGCACCACTCCACCCACCTATTCTGCAGCAGCTAAGCAAAATATGTTCATGGTGGCAGCCCAAGTCCACCCAAGTCCGAGTTGGCCGCTGGTGCTGACACAGGACAGTAAGGATAAACTGTCCCCCCACAATGATAATGACAACACCCACCAGGAGGGAAAGGATAATGGACCAAGAACTGGGCAATTTTCCTGGTTGTTTCTATTCCACAATTGAGGCCCAAATAGATGAGACACTCAGTCAAACCCTAATACAGGCAAGGGGCCAAACGGAAAAGATAAACAGTCCTGCCCAGGTCACTCTGTCTTTGGCCACCACCACCTCGCTGACCTCCATCAGTGCTTTGCAGGACATCATTGCCAGGGCGTTGCTCTGGCAATCGAATAAGATGAAGCTGTAGATTGACTTAATACAACCATTGGTAACTCATCTGGATGAAATGGGGGCCAAACCAAATAATTTGGAGGGGCAACTGATCGTAATGGGGAAGGAGAAACCATTCCCTTGCTCCCCCATAATAGACAAACAAGCACTCTGCCAGGGATGCCAGGCACCTTAGTGGAAAGCGCAAAGGTCAATGCACCAAGGGATGGATCAAACAACAGGAAGTAATCTTCAGCACCCATGGGTCACTCACTCCATCCAACTGTCAAGTAGGTACAGCTGAACCACCAGGACTGGCGGATGAGATTAATAATCCCACAACAATCCTTGGTCATTCTGCAGAGAAAGAGCCTACTCTAAGTCAGGCCAATTTCCACCCGTTTGACAAACATTGAACCACAAGAGGCTTCTGCAAACTTGGACCTATATTTATGGATTTTGACACAAGACTGCGTTAGAGCAGACTTGTTTCAAAATCCATAGCGCTTGTTAGTGTCATTCTAGAGCGCCAGCTGGGCGCCATATCAATGGAATAATGCATAGTGGCGCAAAAGGCAGGCTAGTTTCTACAGAAAAGATGGTTGCCGGGTGGGAGGTGGCAGGAGGGGAAAGGCGTTAGTGGGCCAGGAATGATGCTAGGCTGGTTAGCAGCAATAAATATGCCTCTAACCAGCCTAGCGTCATTTAGTGATGCATTAACACCCAAACATGACTCCTGTCTAAGTAAAGACAGGAGTCATGCCCACATCCAATGGCCAGCACAGGGGACCCATGTAAGGGGCCTTCAATGGCACTGAAAAAAAAATACACATACTTACCTCATCTTACCCAGAATGGGGTCCCCCCATCATATGATGTCCCTCTGGTGTGGGTAGGGGTGTTCCTGGGGCTTGGGGTGGGCACCTGTGGGCCCATTCCCTGGTGTTTAGCCATGGAAATGGGTCCAAAGGTCCCCTAACGCCTGGTCGTTAACTAATGGTGCTTAGCAGGCTTAGCACCTTTATTTGGGTCTGCCTACTCTGTGTGCGACATTTTTGCGCCAGAGTATAAATAAGGCATTGGGTGTTATTGTGATATTGTGCACGGGAACGTCTACCTTGCATCTAATTAGCGCAAGGTAGTTTGCCGCATCCACAATATGGCGCTAAGCCCTATATTTTGAGGCTAGATGGATCTAGTATCAAAATATAAATATGGAGTTAACTTTGCACCATTTTAGCTTCAAAGTAAATTACGCTAAAACAGCGCAAAGCAAGTATAAATATGCACTTTGGTCTCTTATCTATCAAGGAGAGTGAAAAAGAGACTGAAGAAGGAGACAAAGAAACAACATGTATCTAAAAGGAGATCATTCACTTTAGTGGCACCCGTTACATCCAAGGCCCATGTGGGATCAAGCCCAACAAATCTCTATCTCATATTTGCTCCACAACCAAAGACAAACAATTTGGTACAATTGGAACAGACCCAAAATGAAGGAATGCTCAAAACAGCACAAATTAACAGTGCCACGGAAAATCTACTACCAAAACAGGCACGCAGTCTGACATATTAAGGATATCGGTCATAACCCAAAAAAACAGTAATCAGAACGGGCTTGAAGTAAGGGAGTCATTGTTAAATCGAGCCATCATAGGAGCTTTTGCGGCCTGCCCAATGTCACCATCAGTTGCTGTGAGGAGTGTCGTTGATGTGGGCACTGTCAGACTGCCTACATTTAGATTCAACAAACAGGCATCAATATGGACAAGGGAACAGGAAATCACTGTTGAGTTGCTGGGTGTTGCGGTGGAACGCCCACAGCAACACCCATTGCACGCCTCTCTGCCACAAAATACTGCTTCGGGGGCCCATATTTACAATGCGGGTTAAGCCACGCAAAGTGACTGAACGCTGCCTTCTAAACATGGAAAATAGTACAGTGCCACCTGAGCATCACTAAAAGTGATGCTCAGGTGGCTCTAGTGCTTCATAAATGAGGCTCTTTCGGGCATATTTATACTTTTTGACGCAAAACTGCGCCGACGCAGTTTTGCAAAAAAAATTAACTGCCGGCTAACGCCATTTCTTTGCACCACTCAGGCGTCAAATTTATACTTTGACGCACAGCGGCACAAACCACAGGTGTGAGTCATTTTTTTTGCTCAAACCAATGCGTCATGTTGTGAAGAAAAACAACGTTAATGGGGCGCAAATGACTGTGAGACAGTTTACGACGTCGCAAACTGGATGCGTGCCTTTTTTTGATGCAATAGCGTCAAAAAGTGGCGCATATACTGCAAAATGTGCTAAGGAGAGCCAAAATGGATCCCAGATGCTTGGACAGACCCCAGGAAGATGACAACAGACCAGGAACCAACCAGGAGGACCCACACAAGACCCAGGAGAGGGAGAAGAAGAAAAGAAAGTGTTGGTTCAGTGCAGAGGAGCAGGAAATACTAGTGAAAGAGGTGACGGAACACTAGCACCAACTTTTTGTCACCTTAAAAATGCCAAGTAGTAGGACTGAGGCAATATGGCAACAAATTGTTGACAAGATAAACAGTGTGGCAGAAGTACGGAGAACAGTCATCGAGTGCAAGAAACACTGGCATGACTGCAAGCGCAGGACAAAGGAAAAGATGGCCAGGAACCGGAAGGCAGCACTGCAGGCTGGAGGTGGGAGTCCAGCTCCACAGGAGGCCCTGGACCATATGGAGGAGATGGTAGCAGCCTTCATCCCTGAGGAGATCATCACAGGGATTCAAGGACAGGACAGCGTAGACTACCAGGAGACAACACAGATGCAGGTTAAGTTGCATGGAGAATTAAAATGCACAAATGTTAACTGTAAGCAGTGGGGGTGGACATACCTACTACACAATGCATGCAAGTCATGATATTCAGGGAGTGGCATGGGTAAAGGGGCACGGCACGGGGGCATGGGCTGTTCAGAGGAAACCTGGGGCACAGTAGTACACTACACCAACAACCTTTGTATTGGGGTATGCTGCCATGCCAAGGCATGTTGGAAAGGTAAAGCAAGTCCAGGCGGGTAGGGTAAAATGTGAAACTGGCCTGCTGTCACACACCAGCTGGTATTCTTCCTACATGAACTAGGGCTCAATTAACAGTCTCAGGCCATATCTGCAAGTGGAATGCAATATTGACAACAGTTGCCACTACCACCTCTGCTGTGTGTGCAGGTCAAGTAGCTAATGGCAGTTACGTGCACATGGGTCAAACACACCCAAATTAGAGGGTTCAGGATGACAACGTTATCAATCCCCTGTAATCAATACAAATGTGCTAATCCTGTTAAATATGAATGTCCATAGTTGCTACAAACATCAGCCATTGTCATAAACATTATGAGGTACACAGCACAAATGACATACCCATGCTGCATATGTCAGGGTCCACTCTGTGCCTGGGTCACAATAGCTCCAAAGACACCATGCAACATCCCAACTGTTATACTGCTCAGACAACAGCATTGAGGGGAGGACATATGTCACAGCCTAGTGAAATACACCCACACAGTCAAAAAAGGAAATGGAACACTGCTAGGACCATTAGTGCAATCCAATGTAGCACACATTCCCCAACATCAACATTACACACTACCAATGCTGACATATTTAGTGTGCCATGCCAATGCTATACATAGTTATGCTAGGTCTCAGCAACATATAGCTGGATGTGAAATATCAGAGATTGGGGCAGTTCAAGATTGTTAAGTGTGATTCAAGTGCCATCAGAACACCCACAGCCAGTGCAAGGACTCACCATAAGAATGGAAGTAGACGGGGGTTGAGTAGGACAAGAAGGTGGCAATATACAATATGGGCAGAACCTACACCTAGAGGATGTGATGCTGACAAGTCCCCAAACTGACCACAATACATGTGACATGCAGGTGGGGCATAGGCCTGGGGAATGCTAATATTATAGACAGGAACAATGAACAGGAACCTATATCACAATGTGCAACTAATAGGAAGGCAGGCACGTCACATTACAAATGCCACAACACAGACACACTAATTGTACAATATGTCATTGCAGAGGACGATGGCTCTCCTGGGGATATGCCTGTCCTGGACTTCCCTGATGACATGGATGACAAGCTGACAAACATCAACCAGCAGACTCGCCAAGATGTCCTTGGAACCATCCAGACCCCATATTCAGTTGCAAGGAGGAGCACAGATACAGCAGCCATCACAGAGGACCCACCTACCACCCCAATTGTACGATCTGCCAGCTTCAACCCAGCTGAGGACTCTGACGACACTGGCACCAGCTTTGAGAGAACTGTAGTTGGAGTACAGTGGGAGCTGGTCAAGGAGATGCGGGTGGGGATGGAAAATATGGCAGCCAGCCTAGAGGGGGTGCGTTCGTGCATGATGACAACTGCAGAACAGGCAGCAGCCATGCAAGGGTGAACATCAATCTTGCAATAACTTGAAAAAAGTGTGAAGTAAATCAGCACAGCTGTAAGAGAGTTGACACAACACCTCCAACAACAAACCTTTCAACGCGTGCACAAATGAAATATTGACCCCCTCGGGGCTGACCTGGCTGCCTACCTCAGTGATGTGGCTGCTATTCTTAAGAACCAGTAGCTCCTCCTTGCTGCAGTACTGCCCTTAATAGCCCCACAATTGGCAGCTACAGGGATTTCTGAATCTACGTCTTCAAATACTGAGGTGTTTGTTTCCCCTTCACACCCACCACCATTAAGGGCAGAGGAGACAACACACACATCAGAAGATGAAAACGTGGAACAGATCACCTTCACCAGTAAGAGTACCCGGTAGCACTAGTCCCTGCCACCTGGCCACTTATAACCAAGGTCCTGTGCTTTGTAACCTGCCAGTCTTGCAACAGTTGCTCTCAAGCACTGTTCTCCAGCCCACTGTTTACCTTGTCACAATGCCCTGTGATTGTCTCTCACTACCTCATTGGCAATTCATATCCCTCTGCACTGTATGACACTTCACCCCAGCATGTCCAATGATATGTCCTTTTGCACTTGTGTAGGATCACAATGGAAGGTGTCACACTAATGGACTCACAATCATGGACAATGTAAATATAGCACAACAGCACTTTAAAATAAATAGCACTTCAACTTCAACAACCACTTTGTCTCTGTGTAATGTGACACATCAACCTTGAGGGAGATTAGTGATGTTTGCCTCATGTCAATGCCCATAGAATGTCATTACAACTTCCCTGAAAGAATGTGAGCTGATAACTATGCACTCTGGTCTGGATTGTACCATCACCTACGCTTCCTGAAGGTTAATTCTGAGTTAACTCAAAACTATACAGTAAAATGCTGTGTTGGACAAAATAAGTCTTCTTCAAGGGATGTCTATGCTGAAAAATATTGCCTTCAAATTATTGTACTAGAAAATCTTTAAGTATGTGGCATTTGTCACAATGTTTTCCACACACACCATACAGCAGGAATAGATATGTATGAGTGTACATACAAATAAGTAACCTGGCTGTACAATGTAACAAATGATAGGTGTGAGTCATGTATACTATACTACTTGAGATTATACCATCACTCACCTTATAAGGCTTTACTTGAACATCAGGCTGCAGGCAGACGTAACACAGTGTCCTCAATACCAAATCTGGTCCCAAAGTATGTGAGATTGAAAACATACATCAAAGATTAACACATTGGGATCCATAGTAACCTTGAGTGGTGGGTGCAATGGAAGGCAGATTCCTAGCAAAGTAGCTGTGGTGTAGCTGCCAATGTGACAGCTCGATTGGGATTGGGTTGCAGGATGGGACACAACTGCAAATATTAAAGAGACACTGTTCACCCATGCCAAGGCCCTGATCCCCAAGCATATGACACATACTGTAAAGGAGTACCTAAATATTTATTTAACAGTAAAAAAGGATACTAAAACCAGGTGAAACACCTTAAAAAACAAGGGAAACACCCTAACTAACCTAACCTATCCTAACTACACATTACCCACAATTGGCCCTAACTAACCTAAGCTAAACTTACTTATCACATTTAACTAAACACTCTAAACATCAACCCCCACCCCTCTTATAAGACAGGGCACATGGAGGACAACATATATGAACCTAAACCCATACTATCTTATACTAAACAAATATATATTTTTTGTATTTTTATATATATTTTTTATTATTATTTTTTGAAAACCCCAAAACCCCAACGTCATCCAACACACACCCACCCACACACATAAAAAAATAACATTTCAAAATATCATACCCCCACCCCCCAACCCACTACTACTAACTAAACTAACAGCCTATTCTAACCTAACACTAAGCCCCCTAAACCCACAAATTAAAAGAACCAGGAAAGAGGAGGGAGGGGAGGGAATCATGGCAGAGGGTATAATTGTCACAGGTTCTCCCTCCGCAGGGTCTTCTTTATGGCACGCACCCTCTTATTAATTTGTGACACCTCCTGCTGCAGCCTGTCCAGTCTCCGCAACATACGTTGCATGTCACATTGCATTACTCTAACATCACCAGGGTCAATGACTGCAGCAGGGGTGGTCTGAGTGCCAGTTGTTGGTGCCATGCTTGTAGGGGGAGGTGCAGGTGCAGGTGCTGCTGTCAGTGGTCCTGGAGCAGTGGAATTCGATGGTCCTGCAGGGGTGGCTGATATCCTTGGTGCCACCTGGGTCATAGTGGTGGTGCTGGTGGTGGTGGCTGTTGTGGACACCGAAGTGTCCCCTTGGGCAAATGCCCTCCACACTCCTGAGGCTCTTTCATGGCGATAACGCCGTGCCATGTGGCGGGTCCAGACTCCACATCCAGAATGTGGCGGTAACGCATCGCCCGGCGCTGAAACTCATGAATCTGGCTGGCATCCATATTGGCTACTGTTAAATAAAGCCAAACATTCGGTACTTCATTGTGTGATATAGCTACTGATGAGAATCAGACAATACATCTAATATAGCTAAAACAGGCCAGATCACCATACAGATCACAGATTCTCCCTGAGGAAGTACATGCCAAAGCAGCCCACACATGTACTATCTAACAGCACAGCAGTGCTCTAAAAGATGTGTTCCAACTTAAATGACCTCTGCATCATTGTCCAGACATTAGTCACGTAACTAATGCTGCAAGTCCTCCACATGTGACAGGCCAACTAATGATTATCTTCTGGATGACAATCAAGGGCCACAAGGTCTGTGATTTGTAAATGGAATTGCCAGGATGGAATGCAGTTGCTAATCATGAGTGGGTATCGTAGGTTTGGACAAGTGATTTACAGATTTACATGTCTGTGTACTAAACTTGGATCATCACACCTAGGTACACATTTCATAACCCTAAGTCTGTGCCTCGGGGGGGGGGGTGGACAAGCAACACATACTTTCAAACATCAAGGACACCCAGGAAGCTTTGGACAGCTGTACATGGGTTTAGGCAGTCCATCACAGGTAAGGAGGATGTCTAACTAGAATAGACCCAAACCTTGGACAATCCCATCCACATTTAGGTTTGTAAATGCAGACAATTATCAACATCATTTAATACCACTAATACCCGTCTTACAACAAGCAGACAGATGCAAGCACACATCTGGGCATGAGCTGCATGAACACCTATGACATTGTACTCAAGTGCCACATATACGTAGCACAACATGTGGAGCTAGATGCTGCTAGGAAGTCAAACATACAGTCGAACATGTTCATTAGTGAACAGGGAGGCTCAAGTTTGTGGCTAAGGCATCCCTATTCTGTGAGATTCAGGGTCTGACTTGCTGACTAAATCATGAATATGGCCCTCTGCTAATTTTTCTTTATAAAACTTTCAAAAATAAATGTCACCCTCTTCACATGGCCATGCCTAGAGGGCTGCACTACAATCCCAAAATATGACTATACGCTACTGATTGTCCAACTCAAAGATGGAAAAAAAGTGAAACTCCAGTCAAGTAACGTCAGATCATTTGCCAGCACATCATACCTTGCTATGTGTCCAACACACAGGAGTCAATCACACATCAGCTGCAAACACAACACAGAACTTAAATATCAACACTTACTGGATATGTCTGGGTCCGCAAATCGAGCCACTTGTCCGATTGTGTAAAGGGCAGGTCCACCTGTAAAGCAAGGAAGGGAGAAATGTGCTTAGTGTCTGTGTACTGTACAACACTTTAAAATAAAATTACTGTGTGTAACATTAAATCTGAAAGTCCAGCCTCTCAGGAATGATGATACTCCAACAGACATACCACTGCAAACATGTACAGACACGGTCACTCCAGTGAGTGATACACACATATCTGCACACATGCAGTGGTCCTAACTATCATGTGGTGACAAACATGCTCCATCAATTGGTTGCAGACTCATTTATGGAATGTACTTCTCTCATCATTTGTAGTAATGAGAGACCTGCAAAGCCACATTCCTGGAGCACTGCAATACCAGTCACTCAGGTATTGTGGCTTGTGCATCAAGGGACAATCATTTACTGTGTGACACACCTGTTGGTTGATTTAAGGTTGTGATTTATCATGCTTTCTATGGTCCCTTACATGTATGGCCTGTGTTGGGTGTGGGTTACATATGCTACATTAACAGTGTACCCTGAGCCACATATGCCCCCTATGACACCATAATTGCAGGGATCCTGTGCATTAATTGGTGACAATTTGAGGCAAGCTATGGATTGACCAGTTTTAATATTTGAATACAACAAGGAGATATATGCTGACAGTGTACATTGTGGTCATCCATGACAGACTGCATGGGCACAGGTGTAGTCATTGCACCTGAAATGTGTCACTCATTGCCCTGTGTACCCATAATGGGTTTTGGAAATCAAAGTGAGCCACATTTATCATCTTACATTTGCCAAGTTGGGAGATCAGCGGGTATACAGCAAACTGACACTGTCATATTATTAACACATGGTTTAGCAAATGTACCACTGTGTCAATCATGATGATGCAGGTTTCAATTTGTATGTACCTTCGGAATGGCAGCACTCACAGGAATGCTGGTCTTCTGATCTTAGCATAAACCCATGTCTGTAATAGCCTCCATACTTGGAAGTTAGTTATTGAACATATGCTGCACTAGATCAGCAGGGGTGTACCAAACAAAACTAGCAAAGTATTAGGGAATTGTATATGTATGATGGAATTGGACAGGGGTCCCTTGCACGACATCATGCACGTAATACATTGTGAACATGCATTCCCCAACGTCAGGTATCCTATGATGATCCCATAACTTATGAGAAGTGCATGGCTATAGAGTAACACAGATGGGAAATGCATTAGCTCTGTATTTTTGACGCACATTCGGCACAAACAGAGTATAAGTATGCCCCTTGATGTCTCCAAGAGACATGGGCACTTTCCCCATCGACCTTGCACAGTTTTTATTAAATCTTCATGCTGGTGTCAGGACTCAGCCTCTTTGGCTGTCCTTCAGGAGAGATCCATTTTTATTAAACATGCAAGTTAGAGGCCACCTCAATTAATCTCTGCACCTCAGTTTTACAGGTAGCCTCCATCACATATATGAAAATCAATCATACATCAATAGCTTTGCTGGTCCTAAATTGTCACCTCAATGCTCAAAAAAACTTTCAAGTCCACCATGGTAAAAGGCCTATGTGATAAACTGGAAGGTCTCTTCATGGACTTCCCTTGCCAAGAAATTCTGTTGGTAAGTGACTACAAGATTTGTGGGCTGGGAAACACAAACAAATTATTCGCCCAATCTAAAGAGGGGGAAGGGATGCAAGACTTCCTGACAACTTATAAACTGACCTCACCACAACAACAGATTGAGGCACAAGGAAAACAATGGTCGTTTGCCCCTATCTGCAAAGGAATCTCAGCAATTGAGTATGTCTTCATGTCAGAGCTTCTATAGATGCAGCTCATAAATGTCGAGATAGACAACAGGCCAGAGAGTGACCACACCCCACTAAGGTTTACTTTGGAGTTAACATCATCCATTGCGGACAGAAGTTATCATGTGGGTTCCTCAACCGGGGAGGAATCTGTGAACCTCATGAGGAGAATTAAGTGGGGCCTGGAATACTCCTTAATGGTCACAGCCTGGCTAGGAAAGCAGGATGCTGAGGAAATTCATAAATATCCATTGTCCATGCATCAGGTATGGAATAGTCTTGTAGAAGATCTAAGAGCCTATTTGCAATGCCACAACATCAAATTGGTATGGCCAATGAACTGCAGGTAAGGGAGACCACAACTTTTTTTACACTAAAACTATTGTCTCCACTGGAAGATCTTTATGTAAGGCCCAATGAGCACAGAAACAAAATCCCACAGCAGGGTCCGCCGCAGCAGTGAAGCGCATATGAATACTGCACAAAAAAACAGTATGGGAGCTAAAGAACACCATGGACCAAAAGGAATGGTTGAATATCTTCCAAATGCCCAAGGAACACAATGAGGCTTGTTTTTGTGAACACATTAACAAACTAAAAAACAGCAAGGTCACAAGGTAAAACAGAGCTTCAGAGGGGGCCTGGATAAGGCATGTGACGGAACTATACACAGTCGGTCCCCCATGCCCTGCCATACTGCACTGTCGGTGGTAGCGGATCCTAACCAAGGCTCAATCCTGGAACTAACAGACGCTGACACGGCTACGAACACGATCAGGCATATGAAAAAAGATGGAGCACCTTGTCCAAACGGCTGTCCAGCCATTATATTTAAATGTGCACCACGATGAGTGTGGTCCAGGTTGCCAACCCCTCTCTACAATCATAACTTTTTAAAAGCAACAGTACCGGTTGCAAGGAGGGGGTCAATCTTTTTCTGTATATATAAGAAAGGGGATCAGACCAAAGCTCCAAACTATCATCTAAGAGTGCTCTTGGACTTAGAAGCCAATGCTTGTGTTCTATTCAAACAATTGGAGGCCTGTGTTTTAGATCAAAAAGTCCTGCCTTTCTACCAGTCAGGTTTCTGAGCAGCGGCTTCCACAGTGGACAACATCACAGCACTATCCTTTTTTGAGACATTGAACTGCACAAAAAAAGCAGCTACCACTCTTTTGCCGTTTCATTGATTATAGCACAGCATTTGATAGGGTTGGCCGGGCAACCCCATGAAGTAAACTTGAAACTTTGGGCAACCCTCCAAAATTGTTAAGGGCAATAATGTCATTATATAGGGGGACATGGGTCTGTGAGAAAACTGGAGTCAGCACTGTTACACCCAAAATTAACACCAACTGCGGCTTAAAAGAGGGATGCTTTCTGCCTTTGCTGCTATTTAACTTATACGCTGCCGATCTGAAGAAGTTTATGGAGGCTTACTGCCTAGTACCCTCCAAGCTAGGGTCAACTCAGCTCCACACCATTCAATATACAAATGACATAGTGCTAATGAATCTACCAAAGCAGGAATTCAACAAGAACTGAATGCATTAAGCACGGATAATGTGGAAAATCATCTCAAGATAAACCAAGACAAGACAAAGGTTCTCATTTTCGGAAGATACCGAAACAAGAATTATCTTACCTGGCACCTGCGTAGTATGACCATTAACACCACTAGGAAATACAATTATCTGTGAGTTTGATTTGCAGAAAATGCTAAACCTGCCACACATGTGAAGACTTTGAAAAAGAAAGGAGCAGCAGTCATCTATGGTGTCAACCAACTGAACTCAATATTTAGCAGTTTGTTAGCTGCAATCATATTTAGTGTCATGAACACAAACCTCCTCCCAGCTTTGAAGTATGGGCATCAAGCCTATCCAGGAGCCTTTGTTTCTCTCTTGGAGCACATTCACTGTACCTCCTACAGGAAAATATTCCAGCAGCCACAATACATTAGACTGTCAAGATTAAGACTGGAATTCAGTTTAGTGAAACAGTCCTTAGTCCATTATAGTGCAAATGAGGAAACTCCATGATTATGTGGAAAGTGCTGCAGCTGCCGAAAAGCTTAATTCTAGTGGCCCTGATTATATTTCATAGTGTCAATTGTCAGACTTTTGAAATGCAAAATAAATTTGAGTTTCTGACTATCTCCCTTTTTTTTCTTGCAGGTAACCAAGGGTTAAATAGCCCAGTCGGAGAGAGGGCAGCGACAGCCTTTCAAAAGCAGATGAGCATCTCACTGCTAATGGGCTAGCATTAAAACTACTTGGATAAACAAATGAGCACATTCAAAGGATATTTACCAGATCATTGGGAGCGCCTAAAGTGTTCTGAAGAGATGCTGAGAAAAGAAAAAGAATGTGCTGTCACGCCTGTTCCTGAGTAAATCCTCTAAAGGTTGGTGTAAGTTAGATAGAGTGCCTAAAATGCCCTCTGCCTTGAGCAAGTGCAGCACTTATTGTAGTGCTGCCCCGCAAGGGCAGCCAGTGCTAAGTAGTTATAGTTCAAGATCGTAAATACAGGGAAAGTCTAAGGGGCATATTTATACTTGCTTTGCGCCAATTTAGCATCATTTATTTTGACGCTAAAACGGTGCAAAGTTAACTCCATATTTATATTTTGACGCTAGACCCATCTAGCGTCAAAATATAGTGCCAGATGTAGCATTTTCCGATTTTGCGAATCGGAAATTGCGAGTCGGTGTGACTCGCAATTTCTGATTCGCAAAATCGGATGCAGTACGCTGTCTCAGAATAATAATGAGGTTGTGTCGCATTTTGCGACCCCATAGCGAGTCCCTGCACTCACAGGGATGGTGGCCTGCTGAAGTCAGCAGACCTCCATGTCCGTGACTGCTTTTTAAATAAAGCTGTTTTTTTATTTTATTTTGCAGCCCGTTTTCCTTAAAGGAAAACGAGTTGCAAAATAAAAAAAATAACGAAACCATTTGGTTTCGGTTTTTCAGAGCAGGCAGTGGTCCATTGGACCACTGCCTGTTCTGAAAAACCCTTTTGGCAATATTCACAAAGGGGAAGGGATCCCATGGGGACCCCTTCCCTTTTGCGAATGGGTTACCACCAATGTGACACTGGTGGTAACTGCGAATTGCTTTGCGACCGCATTCGCGGTCACAAAGCAATTTAGCATAGCGATGCGAGTCACAAATAGGAAGGGGACACCCCTTCCTATTTGCGAGGCGCATTCACAATTTGGGAGTCGGTACCGACTCGCAAATTGTGAATGAGCATCGCAAACTGCATTTTGCATGTCGCAAACTGCAATTTTCGCAGTTTGCACCATGCAAAATGTTTGCTACATCTGGCCCATAGTGCTTAGTACCATATTGTGGGTGTGGCAAACTACCTTGCGCTAATTAGATGCAAGGTAGGCATTCCCGTCCACAATATCACACTAACCCCCAACGCCTCATTTATACTCCAGTGCAAAAATGACGCACATGGAGTAGGCTGGCCCAAATAATGGTGCTAACCCAGCTTAGCACCATTATTTAACCCCTGGGTCTGACCAGGCGTTAGGGGACCCTTGGCCCGATTTCTATGGCCAAACACCATGGAATGGGCCCACTCGTGCCCACCCCGAGGCACAGGTACACTCCCACCCACACCAGAGGGACTCCATGGAATGGGGACTCCATCCTGGGTAAGTACAGGTAAATATATATATATATATGTGTGTATATATATATATATATATATATATATATATATATATATATATATATATATATATATATTTGTTTTTTTTTTTCAATGCCATTGGGGGGCCTTTACATAGGGCCCCCTGCCTGGCACTGGGTATGATGGTCATCCCCACGGGACACTGGTCGCCTGTACTGGCCATAGGGGTGGTGGGCATGACTCCTGTCTTTACTTAGACAGGAGTCATCTTTGTGTGATAGTGCATCAAGAAATGAGGCTAGGCTGGTTGGTGGCATATTTATTGCTGCTAACCAGCCTAGCGTCATTCCTGGTCCACTAACGCCTTTTGCCCTCCTGCCATCCCCCCTGGCTAGCATCTTTTCTGTAGACACTAGCCTGTCCTTTGAACCACTGTGCACCATTCCATTAGTATGGTGCCTGTCTGGAACTCTGGAATGGTGCTAGCAGGCGCTATGGATTTTGATGCAAGACTGCGCTAACGCAGTCTTGGTCAGAATTAATAAATATCGGCCTAAATGCTTGATTTTTGAGAAATGCAGCAATTATGATTTTACGAAATATGAGTGTTTGTCCATCCATGCCCAAGGCAGTCTGTCCATCCAGTTTAGACCTCTGTACATGATAGACGACTCGTCAGCCACTGTCGCCACCAACCCTTTTGGAAACGCCTGCTTCTTACCGTGAATGTCAGTTCACCAAAATGTTATGGGTAGCGGAAGTGACATCGCAGGCCCATTGGCCTTCAATTTCACACTAACACCCATTCTTATACATACACACATTTACTCTTACACACATTCTCTCTCTCACATAAACACACACTTGCCTGCAAGCATGCACACAACATACATTTAAAGGCATTTTTTAAAACTTTCCTCAGCTGCCAGGGAAAGCTATATTTCAGCTGATTGTACTCCATTTTTTAATACACTTAGGGGCATATTTATACTCTGTTTGCGCCGGATTTGCATCATTTTTTTTTAACGCAAATTCAGCGCAAACTTAACTCCATATTTATACTTTGGCGTTAGACCCATCAGGCACTAAATTTATGGAGGGAGAGTCATTTTTTTAGCCGTGGAAACCTACCTTGCGTTAATGACATGCAAGGTAGGCGTTGGCAAAAAATTACTCAAAGACATTTGTGCCTTATTTATACTCCCATGCAAAAATGACGCACGGGAGGGCCTTAAAAAATTACTCTAAACCGGTTTAGAGTCGTTTTTTAACACCTGGGTCAGGGCAGGAGTTAAGGGACCTGTGGCTTCATTTCCATGGCTCCGACCATGGAAGCAGTCGACAGGTGCCCTTCCCTGCCCCCAGGGACACCCTTTGCCACCCTTGCCCACCCCTGGAGGACACCCATGGATGTGGGGACCCATCTACGGTAAGTAGAGGTAAGATTATTTTTATTTACGTAAAAGTGGCATAGGGGGGCTAACTTGGGCCCCCCTACATGCCACTGTGCCCAACGGCCATTCCCAGGGGACAGACGTCCCCTGGGCATGGCCATTGGGCAGGGGGGCATGACTCCTGTCTTTCCTAAGAGTCATTTCCATGGGGGTTGTGCGTCAAAAAATGAGGCTAGTCAGGTTAGAGTCAATCTTTTTAACCTGACTTGTACCATTCTTTGACGCACAACCCCTAGTCTTCCCTACGCCTCCGCTGCCGGGTTAGTGTCATTTATTTTTACACTAACCAGGCCGCAACGCCAGCTACCGTCATTCCATAAATATGTCGCCCGGCTGGCGCGTTGGAATGGCGGTAACCGGCGTTATACTTTTAATGGGCCTAAGAGTGAATGAAATGAAAAAAATGAAACATTATTCACTAAAAGTGTAATAAAAAATTAGAGAGAAAACAGAGAGGAGCCCCAGCCGACATCCGACCTGCCACTGTGTTTCTGGCACTGACTTTGCCACCTCTGAGGCCAGGGGTCGCAAAGGGTCCCGGTTCGTAAAGGGTAGGCCAGGTGCGACCCCTTAATTACGTCCACGCTGCTTACTCTGCCAAACATGGCGGCACCTCTACAGTGGCATATATTTAACAAAGCTTTTATTTTGAAATGCTCCAATCGTTGGCAAACTTTGACAAAAAAAGCTGAATTATGTCTAAAATCTGGAAAACAAAACCCAGGGCCAATCAGGATGAGTTGCACCTGCTCAGCGCAGTGCTTCTTCGCACGTGTTTTTTTTTTCATTTGAAGCATTTAAAATTCACAAGTATAACTTAATTTTTTTTAAAGTTAATGCATGAACTTTAGATAATTTGGAAACAGAGACATGCGACTTCCTCTCACTGCTTCTGACTTTTTCCGTACTCGTGGTTTAACGGATTTTAGACGCGTAAGACGAAAAAACAGGTTCTCAAATCTGATTCGGTCCCTGAAGTCCAGAGCTCGCCGAATTGCTAAATTAGTATGCGACTGTGCACCTGTGTGCATATGCAGAACGCAATACTGACAAGGATCATGGTGAGTCCCCATTGGCGCGTGAAGCTTACTATGGCAAAGTCCAATGGCAAACGAAATTTGAGGGAGCCCCCCTGCAAAGTACCTGGAGCTCCCATTCAGGGGCCATGCACAGTGTACTGTGGTGAGGAGGCCCCCTGGAGTTCGACCTCACACACGGCTGCTGCGGGGGCCTTTGTTACGCCAGTGGGAAAGTCTATTTCCATTTAAGAACGGGTACTACTGTCTCCCTTTTTCCGCTTGCCTTGACATAGAGTTTTCATAGTGTTTTTATCAATTTAACTGAGTCATTTACACCACCAGGCTCAGTTTAATGCACAGATGTACTGCCTGTTTTTCGGAATTTGTAATTTCTAAAGTGCATACATCCCGCTCATAATTTCTCAGAGTCAGTGCATGAACTGCAGACAACAAAGAAATACAAAGCACCCATTGCTCATTGCTTTTTACTTCTGCTATTTGTATGCTTTCATTAATTCAGATAAATACAGAGTTACAGGCATGCACTATGAACACTGAAAAACATTAAAGACGCGCTCAGCTCGTCTCTGAGGTAGCTCAGCTGTTCATGATAAGGCCACTGTTCTCTACTCTGAAATAAACAGCTGTAAACTGAGCCCCACCCCATTTAAAGCAGGGATTCACAAATGATGTTCTCAAAACCTCTTATTATGAATTCCATGCCTGTGCCTTTGTCTCTTGGGTAGATATTATTTCTTGGAAAATATCCCATAGTTGCTTCTGAGATAGAGATTTATAGCTTGCAATACTCAGCAAAAGAGCGCCCGTTATGCAGAACACCCGCTGATAGCATATCAAATAATATACTGCAATGTTTTCTCTTGAAAACCTATTTTTGGGCCACAGGCCGGAGAGATACAGTGCTCTGGCCTCACCTAGGTCTGAAGCTCTCATCTCATTTCTTTATAGCAAAGACTACCAGGATTAAAATGCATCTCAAATCACAATCGTTTCTTCCCTCTTCAGAAAAAGGTTGCAGGCAGCAGTAGTGCCAGTCAGCTCCAGCATTACAGTTTTATAGCACCAACTGCAGATAAGCTCTAAGGATCGCACACTGGCATTCCTACCAAAGCATTAAAATAAGTATTGGTAATGCCAATATGTATGGCTTTAAAAACATTGTACAGTAATATAAAGCATTATACATAAATAGCATGCAAACAAATATACATTCAGATGGACTCAGAGAACTGCATAATACTATTGGTGTAGGTTTAAAGGTCAAGTGACATTGCACTGCCAAGGCAGACCTAAGGATCCATGTAGCTTAATAACTGCCTTCCTCTCATCTGTGCTGCTACCAGAGAAAATTAACATAAATTATCTACGTATCTAAGACACTTTAACAGCACTCCAGTGTCATGTGTGTGCCCCTGAAAGTTCAAGCTCAGGCAGCTGGATAAATAAACAAAATGATCACAGCTGTGTGGAGGGCAAGCTCTTTTTTGTGATATCATACAACTTCTGCCCAATCAAAATATACACTCCTGGCTCCCAACATGTGGGTGGAGCCAAAAGCCTCTCTAATAATACCAGTAATACTCAAACAATTGTGTTGTAACAGCTGCACTGTCAAGCCAGACCATGCAAATTAGTCCTTACACATTACATATTGCAATAAATTGTACTACTGGATAGTTTTTGGTAATGGTAATTAATGGCCAGTGTACCACAAAATACACAGCAATGAGGAAGTGGGGAAGTGGGGACATGGGGACTGGAAGGGTTTTATTATTCTGTAGACTGCACAGTAGTGTCCGGGGTGTGCAAGTCAGAGATTTCCCAATATAAAACTTGGTGCACCCAAATAAAAAGGGTTGAACAGGCTAGGACGGCTGCACAGTGGTAAAGGACATGGCTGACTGCTTAATTTTTCACTATTTTGGAAAAGTAAGTCCAGTCAGCTCAGGGCCTCAGTGAGATATTTTGGACAATGTTATCTACTCTAGTCCAGTTCCTCCTCACAGTAACATGGGCCAGAGAGGCCTAATACAGCAAGTTAATATAACTCCAAAGTTAACATCAGCAGACCAGGCTTAGGGTGTGCTCTGAGAACAGGCATGTTATCAGCCCAGGCCCAGCAACAGACCATGCTTGGAAAAAGAGAGGAATCAGGAAGAGTAGGCTAGGTAAATGTTATGTAATAGTTTAAAATGCTGCAGAACACTGAGCAGCATGTAATGATATAAATCACCTAAAACTCTGGGAAACAAAAGTTTGAAGATACCCAGCCATAAAAAACTCATTCACTCAGTGATGTTCTACACAGAAAGGAACCCCTGATCCCTCCGTCTTTCTCCCTTTCGATGGAAAATATGGGCATGGCATCAGAAACGTAAAGATATGAAGATTTATACACGTGGATCTGTGTTGAAGGACTTTGCAATTTATTTCATTCTACTGGAGTGTGCAATTGTCATCTGCTGGGCTCAGTTTTAAGCTGACATTCCTATTTATTTGGCTTTGATGCCATTCTAAATGTCTGTGAATGTAGTAAGTTTAACTTTTTTTTTTACAATGGATAAGTAAATTGGCTAAGGGATATAGGGGGTTATTCCAACTTTGGAGGAGGTGTTAATCCGTCCTAAAAGTGACGGTAAAGTGACGGATATACCACCAGCCGTATTACGAGTCCATTATATCCTATGGAACTCGTAATACGGCTGGTGGTATATCCGTCACTTTTAGGACGGATTAACACCTCCTCCAAAGTTGGAATAACCCCCATAATCCTTCCAACTTGAAAGGATTTAACATTGAGGGGGCAAACACTTAGACAACTCTATAGCTTTGACCTGTATTATACATATAATGGTGACAGGACTTGTGTCTAATGTGAACAGTTGTTGGAGGGTGATATGCAATTGTGGCTTGAGCTCGATGCACCACTGATCTAGCAAACACAGAAACATCTGGATGGCTTATCACTCATTAATGGCCTCAGGGGTTGTCTGCTCACCTACTCGCATGTGACAGGATACCAGAAGGAGGTTACTTGAATTGAGATAACAATAGAAATGATACGTGGAACCAGGCTGAGTCAGGATGAGGATGGGAGAAACTGAGTCAACTCAACTCAAATCTCACCCCCCCACCACCTCCTCCCGCTCTACAAATGATGAGGGATCTTTCGGTAAATGCAAAAGGGAGGTAGCAAGTGGGGGGCCAAAGTTAGACAAGAATTTCTGGAACAAAAACATTACCCACTAAGCTATCTTATTTAGACTACACATTTGAGATTGATGTTATGGTGCAGGTACATTAACCATCCAAGCTACTTCAAGAGGATTGAAACTGTGACCATTGGTCTGGCCAGTATTTTCTTACCAAGTAACGTAAACAAATCATGAACATCACCACAATCCAGCATTTCCCCCCTTTGAACTATAAACATAAAAGTGCAGCAATTACAAGATGAAAACACGACAAAAGGTCTTTTAGAATTCTCTACTATATATATGTAAATATATATACACACACACACACACATAGGAAGTATTTTAGAATTCTCTAAACTATTATATATGTAAATATATATAATAGACTATAATATAATATGATATATACTATAATATGATAATATATTTTAGACTAAATATTTTACTGTAAAGCGAGGCAGAATTGCTATGTTAAAGAAAAAGAATACAGAGGGATTTATACAAACGGCTATTTAAGAAATATCTCCTGGCCCTTCTATAAGCTCAGAACACACAGAAGAGTCCAGTATTTTCTGATGAAGAAGGTGGTAGCCCTATGTTAGAAATGGGGTCTCTAGTTGGCACTCGGTTTGCACCCTGTCCAAGTAGGGACCCTCACAGTAGTCTGGATAAGGGAGATACCCGCTCAGATAACCCCTGCTTACCCCCTTTAGTAGCTTGGCATGAGCAGTTAGGCTTATCTCAGAAGCAATATGCAAAGCATTTGCACATAACACACAGTAATACAGTGAAAACACTACAAAAGGACACCAAACCAGTTTTAGAAAAATAGCCAATATTTATCTATATAAAACAAGACCAAATATGATAAAAATCAAACAGACAATAAATAAGATACAATTTTTGAAAGAATTACTTAAAAAGACAGTTCCTTGAAGTCGATAGCTCCGTCTGGGAATATCATGGCGTTGTGAACAACAAATCCAACAGTTCAGGCCGGCGGCGGCGTCATGGGCCAGCTACGGTGTGGGGAAGACCTCAAACAGTACCTTGGAAGGGCAGAGTGTCGTGACCCTGGCGATGAGGTCCTGGGAGTGGCGTTTGGTGAGGGGGTTGTCAGACCCTTAAAGTAACAAGCGTTGCAGATCAGACTCCGGGCTTATAAAGTCAGAAGGGCTGGCGTGGATGGCGTCTGGGCTGCGGTGCGAAGCGGGACAATGTGACATGCGGTGCCCACAGGTCACGGTGCAGGCAGCGGCTCAGTGACGGCGTTCAGTGGGGTAGGTGAGACCAGGGCTGCGGTGTGAAGTGGGGTGATGCGACGTGCGTTGTCACCAGGTCATCGTGCAGGGAGCAGCATCATCGTTGCTGAAGGGCTGTCATCGGTAGGCCCAAGTCAGCGGTGCGGTGAGGGACAGGCTCTGTCTGGTGTCCACGTGTTGCGGTGCAGACAGGGATGCCTGGTGATGACACTAGAGTCGATTGTGCTAGCGTCGGTGGCACAGGGCTGCAGTGACAGATGGGACAGGTAGCAGTGCCGGTGTCAGTTGGAGCGTCGTCGTCGGGAATGCCCAGGCTGCGGTGTGAGCAAGGGAATGCTGGAGTGGGGTGCAAGCGGCGACTCGGTGGTGGCGTCAGATGGCAGCATCGGAGAGACCAGGGTTGTGGGGTGAAGCGGGGTGGTGAGGCTCCAAGAGGCATCGGTATGTCACAGTGCAGGCCAGCAGCGTCGTTGGCGGCGTTGCAGTGATTTTTCTTCTTGAATAGCACAGAACACACAGTTCCCAGTGCTGCAGGCAGATAAAACTGAAGTCTATCCCTGAGACTTCGAATAGGTGGCAAGCTCTACT
This sequence comes from Pleurodeles waltl, assembly GCF_031143425.1. Lineage (NCBI taxonomy): Eukaryota > Metazoa > Chordata > Amphibia > Caudata > Salamandridae > Pleurodeles > Pleurodeles waltl. Next base: position 361,704,378 of record NC_090437.1, on the reverse strand, counting down.
GCAGACCCTTAGAGAACTCAAGCAGGATATACAGCAAAGTTCACCCTTTGCTCTCTTATAAGGCAGAAGCAGCAACTGCAGGCCAACCCAGCAAAGCACACACAGCAAGGGGCAGTACTCCTCCTCCAGCTCTTCAGCTCTCCTCCTTTGCAGAGGTTCCTCTTGATCCAGAGAGATTCTCAAAGTCTAGGATTTTGGGTCCACTACTTATACCGTTTCTGCCTTTGTAGGAGGCAAACTTCAAAGGAAAGTCCCTGTTATTGACAAGATCCTGCCTTGCCCAGGCCTGGCCCAAGACACACACCAAGGGGTCAGAGACTGCATTGTGTGAGGGCAGGCACAGCCCTTTCAGGTGTAAGTCACCACTCCTTCCTCCACTCTGGCCCAGATGGCCCATCAGGATATACACGCTACACCTCAGCTCCCTTTGTGTCAGCGTTTAGAGGGAATTCACAACAGCCGAACTGTCAGTCTGACCCAGATTTGGACTACATAAGCAAGCAGAGAAGATGCCCACTTTCTAAAAGCACTTTAAAAACCAACTTTACAGAAATATGTGTTTTTAAATTGAGAGTTGAGAGACCCCAAACTCCAAATCTCTATCTGCTCCCAAAGGTACACTTCACACTTAAAATTTATTTAAAGGCAGCCCCTATGTTAAACTATGAGAGACCTTGCAAAAGTGAAAAACAAATTTGGCAGTATTTTACTGTTAGGACATGTAAAACACATCAGTATATGTCCTACCTTTAACATACACTGCATGCTACCGACGGTCTACCTTAGGGGCACCGCTCATGTACAAGAAGGGAAGGTTTGGGCCTGGCAAGTGGGTACACTTGCCAGGTCGAACTGGCAGTTTAAAACTGCAAACACAGAGACTGCAGTGGCAGGTCTGAGTCATGTTTACAGGGCTACTCATGTGGGTGGCACAATCAGTACTGCAGGCCCACCAGTAGCATTTGATTTACAGGCCATGGGCACCTCTAGTTCACCTCTAGTGCACTTTACTAGGAACCTACCAGTAAATCAAATATGCCAATCATGGATGAACCAATAAAGAGTACAATTTATATAGGGAGCACTTGCACGTTCACACTGATAGCAAAAACAGAGTGCAGTATACCATAAAAACAGGAGGTCAGAAGGCAAAATGACAGGGGATACACGTCAAAAGCTGCCAGGTCTAACACCCTACATATCTGCAAAGAAGATGGGGACACCCAGGAGATGCTCTTCATCATGGTTAGAGCCCTCAGCGAGATGCAACCCGATTGAACCAACAGAAAGTTTCACGATAGTGAGTGTGGTCAATTCTTCTGAAACATGAAAATGCCAGCCTTGGTGTAAGCTTCCCTCACTCACAGAATATGTATAGCACACCATGAGCAGTGCAGGTGTCACTCACACAAAAGGCACATCCTGGCATTGGTAACACAAGTTTTCCTCTGAGCAGATGCACTGTGTGTATCATTTGACAAGCTTCCAAAAGTACACCACAGCATTCCTCACAAAGCAGGTATAGTAGGGCGTCAGGGGCGCGGGATTCCATTTCTGATGGGAAGAAGTGAACACTTTCATTTTTTACAGAACAGGTACAGCATGGTGACAGCAGTGGACGCTTCCTTCTTTGACAAAAACATATACCACTACCACAGCAATACAAGCTTCCTCCTCTCACAGAACAAGAAAAGCTCAAAACATATAAATGAAGCCTCCCTCCTCATATAGAAGGTACTGCACAATCTGCAGTAGCACTTCAACCACCCTTTCTTAGTTGATGCATACATTTCAGTATAGTTGTGTGGCGTGTATGGTTGAGCCAGTGAATATTTAAATATGGATTGTTAAGTATAAAAAAAATGTATTCCAGTGCCAGGATGCCCCAAGGAGTGTACATTCACTTTACGAATACATATATGATTCATGTTATGTAACGTGATAAGTGGAGGGGGAAAGGACTGTACTGATACATAAATAAATTGATGGAGAAGTGGATGGTGTTGTGAGGTGTGGGCAACCAGGTGACGGAGAGGTTGGATGGCTTACGAATTTGTGTCTTGATGATTGCTGAATTTGTGTGGATAGATCTATGAGTACATGAATGCAGAGTGCCTGTGTATGTAAAATGCACATGAAAGGAAAATACCTGTAGATTGACAAGTATTTGTTCAAGGATTGTTGATGGTCAGTTTGTGAATATTGGTGGATTAAAGGTAATTTCATGTATGTGGTCTTTGTGTACACCAATGGTATATTTATGGATGTGTGTATGTAAGATGTGCCTTGTGTGTGAGTGTGCTTGTGTGCCCAGATGGATACATAAGTAGGTATATGTGTGTAAAAAAGGGTGAAGCTGCTGCATTCGTAGCTGTTCCCCTTGTGCACATGCTGAGCTGTAAAAAGGGACTAGTGACCTTGAATGGCATGTACATCTATCTTCTGGGCTACAAAACACAAAAAATCTCTTTGAAGGGGAAGCACTGTTACAGAATCTCATCAAGAATCCAGGTATGGGGACGTGGGCAAGCCAGCAATGGAGTCGGGCGCGTATTCCAGAGCTCCTGCTGCCGAGTCCCATATGGAGGGGCAAGGATCCTGAATGGGGCACTGACCCGGCCCCACAGGCGAGATCATAAGCCCCCGAGGACCACAGGGGGCCTGAGGTGCAGCTAGGGACGCAGGCACACGGCAGAGAAGAAAGCAGTGACGCGGAGGCATGCTGCAACCCGCGCTAAGGCAGACGAGGACTCTGGCTTATGGCTCCCGCAATGCCCACATCCACAGAATAAGGTGAGCGGAGCCTATCAGAAGCAGTTCCGGGGGCCCACAAAGACCCAAAGGAGAACCAGGAAGACTCCAGGACAAGTGGTGAGTCCAGGAGTGGGAGGCGGCGGCTGCAGCTGCCATTTTGGAATCTGGATAGTGGGCCCGAGCCAGCAAGCGAGCGCCCCGGGGGCCTGGCGGTGCTGGGAAAGAGCAGAGCGGCCCTGGGGCAGGCAGGAACTAAGAGTCACGGCTCTCGACAAAGCAGCGATGTACAGGGAGGGGCACAGTACAGTAGGCTCCCTGGGACCGCACTGATAGCTTGAAGGAAGCAGGGGGCAAGGGGGAGGCTGAAGCTGGAAGGGAGGCAGGTGCCACCATCTTGCACTGTAGGGCCCATGTGGTAAAAAAAGGCATACAGAGTACCCGGGAGGACCAGAAAGAGGAGCGCCGTGAAAAGCCACAGGCGAAGCTGTAAGGGATTTGAACCCCGGGCACCACAGAAGTGGCGAAGAGACTGGTTCCGAACAAAGAGGGGTAGCGGCGAGCTGGACAGCCAGGAAAGCACAGACGGCTGCCAACTCAGAGATAGCAACTGACGGAATACCCTACTGAATGACCGGGTGCGCCCACTGCATTGGTGATCAGGGGATGGAGGTGGCTGACAGCGCAGAAGAGAAGCTTGCCGAGAAACCATTGGAGACCGGATACAGTGAGCTGGACCCGGTAAGAGAATACGCCTGAAACGCAGCGGTTGAAACCACACAAATAAATGGTGAGGTGGGGGAAGATTAACCTAAGCCAGATCAGGGACCACACAAGCGGCCGACCTATAAACATGAGACCGGGCAGCAGCAACTGGGCGGCTGATGAAGCATGACATCAGGTACAGAGGCACCGAGGGCGATTATCTACACTTCCCCCCCAGGAGACCATTGGGAAACAACAGATTGCCAACGGCATGCCAGCTGGGCCCTCCCCAGGGGATGCTATGAGGGAGATGGGCGGAGGGGAAGAGGCGCTAACGCAACACAGCACAGCGATCCTGGTGGCTATACAGGAATCCAAGGCAGCCTTAGAGAATCAAATTGCAACGCTTGCTGGGGAGGTAGGTCTCTTGCGTGATGACCACAACAAGTTAAAAGACCAAGTTAAAGCGACAGAAAACATGTTAGGTGAGACGACCCCGCAGGTGAAAGAATTTATGCAGAAATTGGCACTCATGAACAACGAACTGAAAAAATTGACAATCAAAGTGGAAGATGCCAAAAGTATGTCTCGACGACACAACATCCGATTAGTGGGAGTCCCGGAGAAGATGGAAGGCCTTTCACTAGAACTTTACATAGAGACATGGCTGAGTGATGTGGTGCTGGGAGGTACACCCACCAAGTTCTTCTCAGTGGAGCCGACACCCAGGATCCCGGCGACCCCTCCACCACCAGGGGCATACCCGAGACCGATAATAGTGCGATTAATGAATTTCAGAGATAGAGACATGCTCCTCCAAGAGACAAAGAAAAGGGGCCCCAGGAAAATTGAAGGAAAAGAGATAAACATCTGCCCAGACTACACAAACATGGTGCAGAAACAAAGGGCAGCATTTACCGCAGTCAAAAAGGTCCTCCTTCACAATGACATGAAGTACGCACTGCTTTATCGGGCAAAACTTCGGATAGAACATGAGAAAAAGACACATTTCCTAACCACGCCTCAGAAGGCCTGGGAATGGATAGAGACGCAGGTCTTCACCAAGGAAATGGAATTAGAGAGGAGGGCACCAAGACATGAACTACGAGTAAAAAGAAACACAGGGGGGCAAGGGTTTGGGCGGGATTCGCCACTGTCCCAACACATGACCAAATCAAGGCTGCACAGATGAAGGCGCTCCAGGACCTCAAGGGGACAACCAAGATTCAGATGAGCGCCAGGTGGAAGGAGCTCGCTTCGGACGCCAGGGGAAGCGGTGCAGAACAGTCGGTGTCAGGAACAAAATCGGAGGGGGAACATCAGCCCCCTCAGGTGACCTCACTGACAGCAGACTTGTTGAGCTAACAGATAATTAATTTAAATCATACTCCACAGTGCTAAAAGACGTGGCCCAGCAGGTCCGTATGGAGAGGAGATGGGGAGTGACATTTCAGCCTCTTATCACTCGTCAGCTTCTACCTTTCACTACGCCCCTCTGGGGAGGGACGGCAGACATCAAACAACAAACAGTGAAGGACAACCTATGTAGATGGCACTGGTCAATGCCTCAGAGAAACTTGAAAAGGGGAACAAGGGTCCCCTTTTCAGGGTTCGGGCTAACACATACCGTGAATTGGGGGGGTCGTTAGTTTTACAATCACAGCACGGTAGGGTAGGGAGTGGGGAGTTAAGGGGTACGGTTAACAGTTCAGTTCAATCAAAGGGATGACAGGACATTGGACATCAGTACAAAAGTTACTGGGGGTGAAAGGAGGGACTATCCTCCAGACAGGGACAGACTATTCTTGCCAAAACTATTACCATGGGTAACAAGAAACTGTCCCTCCTCACATGGAGTGTGAATGGGCTAGAGAGCAAGCTCAAGCGGGGCCTGGTACACAAAGCTCTCACTAGATATAAGTCAGATATAATAGTCTTCCAGCAAACCCACCACATGGATGCACAACATAAAGCCATGAAAGGGGAAAATACAAGATAGTGGGACACACGCAGTTTACATCAGGATCCGGGGGGGCCATGGTGCTTATTAAAAGGGCTCTACCATTTCATACCACCCAAGCATGGGTGGATCCATGTAGCTGTTACATAGCAGTACTGGGGAAGTATGTAAACATACCCATATTGCCAGTCAATGTCTATCTACCCCCGGGGTTACAGGCCGAGGTGCTCCAAAAAATTGGCACTGTACTTACGACCCCGCCACCGACATCAATACTAATGGGAGGCAATTTCAATCTAGTGATGGATACGGGAGCAGACAGGGCTAATAAGTCAGAGAAGGGATGCCCAACTACGGAAAAAGTGGAGGGGTTCACACATGCAATGGGCCTGATTGACGCGTGGAGATTCCTCCATGGACAGGAAAAAGGGTACTCATACTATTCAGCCGCCCACGACACTCACTCCAGACTAGATCATTTCTTTCTCACTGCAGAGCTGCTACCGAGACTCAGGTAGGAGGGCTATTTGGCAAGGGGGATTAGTGACCATGGGCCAGATGTAGCAAATAAAATATTTGCGAGTTGCAAAGTGCGAGTCCATGCGACTCGCAATTTGCAACTCGCAAATTGGTATGCAGTACGGTGTCTCAGACACCGACTGCGACTCGCTATGGGGTCGCAATGACCCACCTCATGAATATTCATGAGGTGGGTCGCAAATTGCGGCCCCATAGCGAGTCAAGGCACTCGCAAACATGGAGGCCTGCTGCAGTCAGCAGACCTCCGTGTTCGTGACTGCTTTAAATAAAGCATTTTTTTTTTTTTTAAGTGTAGCCCGTTTTCCTTAAAGGAAAACGAGCTGCACTTAAAAAAAAAAACGAAACCTTTAGTTTCGGTATTTTTTCAGGGCAGGGAGTGGTCCCTTGGACCACTACCTGCCCTGAAAAAATAATATGGGGTCCAGTCACAAAGGGGAAGGGGTCCCATGGGGACCCCTTCCCGTTTGCGAGTGGGTTACCATCCACTTCAAGTGGATGGTAACTGCGACTCCATTTGCGACCGCGTACGCGGTCGCAAATGGAATTGCATCCCACTGCGAGTCGCAAATAGGAAGGGAACACCCCTTCCTATTTGCGAGTCGGAAATGCATTTTGTGAGTCGGTCCCGACTCGCAAAATGCATTTCTGCATAGGAAACTCACATTTGCGACTCGCAAACGGCCATTTTTGCCGTTTGCGAGTCGCAAATCGTTTCCTACATCTGGCCCCATGTCCCTTTGCAGATGGCGTCATCTCTTGGACCCCAAACTCCAGGGAATGGGTGGCGGATGCAAACGTGGCGACTACAAAATGTGAAAGTGGTCGAAGACCTATAGCACACAACACAGCAGCATTTCACTGAAAATGAGGGGTCGGTACAAAGTCTGGTGATCCTATGGGAAGCCTACAAAGTTACCATCAGAGAGGTGTTCATAGCAGGAGAGGCATGGGAAAGACAGCAAAGACAGAAAAGAATACAAACACTAGAAAGGGAACTTATAACACTGGAGCAGGAATACGCAACACAACTGGTACAAGACATTAAAAAGAAGATGATACAAAAAAGGGAGGAATATAATGTAGTGGACCAAGACGAAGTGTGACAACAACGCCTATTAAAAAGTAAACGTATATATGAAGCCGGGAATAAAACAGGTAAATTACTAGCATGGCTGGGCAAAAAGGAACAAAGTGATTCCCTTATTGGAGAAATTCAGACAGCTCAAGGGGAGTTAATAATGGACCCCAAGGAGGTAATGGGAGAACTGGCAGCCCAAATGGAGGACTTTTACAAATCCCCATAACCATCCGAGAGGCAGAAATAGATAGCTTTATAGCTGATTGCCCCATGGTGCATCTATCCCCACAGCAAATGGCGGAATTAGAGGAGGAGGTTACAGAGGAAAAAATTATAGAAGCGATGGGGCAATTACAGAGAGTGAAATCCACAGGGCCCAATGGGTTCCCTGTTGACTTTTTTCAGAGGCTTGGTAAGGGGCTGATGCCACATTTGCATGGGGCCCTAAAACAGACCTTTGAAATTGGAGTACTCCCTCCCGACATGAGAACAGCGATGATAATCCTTATACCCAAGTCAAATAACCCCAGAGACCGGGGAGATTCCTATCACCCGATCTCGTCGCTAAATGTCGAAGCTAAAATACTGGCCAAGACATTGGCGATCAGACTTAGAAAAGTAATGACGACCCTGGTCCATCAGGATGGGTTTATAACTAGTGGCTCTACTGCCTTGAATCTCCGACGGCTCCATAACAATCTGGCTTTGAAAACAAATTTGGCCAAAGGGAGAGCCATTCTCCTCCTAGATGCCAATAAGGCACTTGATTTGATAGAATGGAGATGCTTGTTTGGCACACTGACTAAAATGGGATTCGGGACGAAATTCTGGAGATGGGTGGCGCTACTATATCATAGGCCTACCACAAAAATGAGAGTAAACAGATACACCTCACATGAGTTTAGCCTCCAAAGAGGAACAAGACAGGGATACCCACTGTCGCCGATGCTTTTCACACTGGCGATCGAAGGCTTGGACATTTGGATAAGAATGGACCCCTTGATCAGAGGTTGGCCCAACAATAGTGGTGAAGAAGAGTGGATCCCGTTGAAGGCAGATGACATCTTACTGTATTTGATTCGGGTGCACTCCTCACTATGCCGCCTGGGAGATATTTTTCGGGCCTTTGGGGAGGTATCAGGATTCAGAACAAACAGGGGTAAATCATTAATGTTCCCATTTGACACATGGGAGGCAGACTGGACATTGACATTGCCACTTAGGGTAGAGCTAGAGAAGTTTAGATACCTAGGTATATGGGTCTCTGGTAGATCCCATATCCACTATGATACTAATTTACACCCCCTGCTTTTTACTTCATTGGGAACTTTTTTTCTGCCGATGGAACTTTGCACTTGTTCCCATCATGTCTCAATCTGGAGATGCAACAGCTGGAGCTGTGTTTGAATTAGGGAAACTGAAGAGGTACTCAGTTGCTCAATTGAAACAGTTCTGTGAAGATCTTGCCTGTCCTGTTAAGAGCTCTGCCAGGAAGGGGGAGCTGCAAGAGGCAATGAGGGTCTGGGTGACAGCCAAGGAAGCTGGGGGGCACACCGAAGATATGGATGGGAAAGTGCAGAGTCTACACAGTAGTGTAGTAGAGGTACCTGTTACACCTGGGGGGAGGGTCTCCAGGAGTGGTGCCAGTAGGTCCTCTAAGGGTCTGACTCCTAAAGGTGTGCAGGACAGACAGGCAGAAAGGGCTCGCTGGTTGGAGGCAGAAAAGTTGAGGATGCAAAGGGAGTACGACGAGTGGAAAAGGGACTTTGAGATAGAAACTATGATTTTGGTTTCTGAGCTAAAACTGGAAGAGCTGGAAGTCAGGAGAGCTGATTCCAGCTGGAATGGTGGCAGCAACAATTTTATATCCAGTGCTGCTGAAGAAGTACACATGCCCAGAGATGTGGTGCCCTACTTGAAGGAGTGAGTTAACACACACCAGGAGGTTCAGGGGTATGAGGTAGCTCCAGTGATGCACAGGGTCCCTGAGGTGGATTGGGGAACAGGCATGGGGAGTCATATTCCTACTGGTGGTGGTGGACACTCTACTGACTCTAGGTGAGAGTGACAGGGGAGGGGTTCCCCCCAGGTAGAAGTCCTAGTTATGAAGTGTGAAGACATCCCAGAAGAGTGTGGGTTGAGTGTCAGGGACAGTCAGGTACTGTCTCACCAGTCTCAGGAGGGTGATGTGGGGTGCATTTTCAAGGCTGAGTCACTGGATGGTTGGGTGAAGGGTACTTTGGTTAATTCATGTGAGGGGCTGTGTGATGTAATTGCTGGAGAGCATGTGTCTAGTTCTTATTTTCCAGAGCTATGCCAACACCAGATGGAGTGTGAGTTCTCTGACCCCAGGGAACTTACACTGGAGGCAGACCTCTGGGTGAGTACCCAAGAGTCTGAAGAGGCATTTGGGGGTGCTCCTGAGAGGGGTGGTCTAGGTATTTCCCAACCAGGTGAGGTAGGGAAGGATTGTAGTGTCCCAGGTAGGTCCCAGTGTAGTGGGATAGGTGAGGGACCCCATGTCCAGTCTCAGAGGAGAGGGAATGCGGATGGGCTGAGGCCCAAGGTGCCCAAGATCCGGTCCCAGCTCCTGGGGGGTTCCATGAGGGAACACCAGGAGGGGAGCCTAGCCTGTACCATAGGGCCATCTTTGAGGGAGACCCCACAGTGTCAGGAGAACTTGTGGGGGCGGCTGTAGCCAGCGTTCCATCCAGTTCTGGTGTCTGGCAGTACCACTCCTAGTGAGGGGGTACAGAAGTCCAGACAGAGGGTTGAGAGGGGGTTGCAGACCGCAGTGGAGAACTTGGAGGGTCAGCTCTGAGAGCAGAGCCCCCCAGGAATGACCTTGGTGAGACCATTTCTGGGTTGGGGGGAATCCAGACTCTGTCTGATGGGCAGAGGTCAGGAGACCTGCGCCAGCCAGACTCTTGTGTGGCCCTTGGGGATGGTGTGTCCCTTGAGGGGGGTAAGTGTGCCCCCCTGGTACTCCTGGTGTGCCAGGCAATGGTTCAACTGCAGGGTGGTGACTCTGGATTGAATGATCAGGTTCAGGGGGTAAACTCTGACCTGATGGGGGTAGGTGTGCTCCCAAGGAAGTCCTGGTGCACCAGGCAGTGGTTCAACCACAGGGTGGTGACTCTGGGTTGGATGACCAGGTTCAGAGGGTAAACTCTGACCTGGTGGGGGGTAGGTATGCCCCCCAGGAAGTCCTGGGTTGCCAGGCAGTGGTCCAGTCTGTGGGTACAGACCCTGGACTGGAGGATCAGGTGCAGGGGGTAAACCCTGACCTGAAGGGGAGGGCAGTTTGCCCAATCACCCCCCCTGGTGTGATTTCAAGGGGTACTCTCCCTGAGGGGGGTGCAGAACCCTGAGAGTGAGAGCCTCACCCCTGGCCCCAGTGCAATCTAAGGTTACAGACCCTCGATTGGAAGGCCAGGTTCAGGGTGTCCCCCCTGACCTGGAGGAAGGGGCTACTGCTAACAGTGCCCCTACCATGTTGTCTTCTGGTTGGGCCACTTCTTGTTGGGGGGTGCAGGACCCCAGAAGGGAGGGCAGGGAGAGGGAAGCCTCACCTCTGGCCCTGGTCCAACCTGAAGGTACAGACCCCAGGTTGGAGGACCAGTTGCAGGTTTACATCCCTGTACTGGTGTAAGAATTGTGCAGGACTGCTTCTACAAGCACCCTGACAATTTTGGACTCTGGGGTGCCGCTCCTGCAGGGAGGGTACAGAGCCCCAGAGGGGAGGACCAGGGTCAGGTTGTCATCCCTGACCTGGTGGAAGAGAGAGTGGTCAAAGGGTGCCAGGCACCTGGGGCTACCGCCCCCCACTCTCCGCAGTCACAGTGGTTGGAGAGGCCTGAGGTCGGGCTCTCATCCCTGACAGTTGTCCGTGGCCACTGTGGCTTGCTGTCCTGGTGGACAGAGTTGCCCCTGGGGGGGGGAACGAGAGTCACACTCCGGGGGTGGAGTGGGCAATACCACTGTGTTGGCCCTGGTGGTACTATCTGCCCGTTGGGATACATCTGTGAGCAAAGTAAAGTTAGGTGCTGCACAGATGGTATCTGCAGATGTGGAGAAGAGTTCCCCATGGGTTAGCTTAGTGGGCCCTGAGAGTATGGACAGAGGGATCCAACTGGAGTCAGGAAAGCGTAGAACTGGAACATGCCCCTGCTGTTGTGGGCCTGGGTCCTTGTTCTATCGCCCCAATCAGGGAAGTAAAGCAAGGTATTGATTGTTCTCCCCTGGCTTTAGGCTGGTGGGGGTTGTGTTGGAGATGGCCCTTTTTGCAGGGTCATCCCCAGTCTTTTTGCCTCCTGCCTCCTATTTTTTCTGACCTGTTGCTGTTGGCTTTTGAACTCTGAGCACTTTACCACTGCTAACCAGTGCTAAAGTGCATATTCTCTCTGTGTAAAATGGTATGTGATTGGTTTATCCATGATTGGCATATTTGATTTACTAGTAAGTCCCTAGAAAAGTGCACTAGAGGTGCCAGGGCCTGTAAATCAAATGCTACTAGTGGGCCTGCAGCACTGGTTGTGCCACCCACATAAGTAGCTCTGTAATCATGTCTCAGACCTGCCACTGCAGTGTCTGTGTTTGCAGTTTTAACTGTAAATTCGACTTGGCAAGTGTACCCACTTGCCAGGCCCAAACCTTCCCTTTTCTTACATGTAAGGCACCCCTAAGGAAGGCCCTAGGTAGCCCCAAGGGCAGGGTGCAGGGTATGGTTAAGGTAGGACATATAGGCGGTCATTCTGACCCTGGCGGTCTTTGACCGCCAGGGCGGAGGACCGCGGGAGCACCGCCGACAGGCCGGCGGTGCTCCAATGGGGATTCCGACCGCGGCGGTAAAGCCGCGGTCGGACCGGCACCACTGGCGGGCTCCCGCCAGTGTACCGCCGCCCCATTGAATCCTCCACGGCGGCGCAGCTTGCTGCACCGCCGCGGGGATTCCGACCCCCCCTACCGCCATCCAGATCCCGGCGGTCCGACCGCCGGGATCCGGATGGCGGTAGGGGGGGTCGCGGGGCCCCTGGGGGCCCCTGCAGTGCCCATGCCACTGGCATGGGCATTGCAGGGGCCCCCGTAAGAGGGCCCCTACATGTATTTCACTGTCTGCTGTGCAGACAGTGAAATACGCGACGGGTGCAACTGCACCCGTCGCACAGCTTCCACTCCGCCGGCTCGATTCCGAGCCGGCTTCATCGTGGAAGCCTCTTTCCCGCTGGGCTGGCGGGCGGTCTGAAGGCGACCGCCCGCCAGCCCAGCGGGAAAGTCAGAATTACCGCCGCGGTCTTTCGACCGCGGAACGGTAATCTGACGGCGGGACTTTGGCGGGCGGCCTCCGCCGCCCGCCAAGGTCAGAATGAGGGCCATAGTAATGTGTTTTATATGTCCGGACAGTGAAATATTGCTAAATTCGTTTTTCACAGTTGCAAGGCCTGTCCCTCTCATAGGTTAATATGGGGGCTACCTTTCAATCTGATTAAGGTGTAGATTCCCTTTGGGAGCGGATGGACTTGTGGAGTTTGGGGTCTCTGAGCTCACAATTTAAAAATACATCTTTTAGTAAAGTTGATTTCAAGATTGTGTGTTTGAAAATGCCACTTTTAGAAAGTGAGCATTTTCTTGCTTATACCATTTCTATGACTCTGCCTGTTTGTGGATTCCCTGTCTGGGTCAGTGTGACATTTGGGCTGGTTCCACCTCACACTAGACAGTGACACAAAGGGAGCTGGGGTGTAGTCTGTATTTCCTGATGAGCCATCTGTGCTAGGAGGGAGGGGAGGAGTGGTCACTTACACCTGAAAGGGCTGTGCCTGTCCTCACGCAATGCAGTCTCCAACCCCCTGGTGAGTGTCTGGGGCCTGGCCTGGGCAAGGCAAAATTTCACATTCAAAGGAGACTTTACTTTGAAGTAGGCCTACTTCAAAGGAGAAATTGGGTATAAGAAGGGCACCAAAAACCAGAGACTTTAGAAACACTTGTGGAACCAAGAGGAACCTCTGCCTGGAGAAGAGCTGAATAGCTGAGGAAGAAGAGCTGCCCTGCCTGTGACTGTGCTTTGTGGAGCTATCCTGCAGTTGCTGCTTCTGCCAGAGTAAGAGGGCAAAGACTGGACTTTGTGTGCCTTCCATCTTGAGAAGAAATCTCCAAGGGCTTGATGTAGAGCTTGCCTCCTATTGTTTGAAGTCTCAGGGACAGCAAAGACTTCTCTCTGCCAGCACCTGGAGTCTCTGGAGAGACTCCTACTCTGCCCTGTGGTGCCCATCCAGTTCCTGGGACCCTGTAAGGAGAAGCTGGCAGCCTAAAGACAAGTAAATCCACGCACAGAGCGCCGTGTGGGGAAAAGATTGACGCTACTCCGATCTGCGGCTGAAAAAACTACGCGCCGCCGGCTCCGCAGCTGTGAAAACGACTCTCACAGGAAACGCGACTGAAGAATCGACACACGGAGCAGGAGAAACGACGTGCAGCTTCGCTGACGGAGGCTGGGAGATCACAACCTGTACTGCAGGGATTTCAGATCATCATGCGGCTGGATTTCCGACTCACGTACCGCCGTGCAGAGTTATTTTTGATGCACACCAAGTATATTTTCACGCTAGCAGCGCTAGTGTGTGTTTAAAACTACTAAAACGACTCTTTTTGAATTTTTATTGATAAAGACTTGTGTATTGTGGATTTTTGTTGTTTTGGTCTTGTTTTGTTTAGATAAATGTTTCCTATTTTTCTAAACTGGTGTTGTGTCATTTTGTCGTGTTTTCATTAAGTTACTGTGTGTGCTGGTACAAATACTTTACACCTAGCACTCTGAAGTTAAGCCTACTGCTCTGCCAAGCTACCAAGGGGGTAAGCAGGGGTTAGCTGAGGGTGATTCTCTTTTACCCTGACTAGAGTGAGGGTCCTTGCTTGAATAGGGGGTAACCTGACTGTCAACCAGAGACCCCATTTCTAACAAAGAGGGTGGGGCTGAGGATATCCAAAAAACAGAAGATTCTATACCGACACACATGGGCCCATATTTATACTTTTTGACGCAAAACTGCGCCAACGCAGTTTTGCGTCAAAAAAATTAGCGCCGGCTAACGCCATTCTGAAGCGCCATGCGGGCGCCGTATTTATTGAATGACGTTAGCCGGCGTTAGCCGCCGGCGCTGTCTGGTGTGCGTTAAAAAAAACGACGTACACCAGGCAGCGCCGGCGTAGGGGGAAAATGGCGTATGGGCGTCCACAAATGGTGCAAGTCAGGCTGAGGCAAAAAAATCGCTACAACCCGATTTGCGCCATTTTTTTACGACGCCCATCCCCCATTGAAATGACTCCTGTCTTAGCAAAGACAGGAGTCATGCCCCCTTGCCCAATGGCCATGCCCAGGGGACTTCTGTCCCCTGGGCATGGTCATTGGGCATAGTGGCATGTAGGGGGGCACAAATCAGGCCCCCCTATGCCACAATTTTTTTTTTTTTTAAATACCTACCTGGACTCACCTTAATGTCCCTGGGGTGGGTCCCTCCATCCTTGGGTGTCCTCCTGGGGTGGGCAAGGGTGGCAGGGGGTGTCCCTGGGGGCAGGGGAGGTCACCTCTGGGCTCATTCTGAGCCCACAGGTCCCTTAACGCCTGCCCTGACCCAGGCGCTAAAATCCGGCGCTAATGTGGGTTTTTTAGACCCGCCCACTCCCGGGCGTCATTTTTGCCCCGGAGTATAAATCCGACGCATATGCATCGGAGTCATTTTTTAAGACGGGAACGCCTACCTTGCATATCATTAACGCAAGGAAGGTGTTCACGCAAAAAAATGACGCTAACTCCATGAACTTTGGCGCTAGATGCGTCTAACGCCAAAGTATAAATATGGAGTTAGTTTTGCGTCGAATTTGCGTCGAAAAAAACGACGCAAATTCGGCGCAAACGGAGTATAAATATGCCCCATGATATCTTTGATAGGACACTATCACTTGGTCATTGCTAGCTGTAGGAGAAGCGTATACTAGTAAGAAAAACAGCAAGCCATCTCAGTATGATGTTTAACACATTGTTAACATGCTTGGTCCAATTCTAGTCACAAAGGCAAACTGTGACTCCAATATTTGTTTTAACCATGTGCCCCGATTTATCAGAGCGTTCTATCATTTACAGCACTTCAGAATGACACAACATGAAGCGCTATAAGAACTAATCATTGGGATGCTAATGAGCGGTCAGTAAAGTGTAACTAGTTGCCCTGCTATTGTCAGAGGAGATTTGGAACCACCACAGTCACTGGCCCCATGACCCACTGTCACCCTGCAGAGATGAGTGTGTTACAGTCCGGTAGAGCCTAAGAGAAATGGGTGATGTAGTGTAGGCTTTGACAACCAGCCTTTAATCAGGTGAAAGGGTGCATAGCCTAACTTGTGTAAGGATTCAAATGTGCCTGATGAAATCAGTGATATGCATATCCTGTATAAGATGCTCATTATGTGCACAAGTAGGTGTAGATAGAGGAAAACTGATGCTGCGCAAGGAACACTTCCTTTCAAAGCTGACTCCAATTGCTGAAGCACTATGACAACAGTGTCCAAGTGGCACACCTAGGACCTGAAGCTAAATCACTGTGTATGGGTCAGACCACTGTGGTCCTCATCCCAGATGGCCAGTTCCTTAAGTGGGATGAAAAGGATGGGCGAGGGCAAAGAAGAGCAACTAGGAAGCCTTTCCAAGAGGAGTGGCCTACATAATTAACGTTGTGGTATAAAACATGAAAACTAAAATTCAGTGCCTATTAAAGCATGCACCCTGACCAGTATCTGGGTACCTGTCTGTGAGATTTATGTTGTTACATCCGGACATATAACACAACAATGGGCATACGGCTAAAACAAGACACACCAGCTGGCTTCGCCAATGCTTTTTTGGAGTTTCAAATAAGTAAACAATAATGATTTTGTTGTGAATAATGAACATCTTTCAGTACTGAAAATGTGAGGCTTAATTAAACAGTGCTAAAATCTTTGGGAGGGGAGGTGTTCTTCAGAGTGCCTCAGTCACTTATGTTCCCCTTATAGCTCTTATTCTGTTAGCCACTCACCCCTTTCCTCCACATATCTTTCTCAAATCCTCCATCTGCATATCTCACACATCATATTCCTCTTTACACCATATTGCCATCCTCTGCTTCTGCATATTCTTCTCTTCATCTCTTCCACTTCACCATCCCCCAGGCAAATAAGCTGGCAACTCACCTTTAAGCACTACATTCGATTTTTCTTTGGCACTGTTAGTATTTTGATAACCGAGTACCCCCTTCATACACTTTTCAATTGAACCACAATTGGCACATTTGAGACTCTGTGCACTCTGCAGAGAGGCCGAGAAATGCACACACATGAAATATGAACACCTCTATGACCCACTGACAAGCACTGGGAGAAATTCACATCACCTCTAGCCTTATCGTCAAAGCTGTCACTCGAGCCTCGTCATGAACATCCATCCACAACCTGAAACCTTTCAGACACTTAGGCCCAGATTTATGTGAGCCTAGTGCCATTCCAACACCACATTAGGGTAATTTATTTTACAGTAATGTGGTTTGGAAGGCCAAAAACACCACGCCATATTTACAAAATGGTGCAGTGCTTGCATTGCTCCACTTTGTAACCCCTTGCGCCACATCATGCCTGCGCCTAGTGTATGCAAGGGGGGCATTCCGGCACTAGGGGTGCAAACAAATGGTGCAAAGAAATCTAAGAGATTTCTTTGCATCAGTTTTATTGGCGTTTTTTAACGCCTGCTAAGAGGAGGCGTTAAAAAGAAGCTCCCTTTGTGTTCCATGTACCTCTGGGTGCTTTGCAGGATTAGCGTCATCATTTTTTACGCTAATCCTGCAAAGCGTCGGACTAGCGTCAAAAATTATGATGCTGTCCCCCTGACTACTGCCATGGTGTAAATACAGCACACACATGGTGGCGTTAGGGAGGTGCTAAGAGGTGCAAGAAAAGTGGCGCTGCACTAGTTGCAGCGCCACTTTTCATAAATCTGCCCCTTAGAGGCAACTCAGCTCACATAAAAGAGTCATATGGTTCCATCATAAAACTAGAGAAGCACAAACTACAGAAAAACAAACACTGTTAGGGAATGCAGGATTAAATAAAAAGGAAAGCTTCAGAGGGACTGTTATAGTTTTCCTCCAAGTTTTCTAAAGTTGTCATTAGGAATTTAAGCATTGATTTTCAATCCACAGTAAATGAATTAAGGGCTCAATAGAGACCTGTTTCAAATACATGTTTTAATAACTGCAGGACCGGAAACATATTAAGTGGGTGCCCACGCTATACACCCCACAGCGCCCTAGGATACGTCCCTAGATGATGCTTACACCTTTCCCACTCTAATTTATTTACATTTGTGGTATACTGGTTCACAAAGGGGAATTACACTTTTGAGTAAGTTTATACTTTGTAGTAAGTTTACTACTTTTTGTATTCACAAATGCTGAGTGTAAACATACTACAAAAGTGTAAGTTACATGTTTCCAACCCCAGTGAAGTGTCATTTGTTTAATCATGTGGTGTTTAATTTGTTCAATGATGTGGGTGGATGACATTGCATTGTAAGCCCCTGCCTGACCATCCCTGAACCCCTCTTACTCCTCCACAATCCCATCCCCTTTAGTAGTAAGTCTGCCTCTTTTCCCACCCGCTCCTGCTTATCCGGCCCACATTTCCTGTCTATGAGTATATGTGCATGGACCCGGAGATGGGGCGGAGAAATCCGCACATATAAGAATAGACAAACCAACACTTTGTAGTGTCTTTTGTATTACTACGAAACATAATACAAAGTGCAGCTTGAGACCCAGGCCCAAAATATTTTGAAGAGCGAGAACTTTCATTCATGCATTTCTGAAGAGAGCTTCCTGGCCCTTACCAACGGGGCTAATGCTAATATAATTTCAGAACAAAGCATTCTTTTTTACAGTCAGGCATCACAAGGAACCATCTGTGAACAAGGAAAATAAGCAGATACGGAAATCTGAGCATTTAAGAACAATTAAAAAGAACAGAGAAGATCATTTAAATTGTGAGAAAGCAATGAGAGGGAAATAACGCTTCATGAACATTAAGGCCCTCATTACGAGTCAAGTGGAGCAGAATTATCATGTAGAATTCCACTCCACCACTTTCTGAGTGGGACAAGCTAATTTTATCCGGTGTTAATTCTGCTCTGTAAAATCTCCTGAGACTTGGTGGCAGCAGCAGCCAACTCTGCTCTGCTTTGTTTCTGACACAGGGGAGCATACAATGCTCAGACTGAAGAAAAGCCCTTTCCTTTCCCTCACCTACTCCTCCCACTCTGCTCACTCACCCTTACTTCAACCAGAGGTCCCTGCATACATTTACTGCCTGTTCAGAGCATGTGGCAAATCCCACAGAATTGGGAATGCTGTGTTTTTTTTAGGAATCTAAAATCCGGCCCCACACAGTAATTCCCATTCCACGTTATTAGATTTGCAAGTGTTTGGTACTGGGGTGGATTTACCACATGGTACTGTGAGGAATGCCGGAAATGCTCCCAGTCCCCCAGCAGCTGCTGCCAGGCCCACACCGCGCTTCTGGAGAGAGCCGGACAGTAACACGTGTGGAGGGAGTCAGCAAGGGTTGTGGGGGATTGTGTCTCACCCCACAGCTTCCAGTGAAAATCAAGGATGTGGGTGCCTCGATTGCAAGATGTGGTAGCCTTTAAACACAAAAAAAAGTCATTTCAGTGGTGCAAAGCTGTTCATCAAGTATTCATGCTTAGGGCTAAAGGAGTGCCCCAGAATCCTCTGGGGTGCCTGAAAATTAGCAAATTGTTTCTCATGATGGCCAGAAAGGGCCCAGGCTCCACCAACATTAAGCAGGGTGTTTGTGTGGCATCCAGGAGAGTGGTCCCCACAGGATCAGTCACCTACATTTTTCTTGGTGTTGCTGACTGTCTTTCAGGGGTTCAAATTGATTAATGACCCATTATTATTACGCATTATTTCAAGTACTACTGGGCCTAATGCTTTTGTGTGGAGGCTCTGGGTGTGTGGATACCTACTGTTAGGTTTTATGGCTGTATTTGCAGCATTGTAAAAGTAAAAAGAAGATAGACTCATACATGCATTTTAATGAAATAGTAATGCTTTATTGACAATGGTTTATTATATCTCTTAACAAAGAGCTTGTGAATTCCTAATTGGTAGTAATAAAGCTAACAGTGATTTATTACATGTCTGAATTAATGCATTTGAAATGTTTTTAAATGTTTTGAAATGCTTTATTGACAATCACAAGGATAACAGTCAGCTGCTAATGAATGAATGTCATTGTAAGAAGCTACCATCCATAGTAGTTCTACTAGTCCTGCTTAGTTTTGCTGTGACTTACTCCTGCTCTTATCAATGTGATGACACCCTGACAAAGCCATTAGATCTGCCTTTTTATAACTACCCCCCATTACACTGTGTGTACTTTAAGTGGGGGATATGTTGGTTATGGGGTAGAAGGCTCACCTGGAGTGAACTGTTAGGATCATGTCACCATAGATATTTCCACTTGTCATCATATGTTTACTTTTAAATTAATGTGTAGTATTCAGTAGTGCATGTGTAATATAGTATTGTTCCTTTTTATAAATAAATGCACTGACTGGACAATGATTTATTGGGTGGTTTGTGTCTGCAGACTGGGGAATTAGCCCACAGCACCTCGCCTGAGTGGGCCTTGGATTGCTTTGCCTCACTACAACCAAGTACTTGGTTCCCAGTAGACAGAAGTTTACAGACGTATTACTTGTGAAAGGCCCACATACTTCTGAACTAATACCCCACTGTCTTACAATGGAGCAATCATGTAAACCTCCATGTGCAATATGTTAGTAATAAAGAATTGAATATACTGGTTTGCTGTGCTACATACCTATTAAATAGAAAAATGGGAAAGCATGATATGGGCTTGCAAAGAGACCTGCATTCTTACTAAAACATTATCAGTCCAAACAGGACTACAATTGAATCATCATAATCAGCATAAAAACCGATGTTATCAAACACTCACTTTAGACCTATCAACCTTAGGGTGATCTTCACCCAAACATTTTGTCTTCACCCCCCACTATTTTTGCTCATCACTTTTATTCTGGTCTTGGGACTCTGGGCACTTTACCACTGCTAATCATTACACAATTCTTAAAACATGGTAACACTGGCTTGTACCCAAAGGGCATATTTAATTTACTTGTAAGTCCCTAGTAAAGTGGCACTACCTGTGCAGAAGCTCTGTTAATTAAATGCTAGTAATGAGCCTACAGCACTGATTGTGCCACCCACTTAAGTAGCGCTTTAAACATGTCTTAGGTTTGTCATTGCAGCCTGTGTGTGCAAGTTTTAAACTGCCATTTCGACCTGGAAAAATACCCTTTTGTCAGGCCCATACCTTCCTTTTTAATACATGTAAGTCACCCCTAGGGTAGGCCCTGGACTGCCTAGAGGGCAGGGTGCAATGTACTTAAAAAGTAGGAATGTACTTTAAATGTTTACATGTTCTGGTAGGGAGCAACTCCTAAATTAGTTTTTCACTACTGCAAGGTCTACCTCGCCCACAAGATATCATTGAAGTCACCTTATTACATTTCATAAGCTGTAATTTCCAAATGGGAACAGGTAACCAGTTTATGTTTGGTGTCTTTAGAATTGTAGTAAAAAATCCTAACTTATGGTGAAGTTGTATTTAAAATTACAATTTTGAAAATGCCCCTTTTAGAAAGTTAGGATTTTCCTGCCTTAGCCATTTAGTACCTGCAGCTGACAATTGGATTTGTGTAGTCCTCTTAGACAGCCACACACTCTAGAGAGCTTAGGTGTGGCTTCATGGGCTATCACTGGAAGGATGGAGGGATTTGTTGGGCACAGGCCTACTTACACTTTAATAGTCTGTGTCCTGCCTCCACACAAAGGACTACTTACCCTCTGTAATTATTCTGGAGCCAGGGAAGGGGAGGCAGGGAACCTGTGCACTTCAAAGGGAAGCCTTTAGAAGCTTTTCCTCCACTTCAAAGGCAGAACTGGTTATAAATATTGAACCTCAGACACTTCTGGACTTGTGGATACTCTGCTAGGAAGAAGTACTGCTGTGCTACTGAAAGGACTGTCCCTCTGCTGGACAGCTGCTCTGAAGACTTGTTGCCCTGCTGTACTGATCAGTTGCCTGCTGCCCTCTTCCTGGGTGAGAAGGACTGGACCTGCATCACTTGGACCTTTAACCCCAGAGTGACTCCAAGGGCTAGTTGGCCGGCCTCCCGATCTGAAGCCTCCCAGACACAACTGGCTTCCAACAACCTTGCTCCTGCACACGGACTCTGCCATCTGTGAGTCTACCCTGCCAAGTGGTGCCACTCCAATCCTAGACCCTTGGGAGTGGGTTTAAGGTGCTCTACCAGCCTCATCGAATCCAGCAGAACTGACGCATCTCCTCTGCTGCGCAGTGCATTCTTGAGCAGAACTGATGCATCGCTGCAGAACCCCTGCTGTACAATGCATCCTAGGTGCAGACCCTTACATCCCTCCTTGACAGCAGCCTCAACGACAGCACTAGCCTCTGCATCGCAGCCTCGCAGGTCCTCAGAACTAATGCAATGCTGTGACTGCGCAACGCATCTTCAATTCCAGACTTTACATCGCAAGCCTGCATCGATGGGATATTCGGCAATGACAAAGGACTTACACCGCAGCCTCACCGCATCTTGAAGTGACGCATCGCTTTGGCTGCATGATGTGCCTTCAACATAGATCCTCACAAAGCTCTGAAAACCAGGATTTAAGGTACTCTGTTCAATGGGCCTAGCTTTCATGAGGCCTAACTGGGTCCCTGTAGTCGGCCCAGGCTCTATTGCAGTCGGCCTGAACTTGTGACTCTGTACCAGACCAGCACGACCAGATTTCCACAGTTGGTGTTTTGTGCTTTTTTGGCACTATTTCTACCAAATTCTTTAACATTGAATATCTGAGGGGCTGTGGGGCTTCAGGAACCTTGCTTCATCTCCTCTGGGTGTGTCTTAAACTCAGACGATACTGGGACATAGTTTTGACAGACATAGATATGTATTTCAACATACAGCTGCCTCGCTTCCTTGCATATATTATCCTGGGGATCCCCAACTCATTGACATTTCCTCTCCGTTCTAGGTGGGGTGGACATGTTGGTTTAACACAGAGAGCACCACTGCAGGCCATCTTCTCACTCTGGGGTTCGGAGAAACCATCAACTCAGATTGACTGGATCCACAGAATGTGACGGATACTAGGCATGGAACACGTGAACCTTGCCTTAACCCATCAGTTAACTCACTACCAAGATTTGTGGCTAGCATTTCTGTCCCTGCTGTCTGCAGAATTTAACAAATTGTCTTTCCCTAAGTATTTGCTCATGTGCGATTGACAGAACTATGGGACGAGACAACATGTGGCAGACATACAACGGGTGCTGGCTGTGGAAAGGTTGACTGATGCTTAGGTGCTTAATGATGGAGTGAGTATGCCGGGGGGGTAGTTGCGGGCATGGTATGATTTGTTCTTGTTGTCTTGTTGCAGTGCTGGACACCGCTAAAGGAGTACTCTGATGAGTATCTTTGAAAGGTATGTTCTGAAATAATGATAAAAATAGATTTAAACCATAAAATTGAATATCTCTGGTTCTATTCATTGGATTTTTGTTGTTGTTCTCGTGTTTTATTTATTAAAAGTTGTTCTATTTTTCTAATTTGGTGTGGGATCATTTTTGTCTGGTCCTTTCACTTTATTACTATTTGAAGTGTTGCACAAATACTTTCCACATTGCCTCTAAATTAAGCCGGATTGCTCTGGGTCAAGCGGACGTGGGGTTGAACAAACAATAATGTAGGGTTAGCTTGTGCTCACCCTGACAAGGATTGTGGTTGCAGCTTGACCAGGGCTAACACGCCAGTCGACCAACAACTCCATTTCTTATACCCACTAAAAGTTATTTGTCTTGGGAGAGGCAAAGAATTGATTAGGCATGGATATCTATCTTTTCCTTACCTCAAATTGGATTTTGTCAGGTGATGGTCTAAATGTTAAGTGGCCAAGTCTCTTGCATCTGTATATCTGTCTTTTCTTCTTTTTGCCCAATCACACAATGGGCCTGATTCTAACTTTGGAGGACGGTGTTAAACCGTCCCAAAAGTGGCGGATATACCACCTACCGTATTACGAGTTCCATAGGATATAATGGACTCGTAATACGGTAGGTGGTATATCCGCCACTTTTGGGACGGTTTAACACCGTCCTCCAAAGTTAGAATCAGGCCCAATATGCCTTTACATGTGCCTGCATCTCCGCTCTATAACAGTATTATAATTGTATGAAGCTGTATATTCTTTTTTTGTACACTTTTTCTGTGTGTGTCAGATTTTGTGTATTTGCTTGTTGTCATTGGTTGCCTCTTGATTTATAGCTCCTACCTTTTCTTGTTATGTCCTTTCTCTCCCACAACCTATTTTCTTTTCTACTTCCTCCTGCTCAAGTAATTGCCCGAAGCTACCAATTACCACTGTGTTTGGGGATGACGGTTGAATTCTCTTGGCATCTTCACCATTGTCTCTTTTTTGTTCAATCTTTTCATTGTCCTCTCACATCAAGCTTTAAGGTAGCTTTAGAGCAGCATTAAGCTCTATGCATGACACCAACACAACATAACATGTTTCTCGGTCTACATGGAGGGTCGGCTGCATGGCAGGAAGTTGGCGTGTATGTATACCAGTAGGCCTGTGTGCCTGCTGGTCTATGTCTGTGAATATGTGTTTATGTGTTGCTGCATCTGTATAGTTGCACGTATGTGTTATCAGTGTCAAGGTGTGCACACTGCCTCCAGGCATGCATGCACTATACAGAAATCAAAACTGTTGGCTCTGTTGTAACTTGCCTTATTGCCATTTAAAATGAAATGTTTCTTCTACAAAGTGTATAAAAACAGTACATCATACACATGTAACACATTGTACATAACTAAAATTTAGGGTGCACCACCGTTGTGTCATTTTTTTTGACACAGCGGTGTTTCTAAGCAGTCCCCTACAGTACACCACATTTACAAACTGCCACAATGGGAGCATTGCAGCAATTTGTAAAGCCTTGCGCCACATTATACCTGTGCCAGGTATAATGTATGCAAGGTAGGCTTTCCCCTGTTAAACCCCACGCAGTAAAATCTACAAGATTTCACTTAACTGTTCTGCGCCTTCACTGCTTTAAAAATTAAATGCCTGCTCAGACCAGGAGTTAAATTGGCGCAAGGCTTTTTAAAATGAGAGCCTTCCGTGCATTGCTGGAGTAGTGTAATTTTTTTTACGGTAGTAGAGCAATGTGTGACTTTAGCACCTCAGGTGCACCAGAAGTTTTGACGCATCTGTGGAAAATGTGCACCATGGAGCTCTAGAGAGTAAATACAGCACTACCATGGCGTAATTATGGGGGTACAGGGCAACGCAAGAAATCTGACGCATCTGAGTCAATGAATCTAATTCTTGTAAATGAGGCCCTAGATATAAAAACAAAGGCACAGAATAAACCAGTTGCTATATTCCGTAAGACATACTTAGAAACAGTTTCCTGGTTAATATTTTCCATAGTGTCTTTCAATGTAGTACCTTTAAACTGCATAAATCTGCTTCTTCTGTATTTTCATTTAACACTGCACTCGGTCCAAATTATGAAGGGCCATTAAAAATATTCCTTCCTAATTGAAGCAAGATGTATCATGGTCAGGAGATGTATTGTGATCACAAACTATTGATTAGTTACTGACTCCTCAAAGCAGGGGGTAGCCAATTTGCAAAGCAGAAGCTGTAATTTCTGGCCAGCTTCCCCTTCTCTGCAACCATTACATTATGAAAG
This sequence comes from Pleurodeles waltl, assembly GCF_031143425.1. Classification (NCBI taxonomy): domain Eukaryota; kingdom Metazoa; phylum Chordata; class Amphibia; order Caudata; family Salamandridae; genus Pleurodeles; species Pleurodeles waltl. Next base: position 361,679,425 of record NC_090437.1, on the reverse strand, counting down.
CAATAACCACTAAACATGGAAGAGAGCAGGTTAAGGGGGCTAACATGGGCAGATGGCATTAGCAGTTGTTGTACCGTACCTGTTGTTCTTCTCTTTCTCTTGAAGACAGCTGATATCAGCACCAGAAACTATGAAAGTTCTATGAACTCAACAGTGTTTACTTTCTGTACCAAGATGAAGGACACTCTTTTGTATTCCTTTTGCCATTAAGAGGTCTTATTCCCAATCCAATGTGGTGGACGTCATCTCGAGAGCTTTTGGGAGTCCTGCAAGAATTTGTGAGACTTCTTTTAATGCGCTCCTGCTTGTTTTTTGTGAATGAAGGACCCTGAGATCTGACATCACTCTGTATTGACTCTCTGTCCCCATTGGACTTTAGAAGTTTATTCCAGAACTGGAAGGTAGTGGGCCCTAGGCCCACATAGTACTTACTAAGTACAATAAGGACACAGACACTAATATGGAGGGTGCATAACTGGCCCAGGGCATGTGTGCCGGCCCTTTTCTTAGCAGGCTCACCTGACTGGTGATGCCTGTGGTGGATGGGTGAGGAGTGGGTGTTAGCGCGGCCTCTAGGGAGGGGCTGCTGCATGACGCTTTCTGCAAGACACTACATTCTTCCCAAAATCCAAAGGAAAACAACAAGTCCAACCTGTGGAAACAAAACAACAATAAACTGGATATCGGTCTCTAGAGTCAGTCAGAGGGACAATAGTGGACTTATGGGCTGATCAAATAAGCTGCAACAGGACATCTCCGGTCACATTTATAATTTAACCTGAGTTATTCAGGACACGAACGCTAGATCAGAGATGTCAGAGACATTCTGGCTGCATGCTGGTTGAAGTCATGCCCTTGTGTGGTATTGGCCCACTCTGCTGATGCTCCAGATAATTTGTGGTTAGTGTCAACAGTTCAAAAACAGGGTGCGTCTGGAGCATTCTTGGAGCCCACCATGAAGCATCCTGCGTGAAACACGCTTTGGTGATATTGCTTGGCTCATTAAATACGTCTGCAAACTGTTGAGGGTCTTGTTGCAAGGCCTTGCCACCCCCTGCTATCCGATGGTGGGGCAGGGTCATGTCCATCTCTTGTACTTGTGGGGGCCCCTTGGATGGGTTGCCACGGAATTGCATGTGGTCTTCTCTGGGGCTGCGTATGTGCCAGGTCTGGACCACAGCAAGACCGGTAAGGAGCCACTACCTAATAGCTCGTGCAACCCCAGTGATAGATGGGTCCTAGTCAAGGCTGGCTCGCGCCACCAGGATGAGGGTGCAGGCAGGGTGAGCAGATAGTTGTTGGTTGACTGACTGTTTCGAGTGTCACTAGTTCTTCTTGTCTGTAGTCCTGATGGCCGTGTTGGGTTCCACTCGGGGTGTTTGATGCTCCAGGGATGGTAGTGATGATGCACAAGACAGGTGGTGGCATGATGAAGTTGCCAGTCATATGGTGATCACATATGTCCTGCCTTGATGGTCGCGGGCATTCCTACTTCAGTCGTTAACAACTTGGGAGTGATGGTAGCCAGGTGCCTACCTTCTTTCTTTGTGGAGGCACCTGTATCTTTCAGTCTGGATACTCTGGGTTGCTGAGCCACTGGTTACAATGTCTAGATGGTTATACTGGGAAGCATGGGTCAGAGACTTGGTTCATGCATAATTGTGGCATACTCTCGGGTCTGCCACTCGGTTTGGGGCAGAGACTGTGCTTGCTGACAGCTTATTCCCAGTTCTCCCACTTGGCATGGGGCAGAGACCCTGTATGGTCATGATTGTGGCTTATTCCCGGTTCTCCCGCTGGGCTTGGAACAGAGACTCGTTTTGCAAATGTTCACAGCTTACTTGCGGTTCTCCCGCTGGGCTTAGGGCAGAGACTCAGGGCCTCATTTACAATGTTTTGACACAGGGCAGCACTGCAAGCCTTCTTGCTGCACTGTCTTGCATCAAAACAAAAGGGCAGGAATGTGCTGTATCTACAAGATACGATGCATTCCTGTCCTTGTCCCCTGTGCTGGTGCACAAATTGCTGCCATGCACTAAGGCAGGCACCCTTGCACAATGGTACATGGGAGCTGCAAGGGTGCCTGCACTGCGGGGGCAATTGTTTTTGTGCATAAAGGGATACCTTCCTGCACAAAAACTATCACAAGATGCATCACACATAGAAAGAGGAAAAAACTGGGAGAAATAGTTATTTCTTCCCATTGTGCCACCCTTACACCAATTCTGGGGTGCAGTAGGCTTTTGCTGCATTACCAGGTTTACAAAATCACATAAATCTGGTAATGCTTCAAAATTCATGGGTGTTGCATGGGAACACCCACTGCAACACCCATGGAATGCCTCTTTGACACAAAGTAAGGCAACACAGCAACTTGGACTGTGCTGCCTTTCACCATATCTACAAGGTCATGAAAGCCACCCAAAGTGGCTTTGCATGGCCTTATAGATGTGGGCCTGCAGCCTGTGCCACCAGTGCATCAAAAAAAGTGATGCATCGGTGGCACAAGCTGCTTGTAAATAAGGCCCTCAGTTTGTGCATACTTGCGACTTACTTGCAGTTCTACCACTATGCTATCACCAGGTCATCCTCGTTTCACCTCTGTGGCTTCTTAATGTGGACAGATGCACTACCTCAGTGGCTCAGGCCCTCTAAAGCATGCCATCCACGACTGGCCACTCTTGAGCTTCACTCCTGGGCTTGGTTGGTCTTCAGGTTTCCCAGTGTGAAGTAGCAGGTCACACTTCCATCTCCTTTTTTCTGCTTGGTGCTTCAGCATGTACCTTCTTTCCCCTTATCCTGGCAAGACTTATCATTGTTTGTGTCTTCTTCTGGGTACAGCGGCATGCACTATCTTTGTGAATATGTGGATAAGACTCCTAGGGGCATATTTAAGAGCCCCTACTGTCACTGGAGTGTCACTTTATGTGACGCTCCAGTGGCGCTAACCTCTGCTCCATATTAACAAGAAGGTGTAACGCCACAATATGTGGCGTTACACCTCCTTGTAAATATGGGTCTCTCCAATGCAGTTTTCTGCATCAGAGGGGAGTGCAATGAGTGTTGCTGTGGGCGTCCTATTAGTGATTGTTTATGTGCAGGAAGGAACACCTTCCCACACATAAACAATCACACCCCTCAACGCAGACATCCGTGCACGATGGTGCAATGATGCCTGCGTTGGCAGCTAAATTTAGCGTCAGCACATGGGACAACACAGGGATGCACCGTATTCAATTAAATAAGGTGCATCCCTGCTTTGTGAAAATGACGGAGCGCAGTGCTGCCAATTTAGGCACAGTGCTGTGCTCTGTCATTTTCCCATAAATATGGACCCTAGTCTCTTGAGTCTCTTCTTCTTGTGGATGCAGTAGCATGCACCGTATGTAGGGTCGGCCAACAGGGCCTTTAAGTAGTCAACTGTCTCTGTAGTCCAGCAACCTACCTCGGGTGTTTGGCTCGAGCTTGTTGACGATCAGTGCAGTGGCTGATCCTGCTCTAATTTTTATGGTACTTGGACGGGCAAATAGGCTAATCTTGGCGAAGTGCAAATCATTTCATGCACTCACAATATCAATAAATGAGACCACACACTCAAAAGAATAACTAGAGACCAATTCACAAAAATACTTTTTATAAATTTTTTGAGACCAAGATAATCAAAATCGATGAAGTACTTTTTAAGTTATGAAATTTTGAAGTTTTAATAACACACCCTAGGGATCAATGGAGAAATTATTTAAAAATGCATATAAAATCAGGCAATGTATTTACCAATGGCTCCTTTTGCAGGTATGTTGAGGTCATTAGTGGGCACTATGGCCAATAGAAGAAGTTCAGGCGACTCCTGGTTTTGGCGGGAGCAGCTGCAGAATGTCCTTGGAGCTGGTGCCAGGCCACTGCGGGGGACCACTTGGAAAAGCACTGCACAGGCAGACTTAAAGGGATGTCTGGTGGGTCTCCTTGGAGTGTCGAGGTCGCAAGGGGTGGGGAACTGTTAGGGCACAACTGAATCTTTGGTGCAGGGCACACGGCTGCCGGTGCACAGCGAATAGGTGAGCCAGGAGCTGTGTGCAAAGGTGCCCTTGGAAGCAGAAGGTAGTTCTCATTAAGGGTCGCTTGCAAGTCAGCAGGGCACTCTGGTGGGAGGTCCTGGTGGTTTATTAAGTCCCTTGACTGGGGCTTCCTCCTGGTCCTTTTACAATCCAGAGTGGACTTTTCTTCTTGGGGTCCGATGTGAGGTAACCAGTGCCTAGGGCTGTTGCACGGTTTAGCCACTTGAGGGCGTAGTGCCACCAAACCTGGCATACTTGCAGGGATTGGCCTTACAGTCTGTCAGGTGGCGTTTGTTCTGGCTGTGGCATCTGGTTTCTTGGTCAGCAGCCAGTCAATGAAGTGGCCTTCACTGGGTCTTTGGTAACTTGTTGCAGGAGAGTGATGCCTTCACTCTGAAGGGAAATCTTTTGCGATTGAGTCTGTCCAATGTCCAAGAAACCCCTCATCGGTGATTGTTGAGTCCTCGGAGCAGCAGGCAGGGTTTGGCACTTTTCTTGATGCAGCAGGACCTCAGTTGTCGAGCCTTGGGTCTTCTTTATTGCTGGTCTTCTTTTGTCCTTGGAATCTGATTTCTTAATTTAGGGATACCCACTAAATACTGTATTTAGTTTGCATTTAGGGGAGTACCTAATAGTGACCAATGGGTCATCTACCTTAGGGTGGCTAAGTGACAACTTCCTATGGGCAGAGGTCACTTTCCTCCACCTGATTGTCTATTTTCCTTCCATGCAAGATGGAGGAAAATGAAATGGAGGGTTCACTATTGCATGCAACACTTTAGGGGTGGTGCAAGCTGGGGATGACCACTCCTCTTGTCCTTTGTGTGGCTTCCCCAATTGTTCCCGCCAAAAGTGGGGGTTTGCAATGGGAATGGCCATCTGCTGCCAGCAGCAGGCTTGGGGGTACTGTTTCAAGGGTGGTAAACCCTTTGAAGCTCACTAGAAGGACAGTGCATATTCCTGAGGGAGGGGCTGTTTGCACCTCCACCCAGGAAGGGCTTTTGTTCTGGGACCCAGAGAGCAGGATCTCTCACCCCAGGGTTACAGAATCTTGTCTGGTGGTGGCAGGCTTGTTGTGACCAGCCAGCAACGATGCCAGGGTAGTTCCTTTTTCAGGGGGCATCTCTAATGTGACCACCAAGTACATTTTGTAATAAATCCAATACTGGTACCAGTTTCGATTTCTCATTCTGACTTGTTTGATACAAAACAAGCCAGGTTTCAGGTTAGCCATCATGTTGCTGTGAAACTCGTACTGACCAGTGTCCAGCACATGTATCAAAATGGCTGCCCTGTTCACTTACTATGTCCCAGGTTTGGCAAGGAAACAGTAGGGGCATAATGCTCATGCATCTATACCCACACATACAATATAGTGCACCCTGTCTTAGGGCTGGAAGGCCTGCCAGAGGGATAACTTACCTATAGTGCATGCAGTGTATAGTGGACAGGGCACACAGGCTGTGTGCCATGTCGAGTTTGTCTTTTAGGGTTGCATCAGAACACTCAGGCCCTCATTCTGACCTTGGCGGGCGGCGGAGGCCGCCCGCCAAAGCCCCGCCGTCAGGTTACCGTTCCGCGGTCGAAAGACCGCGGCGGTAATTCTGACTTTCCCGCTGGGCTGGCGGGCGGTCTCCTTCAGACCGCCAGCCAGCCCAGCGGGAAAGAGGCTTCCACGATGAAGCCGGCTCGGAATCGAGCCGGCGGAGTGGAAGCTGTGCGACGGGTGCAGTTGCACCCGTCGCGTATTTCACTGTCTGCGCAGCAGACAGTGAAATACATGTAGGGGCCCTCTTACGGGGGCCCCTGCAATGCCCATGCCAGTGGCATGGGCACTGCAGGGGCCCCCAGGGGCCCCGCGACCCCCCCTACCGCCATCCGGATCTCGGCGGTCCGACCGCCGGGATCTGGATGGCGGTAGGGGGGGTCAGAATCCCCGCGGCGGTGCAGCAAGCTGCGCCGCCGCGGAGGATTCAATGGGGCCGCGGTACACTGGCGGGACCCCGCCAGTGGTGCCGGTCCGACCGCGGCTTTACCGCCGCGGTCGGAATCCCCATTGAAGCACCGCCGGCTTGTCGGCGGTGCTCCCGCGGTCCTCCGCCCTGGCGGTCAAAGACCGCCAGGGTCAGAATGAGGGCCTCAGTCTGCAATGGCAGTGCTGGGTGCTTCTGGATGCATGGCCCCAGAGAGTGGCTCAATCTGTGCTGCTGCCCTCACGGACCTACCCTTAGTACCCCATGCCCTGGGTACCTAACTACTATTTACTAGGTACTTATAGTGGCAGCTAAAGGTGTTGCCTATTGTGCCAATGCATAACAACAGTTTGAGGGAAAGAAATCTGGTCCAGGGAACCTGGTTAGGAGGGGTCCTGTGCACTAACAACTTTCAGACTACATCAAATACCAGGCAAAATGTGGGGGCTAACCATGACAAAAGAGGACTTTTCTCACAGGTGGTGCATGGTATACTTTGAGGATGGGGGATGGTGTGGCCCTATTGTCTGGACATCAGCTGCGGCATTGTGTGCTTCTTTCTACCTTCTGGTCCAGTCCTGCTTTCCTTGGACTTTCTCCTGCCTGGGATTGTGTCCACCTGGTAGGTTTAGGCAACCAATGTGTCTCTGAGGTTCTCGATCTCTTTGCTGGGTGACACGGGTTGGTTGTACCTTGCAATTGAGACGTCTTTCTGTGAAGCTTCCACTCTGTCATGCTGAGGCCGGATTGGAGAGCCATCCTCCCTTTCCCTGCTCGACTCCTCCAATCCTCTTTAAGACTGGCTCTGTGGCTGTTCTGCAATGTAATAGTGGACTCTCTTTCTGGCTATTCAGACTGTAACTGGATGCTTCTGAAGCCAACCATTGCTGACTGCTCTTATTTGAGGTAGGACTACAGGCCTTGTGTAAGGAAATGGCTCCCTGTTGCAATTACCCCCCACTTTTTGCCTGATACTGATGCTGACTTGACTGAGAAGTGTGCTGGGACCCTGCAAACCAGGCCCCAGCACCAGTGTTCTTTCACCTAAAATGTACCATTGTCTCCACAATAGGCCCAACCCTGGCACCCAGGTAAGTCCCTTGTAACTGGTACCCCTGGTACCAAGGGTCCTGATGCCAGGGAATGTCACTAAGGGCTGCAGCATGTCTTATGCCAACTTAGGGACCCCTCACTCAGCACATACACACTGCTTGCCAGCTTGTGTGTGCTGATGGGGAGAAAATGACTAAGTCGACATGGCACTCCCCTCAGGGTGCCATGCCAAAATCACACTGCCTGTGGCATAGGTAAGTCACCACTCTAGCAGGCCTTACAGCCCTAAGGCAGGGTGCACTATACCACAGGTGAGGGCATAGGTGCATGAGCACTATGCCCCTACAGTGTCTAAGCAAAACCTTAGACATTGTAAGTGCAGGGTAGCCACAAGAGTATATGGTCTGGGAGTCTGTCAAAACCAAACTCCACAGCTCCATAATGGCTACACTGAATACTGGGAAGTTTGGTATCAAACTTCTCAGAATAATAAACCCATACTGATGCCAGTGTTGGATTTATTAAAAAATGCACACAGAGGGCATCTTAGAGATGCCCCCTGTATTTTACCCAATTGTTCAGTGCAGGACTGACTGGTCTGTGCCAGCCTGCTGCTGAGAGACGAGTTTCTGACCCCATGTGGTGAGGGCCTTTGTGCTCTCTGAGGACAGAAACAAAAGCCTGCTCACACCTCCCCCCTGCAGGAACTGTACCACCTAGCAGTGAGCCTCAAAGGCTCAGGCTTCGTGTTACAATGCCCCAGGGCACTCCAGTTAGTAGAGATGCCCGCCCCCTGGACACAGCCCCCACTTTTGGCGGCAAGTCCAGGGGAGATAATGAGAAAAACAAGGAGGAGTCACCCACCAGTCAGGACAGCCCCTAAGGTGTCCTGAGCTGAGAAGACCCCTGCCTTTAGAAATCATCCATCTTCATTTTGGAGGATTCCCCCAATAGGAATAGGGATGTTCCCCCCTCCCCTCAGGGATGAGGTACAAAGAGGGTGTAGCCACCCTCAAGGAAAGTAGCCATTGGCTATTGCCCTCCCAGACCTAAACACCCCCCTAAATTCAGTATTTAGGGGCTCCCCAGAACCTAGGAAACTAGATTCCTGCAACCTGAAGATGAAGAAGGACTGCTGACCTGAAGCCCTGCAGAGAAGACGGAGACACCAACTGTTTTGGCTCCAGCCCTACAGGCCTGTCTCCCCACTTCAAGAAAAACTGCTACAGCGACGCGTCCCCCAGAGTCCAGCGACCTCTGAAGCCTCAGAGGACTACCCTGCATCTAAAAGGACCAAGAACTCCAGAGGACAGCGGCCTTGTTCCACAAGGACTGAAACTTGCAACAAAGAAACAACTTGAGAGCGTGAGACTTTCCACTCTGCACCCGACGCCCCCGGCTCGACCTGCGGAGAAACAACATTACAGGGAGGACTCCCTGACGACTGCGAGCCCGTGAGTAGCCAGAGTTGACCCCCCCCCTGATCCCCCACAGAGACGCCTGCAGAGGGAATCCAGAGGCTCCCCTTGACCGCGACTGCCTGCTTCAAAGAACCCAACGCCTAGGAAACTCGCTGCCCCCAGGACCTGAAGGATCCGACCTCCAGTGCAGGAGCGACCCCCAGGTGGCCCTCTCCCTTGCCCAGGTGGTGGCTACCCCGAGGAGCCCTTCCCCCCCCCCCTTGCCTGCCTGCTTCGCTGAAGAGACCCCTGCGTCTCCCATTGAAACCTATTGCAAACCCGACGCCTGTTTGCACTCTGCACCCGGCCGCCCCTGTGCCTCTGAGGGTTTACTTTTTGTGCTGACTTGTGTCCCCCCCTGGTGCCCTACAAAACCCCCCTGGTCTGCCTTCCGAAGTCGCGGGTACTTACCTGCTGGCAGACTGGAATCGGGGCACGCCCTTCTCCATTGAAGCCTATGCGTTTTGGGCACCACTTTGACCTCTGCACCTCACCGGCCCTGAGCTGCTGGTGTGGTAACTTTGGGGTTGCCCTGAACCCCCAACAGTGGGCTACCTTGGACCCAACTTTGAACCCTTTTAAGTGTTTTACTTACCTGAAAAACTAACAAATACTTACCTCCCCCAGGAAATGTTGAATTTTGCAGTGTGTCCAATTTTAAAATAGCTTATTGCCATTTTTGCCAAAACTCTACATGCTATTGTGATGATTCAAAGCTCCTAAGATACCTGAGTGAAATACCTTTCATTTAAAGTATTGTTTGTAAATCTTGAACCTGCGGTTCTTAAAATAAACTAAGAAAATATATTTTTCTACATAAAAACCTATTGGCCTGGAATTGTCCGAGTGTGTGTTCCTCATTTATTGCCTGCATGTGTACAACAAATGCTTAACACTACCGTCTGATAAGCCTACTGCTCGACCACACTACCACAAAATAGAGCATTAGAATTATCTTTTTGCCACTATCTTACCTCTAAGGGGAACCCTTGGACTCTGTGCATGCTATTTCTTACTTTGAAATAGTACATACAGAGCTAACTTCCTACACCTTGCCACTCTGATTAGTTTTTTCGGTCTCTTTTATTTCGAAGGGTATGCCCTGATCAGCTGATGTCTCAAGCCTCATGGATGCAGGACAGGTAAAAGGCAGGCTGAGCTCACAGATATAGGTGGTGGTTTGAGACAAAGGTGTTCTTCCCCCAATCTCTTTTTCCTTTCGGACCGCTTGTGCCTTTGCTGCAGGGGTTTTGGGAGTCTGTCATTGTTTGCTGAAAGAACACATTGACACAGGCTTGGTATAACCACTTGTAACGTTTTCCCAATTTGGGTATCAGCTGTGATCCCTGTGTTTCTTGTGTTGCTCTTCTCAGGATGATCATCCTCATTATTTATCCTTTTTGCTTTCCAGCCTATTTGCCCTTGGCTAGCATACATGCCACCATTTTAGAAGAGGATAGTGGGAGAGTTAAAAAGTAATCAGGACAATGTATTTTTCCAGTTGACTTCTACTGAGATCTGAATATGGTCTATTGTCGTTTATGGGACTTGCAAGTGTTCTGTTGCAAGATTGAATATCAGAAATGCTTTCTTGTCAGCAGCATGGAGAATGCGCTGTGGCAGGCATAGAGAGCATGGCAGAATTTTGTGCACTGTCCTGCAGGAGCACTGGCAGTGCATATTCCGAGTCACACACGACCGGTCCATGTCAGCAGAAGCCTGCTGAGAAATCATGTCTTTGCATGCAGAAATTGTGACGTGGGAAACTAGCCTTGAAATCAGTTGTCTCCCGTCTGAATTTGAAGGGTTGACATGTATGGGATAAAGATAGGTTTGTTTTCCTCTGCCGCTGGCCTGTCTTTAGCTTGTAAGCAGTGGTAATTATTTCTTTCTTGCTTTATTTTTTTAATCCCCCCCCACACTTCCTTTTAATTAGAACTGAAGCACTGGGATGGCACCTTATCGCTGGTCTGACATCTGAAACTGGCTCTCTGTTGCATGCGAGGAACATCGTGATGTCACTGAGGGGCATATTTATAGGCACCTAGCGCCACCTTGTGCCACATTAATGTCATTTATTTTGACGTTAATGTGGCCCAACAAGGCTAAAATCCCTGCACTGTATTTAGAGTGGCGCAATGCATGCATTGTGCCACTCTGTAACCCTTTGCGCTACATTTTGCCTGCGGCAGGCACAATGTATGCAAAGGGGTCGTTCCCCTATGAGGGGAGCCAGTAAAATGGTTCAAGGAAATCTATGAGATTTCCTTGTGCCATTTATTATGGCACTTTTAATGCCTGCTCAAGAGCAGGCGTGAAAAGGGGGCTTCCAATCTTTAGAAGATGCTCCTATGTACTCTGCAGGAGTAGTGCCAATATTTTGCCGCTACCTCTGCTGAGTGCGTCAATAGCATCATCAAAAATGACACTATTGCCCCCTACCTTGCGTCATGGTGCACCGTATTTTAAATACAGCACACACATGGTGGGGGTAGGGGGTGCTAAGGTGCCGTGCCACTTTCCATAACTGTTCCCCTGAGCTTCTCTGGCTGTCTCTGGTGGCACTCTAGTGGTACTACTGTGTTAGTAATGTACTGCACCCTCAGGTGTGCCACGTTCCTCAGGCTCCCTGTGGGAAATGCTGCAATCTCATGCATTTCTAGTCTGCTTGCCATGGAACCGAGTGGTGGAGCACCATACAGCCTCTGTGGCAACAACAGACCACTCCCCATATAATTCCGGTGGCTGCTCCCTTCATTACACTTAGGTGCATATTCATACCCCATTTGCGCCGAATTTGCGTAATTTTTTTTACACAAATTTGGCACAAAACTAACTCTGTATTTATATTTTGAGGCTAGACCCGTCAAAATATTGGAGTTTGCACCATTTTTCAGATGCATGAACCTACCTTGCGTCAATGAGATGCAGGTAGGTGTCTCATCTAAAAAATGGTGCTAACCTCATAGCCACATATTTATCCCCTGTGCTTAAATGACGCATGGGTGGGAGGAGAGGCTAAATAATGGTGCAAGCTATTTAACCCCTGGGTCAGACCAGGCATTAGGGGACCTGTGGACCCATTTCCATGGTTGAACACAAAGGAATGGGTCCACAGGTGCCCTCCTCAAGACCCAGGAACACCCCCACCCACAGCAGAAGGACACCAGAGGATAGGGGACCCCATCCCAGGTACGTAGGGTAAGTATAGGTAACTAGTTTTATTTTTTTAATTAAAATGCCATCAGGGGCCCAATTTGGAGCCCCCTGCATGGCACAGGGTGCAATGGCCATGCCCAGGGGACCCTTGTCCCCTGTGCTGGTCATTGGGGTGGTGGGCATGACTCCTGTCTTTTCTAAGACAGGAGTCATGTGGTATGGATGGTTTTGCATCAGAAAATGATGCTAGGCTGGTTAGAGGCATTTTTTTAATTTCTAACCAGCCTAACGTCATTTTTTGGTGCAAAACCCCCTTCTCCCATATAGCCACTCCCACCCGACTAATGTCATTTTTTTCACGCTAACCCACCCTTTGCGCCAGATTACGCCATTCCATTAATATGGCGCCCGGCTGGCGTCCTGAAATGGCACAAGTTGGCACTATACTTTTTTACGCAAAACTGCGCAAACACAGTTATGCGTCAAATAGTATAAGTATGGGCCTTAGTGGCCAGGCCTCGATTCCACTGCAGTAACAGGCTTGGCCTGCTCCACTTCCTCGTGCCTGCAGACTCATCTCTAGCAGCAGGTGAGTGATGTTGGGGGCAGGGAAACATTCATGGCAGCACTGTGGCTCCTCAGTTGTTGCCCTCAAACCCCTCAATCTGGTTGTACTTCTCTCAGTCTTAGCTCTTGGCTAACTGGCAGCGTCCCCTCAGGAGTTCCAGCTATCTGTATTTAGGGATTTTGACCCACGAGGTGTTGTGATGCAGGTTGGTATGCAGAAATATGCAGATACTGCGGTAGATTAAGGGAGTTTTTTTTTGGTAAGTTTCATGTATATATAAATGACCCCGTTACAGAGCAGATATTGTCAAATGCTCAGTCCTGATCTGTCTGGCCCTTCAATCGACACTTAAAGAAAGTCAAATAACATCTGTCTTCCAACTTAGTAGATCCTCCTGCAGCCTCCACTCCTCCCTGCTTGGGAGTTTCATGTTGCACTGACCTCACATTCTCACTTGATGATAACACCTTCAAACCCTTAGTTAGGAATTTGCACATTAGGTGATGCAAACCCGAGGGTTCTGGGGGCCTAAGGCCCCCTTTGATGCACCCCAAAAAAATATTTGCAAACATGTGAAGCGCACACATGCCCTAAGGGCATGTGTGCGCTACATGTACTTTTTAAAAATTATTTTATAAGGCATTTTTTTAAATTGCACATGCTTACCACCAAATTAGATTTGGTGGTAATTGCATTTCCTAAATGCCCAATTCGCATTTAGGAAATGCTCGATATATGTGCTTTGTAAATCGCAAATAGGAATTCCCTATTTGAGATTTCCTATTTAGAGAATCGCAATTTGTGATTCTCTAAATGGAGTCGCAATTTCAGGGGATCGCTATTTTAGCGATTCCTTGAAATTGCATTGCAAATGTATTTAATAAATCCTGAAAGGCATTTTTGCATTCACAAACGGTCGAATTTTGCGATTTTCACCGTTTGCTAATGCTAAATTGTTTGATACATCTGGCCCATAGGTCTTAGAAAAAAATGCCATCAATGTCACAGGACCTTGGTATGTCTTGGAAAAGTCTCCCAAGTATGCCATTGTAGCAGTGGCTTGAGGTGAAGTTTACTGAACAAGTTACCACTGAGATAGTGATGGACTCCCTTAATGATTTGTTTGTGTGTAAAAGACTGCATGGGGTTATTGTTTCTGACACTGGGGTACAATTTGTTTCTGAAGCCATGAAGGAATTTTTGAGAAGGTATGGTGCTGAACATATTTGTTTGTCTGTCTGTTACCTACAAACTAAGGGGCATATTTAGGGGCATATTTATACTCTGTTTGCGCCGAACATGCGTCAAAATTTTTGACGCACAATCGGCGCAAACCCTGCCCCATATTTATACTTTGACGTCCGACGCAGCGGGCGTCAAAGTTCCACCATGTGCGCCATTTTTTGGAAGGGGGAACCAGCCTTGCGTTAATTATATGCAAGGTAGGCGTTCCCTTCCAAAAAATTACTTTAAGGCCTGTGCCCCATATTTATACTGTGACGTCATTTTGACGCACAGGAGGGGGCAGGCCTTAAAAACCGAAGCCCAGCCTGATGGGCGCCGTTTTTTAACGCCTGGGTCAGGGCAGGCGTTAAGGGACCTGTGGGCTCGGAAGGAGCCCAGAGGTGCCCTCTCATGCCCCAAGGGACACCCCCTGCCACCCTTGTCCACCCCAGGAGGACACCCAAGGATGGAGGGACCCATCCCAGGGAAAGAAAGGTAAGTTCAGGTAGATATTTTTTTTCGTATTTTTTTTGTGGCATAGGGGGGCCTGATTTGTGCCCCCCTACATGCCACTATGCCCAATGACCATGCCCAGGGGACACAAGTCCCCTGGGCATGGTCATTGGGCAAGGGGGCATGGCTCCTGTCTTTGCTAAGACAGGAGTCATTTCAATGGGGGTTGGGAGTCGAAAAAAATGGCGCAAATCGGGTTGAGGCCAAAATTTTGCCTCAGACCTGACTTGCCCCATTGTTTGACGCCCAAGCTCCATTTTCCCCTACGCCGGCGCTGCCTGGTGTGAGTCATTTTTTTTTACGCACGGCTAACGTCATCCAATAAATAAGGCGCCCGCATGGCGCTTTGGAATGGCGTTAGCCGGCGTTAAAATTTTTGACGCACAACTGCGTTGGCGCAGTTGTGCGTCAAAAAGTATAAATATGGGCCTAACTGTTTGGTGGAGATGTGGAACAGGAGACTTAAAGATGGTTTACAGTTGGCTTTGGGCAGTGGTGTCACGTGACAAAAGGCTTTGAACGATTTAATATGGTCATATCGCACTACTCCACATAGTGTTACAGGAAAAACACCTTTTGAAGTGATAAGAGGTCGAAAATCCCAGGCATTGTTGTGGAAAGGTATGGAGAAGAAAACTGTGGTGATGATGGATTTGGCTGGTGATGATGATTATGAAATCGGCAACTGGATGCGTTGTTTGAAGGGGTGAAGAGTCAACTAGTGTGAGACTAAGCTCTCGGCTGCTACAAGTTGGAAAACTGAATAGGTACATGGTGATACTCAGTGATGAAAATGTTTGGAATCGCAAGAAAGTAGTCAGAATACCAAGCTGTATCGAGCAAGAGAGATCTGATTCTTGTGAGAGGGTATTTGTAAGTGAATGGTCTTGTTCCAGCTTCGCGATCGGACGAATGTTACAGAGGATTATGAGTTGTATTGATTTAATTTATCTTTTTCAAGAGTTCTCTTCATTTTTGTTTGGATAATTAAAAAATTAAAACATTTCACTGTTATTTGGTTACATTTTGTTTTGGGCATGCGATTTTGCCAATTGTTTGTTTATTCTGACTCAAATAGGTCCAGGTATAGCTTATTTCTCATTATTTTGTGTTTAGAAAATGTACTATTTTACTTGTGTTTTCTTATTCACTTGTTAGTTTTTTTGCTAACTATTTCAACATTTGTTCAACTATTACGCATCCTTCATCTCCAGAAAAAGTTGTATTTAGTTGTATATTTAAGGGAGGGAGGAGTGTTGCGTTCTCATGCCAAGGAATGTTGGGGGAGAAAGACTCTGACGTGGAATGTTGTCGCCTGAGCAGCTGCCGGTAGAGTCCCTCCTGATCAATCTCAGCTAAAAATAGATCTTACTTTATGATTCCAGAGTCCCTCGCATTTTTTCACTGGCGACGAGGATGCATACCCAAGCCTATGTAGGTTTTTAGCAAACTTTGATAATAGAGAGTGACTCTGTAAGATGTTTCTTCAGGCACACTTGTGATCTTGAGCATTCTAGGCCTCATCAGCAACTGCTTGATTAAACCATATCCAACTTGAAAATTTGTCAGTTGCAAAGCCTCCGGTGTATTGAAGAAATAGTCCATGGTGCAAGGTGCAGCCTCGAACCACAGGTTCCTATGCAGCCATTTTTTTTAAGGCTGCTTTTTTCTACATGACTGCCAATTGGAAAGGTACTAGTGGGATCGAGAATACATAAAAAAGCAGCACCTCTCCAAAAGGAAGGAAGAGATAGGATGTATACTCTTACCAACAAAGTAGAAGAGTTCTGCTTAATATCACCAGTGTTGTGATGCAGGTTGGTAAGTAGAAATAAGAAATACCGGAGGCGCGCGGCGGGAAGAGTAGGCTACGGGCCCGCAGCGGGCAGCAGCACAACGCGAGCTCCGACTCGCAGGAACAGCTGCGGCGCACTTCAGACAGTGCAGGCACCTTATGTGTGCTGTAGCGCTTCACTCCAATTTTGCCATACTCACTTCTCTTATGACCTGTCCGTGATCAGGGTCGCAGCAGACGGAGCTGCAGGGGCATCACAGGGGACGCTAAGGTCCATACCAGGTGGCCGTCTTGTCTCCTCGTGCCAGTTACCTTCGTTCTGGCAGCGGGTGTAGGGGTGCCTTGTACAAAAGCTTCTCTTCCCCCCTCATGACCAACATTGAAGTTGCCCGCGCCCACTTGGGGTCAGACCCACTCGTTGCCGTTGTAGTGTTGTGGCCCTAGGCCCTCATGCTACTAAATAATGTGACACAGAGACATAGTTAGGGTTTGTGTAACTGTGCTCAAGGCACATGCACCCGGCCCTTTTTATTAGCAGGGTCACCTGACTAGTGACGCCTGTGATGGATGGGTGTGGGGTGGAAGTGGAAGTGGAAGCCAGCCCTCAGCAAAGTTGCTGGTGGAAAAACTAGAACATGTCCAGCAGGACACTACTGGCCCTTGCACTGAACCCCTTTTATTAGCAGGGACACCGGACTGGTGACACCTATGTTGGATAGGTAAGGGGTGGGTGTTAGTGCAGCCCCTGGGGAGGGGCTGCTGTATGACATGCCCTGCAGCACACTACAAGAACATCAAGAAACCCATAACCATGTACCCCTTGTCTTTATGTACTTGCCATATCTTTAGGCTTTCCCTTTTTCAGTTTGTATTCCCAGTTAATTTTGGTGGGGTGTTGTTAGTGTTTACAAAAGTGTTAAGAACATGTAAAAAAACAATTTTTCAATTAAAACAGTACTTGGGACAGAGCTTTTCCAGGGCCTAACAAAATATTGCTTGTATTTATATTTGCTTTAGACACTTTGATTACATAACAGATGTAAAGCATATCTATGAGACTGGGATTCAAGTTTACTAAGTCACCGTCTCTATTTTTGTCCCGAATGATTTGAGTTGAGCCTTGTCAGGGTTTTTATCCTTGAGGATGAAAGGCCTTTAGGAGCTACCTTATTTTTCATATTCATACCAATCCCATCAGTCCCCACTAACCTTGCAAAAAGCGTACTGTACACCTGAAGGCAGGTGCAGAACACAGTACTGACAACCGGTCACGATGAGTCCCCATTGAATATATAGATTACTACGGAACCTCCTGTTCTTATTTTACAATGGGCACTGCTGTCTGCCTTTTTCTGCCTGCCATAATAGAGAGTTTGAATGGATTTCTTCAATTGTGTTGACTCGTTTTATATCAGCAGAGACCTTATCATGAACAACTGTGCTGCCTGTTTTTATGAAGTTGTATCGTTTAAAGTGCACACATATTACTCATAATTGCTCCGAGTTCATGCATGAACTGCAGACAGAACAGCTCGGAAAGAGAGAGGCAATCATGCTCACTGTTTCTGATGTGTGCTGTTTGCCATACATTCACTAATTCGGAGAAACTCTGAGTTGTATGTGTGCACTGTAGACGCTGCAAACACATAAACAGAAGCGCTCAGCTCTACTCCGAGGCAGCTCAACTGTTCATGATAGGGCCACTGTTACCTATCCTGAAATAAACAGCCGGGAACTTTGCCATGCCGCTTTTTGCAGCCAGGCTTTCAAAGAAGAAATTCACAAATGATGTTCTCAGAACATCTGGTTAAGAATTCCATGCATGCGCCTCTGTTCTCTTGGGTAGATATTATTTCTTCGAAAAGATCCTATAGTTCCTTCTGAAATAGAGATTTATAACTTGTAATGCTGAGCAAACGAGTGCCTGTCATGCAGAACCCCCTGATAAAATACCATTTAATCTATTGGAATTTATTCTGTTGAAAACCTATTTCTGGGCCACAGGCCAGAGAGATACAGTGCTCTCGCCACACCTACGTCTGAAGCTCTCATCCCATTCCTTTATATCAGAGACTATCAGGATTAAAATACATCTCAAATAACAATCTTTCCATCTCTCTTCAGAAACAGGTTACAGGCAGCAATAATGCCGTCCAGCTTCAGCTTAATACGGTATTGTAGCGCCATCTTCAGGTAAATTTAAAGGATCGCATGCCGACATTCTTTCTAATCTAAAACATTAAAAAAGCGTCTTTGTATCGTAACCCCATTTATAGTTCTTACTACCACTGACAAATCATTGAAGCGCTTTAGGGCAGTTCAGATGCTACTTCGCAGCATAAAGTTAGCGCTTAATCCAGGGATTATTAATTACTAGTGTAGGTTAATGTGGTAATTTTATAAGGAAACTGAAGACAATTTTCAAGTGGTGATGAATTATGTTTTTAGGGCTTAGGTGTAATTATTAGAGTGATTTAATAATGCAAGTTGAAAAAAAGAGGGAGAGTAACAAGAGTGGAGGAGGTTAGATATTGTGAGATAGCAAGGAGAGGTAAGAACAGAATGAGAAATTGTGATTTATTGGGGCGCGATGGGCAGATAGTCGATGGTAGAGATGTCCCTAAGGTAAAGTACAGGGAAAGGTAAACAGTTTATTGAACATGAAATTAATTAGTAAAAAAAAAGTGTATGTTAAATATTAGTGCAAATTAATTTTGTGCATTTATTTCAAATCTTGAATATAACACACATGCTACAGCACTCAACTTAATATTAATTTAAAATGTTGTTATTTTGAACATATTAAATTAAATTAAACTCACTTATATGTAGTTTAAGATAAAAAAAAATTCCCACCTAAAGGAAATAAAGATACATTTATTATGTATTAGAAATTATTAAAAGTGATGTATAGAATTAACTAAAAACAATTTAATTATATTTTAGCAAAAGTTTGTTACAATAATTTTAAAATGAAAATACAATTTAAGTAAACAAATAAGTATGCTTTAATTTGAAATTATTTTTAGCATTAAAACATTTTTGTTAATGCTTCAACTAGGTTAAATAATTTAATTTAGCTTTATTTCCGATAGATTTTTATTTTAGGTCCATACCTCCATTATTTTTTATGAAAGGGTGTTGCAGTACCAGTGGTTGGCCATGTGTGGTGATGGATTTACTCTAGGTCTGAGCTGGAGTACATTTACTGCTTTGGCCCTTTTTCGCTGTAGTAACTTTAGGAAGCACAGTTTGTAAAAAGCAATTGGCTTACTCTTTTGTGGGTGGGTGAATGTTCCTCCCCAAACTCCTCCACAATCCTCTCTAAAATCCTCCTTACTCTTCCCCTTTACCCATTTAATTTAGTATTAAGTATGCACCTTTTTCAGTAACCCCAGGGTCCCTCCCACATTTACCACTAGGTAGTAAACTTACATGTGTTAGGACGTCCTAGAAATGAGATGAAGAGGTGGAGATTTACACTAGTACGTTTGTGAATTTCATTTTTTAATACGTACTACTACTGTAGTATTACTTTGTGCACTACAAAAAGCAGCTTGTGAATCTGAAGTGTTTATTACTTTTTGAGAAAATGTATTTTTTTAAAATATAAGCCCTCATAACGACCCTGGCAGTGGGTGATAAAGTGGCAGTAATACCGCCAACAGGCTGGTGGGAACTCCGATAGACAGCCAATGTACCACACCGAACGCCAGGGCGGAAACAACAGTCACCACGGCGGTAGCCGCCTACAGCCAGACGGAAGTCAAAGTTCTGCCCACCATATTAAAACCCTGCAAACCGCCACCTTTTCCGGGGCAGTAACAATGCCAACTAAAAGCCTGGCGGAAACAGAGCACAAAAGTCAAAGGACTGACCATTGGTGACACAGGGAAGAACCACGCCACCATGGAACCTGAACTGCAAGTTTTCCCAATGATCTACTAGTTATGCTTCACGTGGAGCACCAACGCCAGCGAAGACGACGATGGTGAGTACAGCCACCTAGCACACAAGGGAGGGTGGGAGGAAAACAAGAGTGACACACACACACACACACACCCGACACACACAAAGCATAGACACAACCAGCTTCATTACAAAAACAATATGACCCTGAAAATCTGCAGAATAATGCAAGGAAAACAGGAATTGATGAAAGTGATTGTAATCAGTTAAACATCAAGATTAATAATCCGATTTGGCCATGAAACAAATATGTACTCTTGTATAAAAAAGGGAGACTTCCCAGTCCATAGTTCATGTCCCCCAGGGCACAGCCCAAAGCCCAACTCGAATCCTGCACCAATCCGGAGAGAACACTGCAGGGGCATCAGTTGTCAAATAGGCAGGCACCTCAGGGGAGGGGGGCACCTCAGCCAGATGTTGGAACAAGCCCACTGGTCCTGGAGGCGGCACATGCCCTGTGCTATGTCCTGGGGAGTGCAAGGCCACAGTCTCTCAAGTGGGTGTCTTTCCCACTGTTTCTGGAGGGGGCAACATATCCTGTGCTTTGTCCTGGGGAGTGCAAGGCCACAGTCTCTGGAGTGGGTGTCTTTCCCACTGGTTCTGGAGGGGGCAACATGCCATGTGCTTTGTCATGGGGAGTGCAAGGCCCACTGGTTCTAGAGGGGGCAGCCTGCATAGTAGCCCCTGGAGGGTGGACTACATTGCGTCTGCTGGTGGTGATGGCTGCATGCTGGTGTTGGTTGTGGGAGGTTCCTGGACAGCCCTTGCACTCAGTGATGGCTGCATGCTGGTGGTGGTTGGGGGAGGCTCCTGGACAGCCCCTGCACTCTGTGATGGCTGCATGCCGGTGGTAGTTGTTGGAGGCTCCTGGGCAGCCCCTGCACTCTGTGATGGCAGAACCTTCATGCCTGGCGGTTGGGGGCCTGTGACAGCTGGGGGTGGTGGCAGTGTTTGGCTGACAACTTCGGCTGGGGTAGAGTGCCTCTTCCCTTCCTGGTCATGGGTTGAGGATCCCTCACCCTTCCTGGCAGGGGTGGATGGGCTCTTCCCCCCCTCTGCCTGGTGGTGCAGGCTCCTTCCCCTTCTTCCCAGCCAGTGCAGGCTCCTTCCCCTTCTTCCCAGCTGGTGCAGGCTCCTTCCCCTTCCTCACAGCTGGTGCCGGACTCTTCCCTTTTATCCCAGGTTGTGCTGCCACCACCAGGGAGCTCCCATCGGAGGAGGTATCAGAGTCTGTGTTGTCCCCGCCAGTCTCCGCCGTGGTGCTCCCCTCGCCCTCCATCCCACTGGTTCCCTCAGCATCGGTGGACTCTGCCTCCAGGGTCCTGTGGGATGCAGCTCCCTCTGTGGCCGGTGCCTCTGCTCCTCCGCCAGATGATGCTAATCCACATAAGGACAGGATGACAAAACAAGAAAGGGGGGGAGTGAGACAAAGGATACACTGGGTCAATGACTACAACAAGACCACCATTGGCGTACACAGCACCCTCACACACAGGGAACAGGCCTACGCACTATGCAGTGCACTACCAGTGAAATGGCTAGTCACTAAGGGATGAGGAGGGGCACACACCACCAACTGCAGCACGCCTGGGACCCATGCATTCCTGCCAGGAAGTTAATACTAACAAGCTAGGTAAGCAGTATTTTCCATTCAAACCCTTAGCCACCAGAGGACCTATGCTGCTATATATGACCTGGCCTAGGGGCACCCAAGGACACACAACCGTCACCCAGACTCCACCCCACCAGCCGTAAGTTGAAATGATAGCCACTGTACTCATCCCCTTGTGGCTACTGTGATGCCCTCAAGTGCCCATCCAGCTCAGGTTAGGCCACCACCAGTATGTGGGCCATCAGGGGGGTCAGGGTCTGAGGGGCACTCCTTCCTCATTGGAAGGCCATCCCCAGCTGGGCCTCCTCGGTCTTCCGTGCCCAGTGTCTCAGGTCCTCCCACCGTTTCTGATAGTGGGTGCTCCGCCTGCCATAGACCCCCAGGGTCTGCACCTCCTTGGTGATGGCATGCCATACACCCTTCTTTTGATGAGCGCTGACCTTTAGAGGCAATATAGACAGGAGAACACCATTAGATAAACAGTCCAGCCTGTAACACGAATGACCCACCATACCCGTTTCCATGACCATTGGCACACACATAGCCCAGCGCACAACATGTACACCGCCAAGAGGACATCCAACCAACCCCCCTTACACGATGCCTTCACACACAGCTCCATGTATTCATGCCACATGCATCATGCCCACAGTGTACACACCTGTTGGTCTGGAGGCCTATACAGCAGTCCGTACTCGGGTAGGACCCCATCCACCAGTCGCTCAGAAGTGAAGGCTGGGGCCCTTTCCCCAGTCACACGGGCCATGTCTGCCAGCACCTCTGCAATGGAGATCAGGATGTTGTTAATGGTCTGCAAGTCCTCCCTGATCCCCTGATACTGTCCCTCCTGCAGCCTGTTCTCCTGCACGTTGTCTAGGATCTGGCCCATCGTGTCCTGGGAATGTTGGTAGGCTCCCAGGATCTCGGAGAGTGCCTCCTGGAGTGCCGGTTCCCTGGTCCTGTCCTCCCCTTGGCGCAAAGCAGTCCTCCCAGTGTCCCTGTTGGCCTGTGCCTCTGTCCCCTGAACAGTGTGACCACTGCCACTGACCCCAGGTCCCTGATTGTCTTGTGTGTGAGGTGTGGGCTGGGGTCCCTGTACAGGTGGGCACATATCTTGATTTACGTGTCCTGGGGACAGAGGTGTGGGTACGCTGGGTGGGTGATGTGGTGTTGGTTCCTGATGGGGAAGGCTCTGTGGTGGTCTGTGAGTGGGCTTGGCTCGGAAGTCCAGTGGTCCCTGATGGGCCAGGTAGATCGTCCAGATCCAGAAGTCCTGAGTTACGGTCATCACTGTGGGCCTCTTCTGTTGGGTGACTGGATAGTTGTGGCACCTCCTCTCCAGTGACACTGGCTGGGGTACCTGTGGGAATGTAAATGATGTGTTATGCTTCAAGTGTCTGACATGTGTATTTCTGTAGCTTCCCCTCTATGGTTGGTATTACCCTGCCAGCTTTGGTTTGTGTATGTTGGTGTATTGTGGGATTGTTAGTTTCCCTATGCTGTACATGCTTTAGTGATGAGTGTCCATGCAGGGTTGGGAGGGGTGTCCATGCATTGCTACAGCATGCAGGGCCTGGTATTGGGATTAGTGAGATTTGATGGTGGAGTGTGTGGGATGTGGTGGAGTGATGGGAGGATGGGTGGGCGTGTGTGATGGCATGCAGGTATGTGGGTGATAATTGTTTAAAGTTGACTTACTAGTGTCCAGTCCTCCGTCTACTCTAGCGAGTCCCTCAGGATGCAGTATTGCCAGCACTTGCTCCTCACATGCTTTGAGTGGTGGGGGAGGAGGTGGGGGTCCACTGCCAGTCCTCTGTATGGCGAGCTGGTGCCTTTCTGCTTTGGAACATAACTTCCCCGTAGGTCGATCCACCTCTTCCTGATGTCATCCCTTGTTCTTGGGTGCTGTCCCACGGCGTTGACCCTGTCTACGATTCTCCGCCATAGTTCCATCTTCCTTGCTATTGATGCCTGTCGCACCTGTGCTCCAAAAAGCTGTGGCTCTACCCTGACGATTTCCTCCACCATGACCATTAACTCCTCCTCAGTGAAACAGGGGTGCCTTTGTGGTGCCATGGGTGTTGTGTGATGTGTGTTGGTGAGGGTGTGTTGGGTAATGTTGTGGGGTGTGTGATGTGGAGTGCGTGAGGGGTGTATGGGTGTCAGTGGTGTGTGTGGTTAGTTGTCTCTGTGCTCTTCTTCTCTCTTTCGTGGTGGCAATAGTTGTTGGTAAAGGGCTGTGGGTAATGTGGGTGTGTGTGTTACAGTGGTGTGGGTGTGTGGGTGTGGTGTGTGTATAGGTGTCAGGTATGTGTTTTTCATATTGGCCAATGTGGTGTTGTTTTGTATATGGGTGTCCATTGTGAGCGTGGAAGCATGTAGCGCCAATGGTTTACCACCGTTGAATGTGCAGCGTGGTGATTTGTGGGTCATAATATGATGGGCGTTGTTCTGTTGGCGTAACGGTGTGGGTTTTAGGACCGCCACTTTATCACTGACCTTTGGTCTGGCAGATTTGTGTATGTGGCTGCATTCTGTTGGATTGATGTGTGTGTGTGTCATAATATGATGAACGGATATTCGGCAGCGCGGCGGTAAGTTGGGGGCCGTCAGCGCAGCAGTAAGCAGCATTTACCGCCATTGTCATAATGAGGGCCCAAATGTTTATTTGGTTTATTCTACTTTATTTTATTTTTTCATGGTGAATCTGAAATAATGCTTAGGGTACTGTTAAAATGAGTGTCCTGAGTGCTCATGTTTTCATTTGAAACAGGCTGTCAGTTTCTCCTCAATAAACCTGTATATTGTTGAGAAAAAGAGACAGAAAATACTTCTTAAAAATATTTGCTATTCTCTACTGTTATTTGAGGTAGTAGTTTTGGTAAATATTTTTTTTGTTTATTGTTAGACTTGGCATCCTTTGCGTAGTCTCCCCTAACTTTTTGCCTCTGTTTCCAAGGTTTTTGATGTGTGCTGTACTCTGTTTTCGATACTCTGGGCACTTTACAACTGCTAACTAGTGCTAAAGTGCAAGTGCTCCTATGTAAAATGTGTGTGTAATTGGCTTATCCATGACTGGCATATTTGATTTACTAGTAGGTCCCTAGTAAAGTTCCCTACAGGTGCCCAGGGCCTGTAAATCAAATGTGACTAGTGGGTCTTCAGCACTGGTTGTGCCACCCACATTAGAAGCCCTGTAAACATGGCTCAGGCCTGCGACTGCAGTGTCTGTGTATGCAGTTGTAAACTGCCAATTCGACTTGGCAAGTGTACCCATTTGCCAGGCCTAATCCTTCACTTTTCATAGCTGTAAGGGACCCCTAAGGTAGGCCCTAGGTAGCCCCATGGGCAGGGTGCAGTGTATGTTAAAGGTTGGACATGCACTTATGTGTGTTACATGTCCTAACAGTGAAATACTGCTAAATTCAGTCTTCACTGTTGCAAGGCCTATCATAGGTTACCATGGGGGCTACCTTTAAATATTATTAAAGTGCAGATTCCCTTTGAGAGCAGATAGAAATGTAGAATTTGGGGTCTCTGAACTCACAATTTAAAAATACATATTTTTGTGAAGTTGGTTTTTAGATTGTTAGTTTGAAAATGCCACTCTTCGAAAGTAGGCATTTTCTTGCTTAAACCATTCTGTGACTCTGCCTGTTTGTGGATTGCCTGTC